>NW_028322233.1:15757575-16060606 GCF_059928025.1 Delphinapterus leucas | reverse complement strand
GGTACATGTTAGCGTACGACAACGGTTTAGGGTGAGCGTACGTGTTAGGGTATGGATTAGTGTTAGCGTACGAGTTAGGGTTAGTGGATGCATTAGGGTAAGGCTTCGGGTAAGGGTTAGGTTTAGGGTTCAGGTTAGGGGACGGAGACGGTTTAGGGTACAGGTTAGGGTACGACAATGGTTTAGGGTGAACGTACGTGTTAGGGTACGGGTTACTGTTAGCGTACAGGTTAGGATTAGGGGACGGATTAGGGTACGGCTTCCGGTGAGTCTTAGGGTTAGGGTTAGGGGATGGGGACGGTTTAGGGTACAGGTTATTGTATGTCAACGATTTAGGGTGAGCGTACATGTTAGGGTACGGGTTAGTGTTAGCATACGGGTTAGGATTAGGGGACGGGTTAGGGTAAGGCTTCGGGTAAAGATTAGGGTTAGGGTTAGCGTTAGGGAATGGGGACAGGGATGGGGACACTTTAGTGTACAGGTTAGTGTACGACAACAGTTTATGGTGACCGTATGTGTTAGGGTACGGGTTAGTGTTAGCGTTTGCCTTAGGATTAGCGGACGGTTTAGGGTAAGGCTTCGGGTAAGTGTTAGTGTTTGGGTTAAGGTTAGGGAATGGGGACGGTTTAGGGTACAGGTTAGCGTATGACAACGGTTTAGGGTGAGCGTACGTGTTAGGGTATTGGTTACTGTTAGCGTACGGGTTAGGATTAAGGGACGTATTAGGGTAAGGCTTCGGGTAAGTGTTAGGGTTAGGTTTAGGGTTAGGGTTAGGGGACGGGGACGGTTTAGGGTACAAGCTTGTGTACGACAACGGTTTAGGGTGAGCGTACGTGTTAGGGTATGGGTTAGTGTTAGCATAGGAGTTAGTGTTAGCGTACGGGTTAGTATTAGGTGACGGGTTAGGGTAAGGCTTCTGGCAAGGGTTAGGGATAGGGGACGGGGACGGTTTAGGATACAGTTGAGGGTACGACAAAAGTTTAGTTTGAGCGTATGTGTTAGCGTCCGGGTTAGTGTTTGCGTACGGATTAGGATTAGGGGACGGGTTAGGGTAAGGCTTCAGGTAAGTTTTAGGGTTAGGGTGTGGGAATGGGGATGGGGACGGGGATGGTTTAGGGTACAGGTTAGGGTACGACAACGGTTTAGGGTGAGCATACGTGTTAGGGTACGGGTTAGTGATAGCGTATGGGTTAGGATTTGGGGACGGGTTAGGGTAAGGCTTCGGGTAAGTGTTAGAGTTAGGGTTAGGGTTAGTGAACGAGGACGGTATAGGGTACAGGTTAGGGTACAACAATGGTTTAGGGTGAGTGAAAGTGTTAGGGTTCGGGTTAGTGTTAGTGTATGGGTAGGATTAGGGGATGTGTTAGGGTAAGCCTTCAGGGAAGGTTTAGGATGAGGGGACTGGGACGGGGACGGGTACAGTTTAGGGTACAGGTTAGTGTACAACAAAAATTTTGGGTGAGTGTACGTTTTAGGGTACGGGTTAGTGTTAGCGTATGGGTTAGGATTGCGGGACGGGTTAGGGTAAGGCTTCGGGTAAGGGTTAGGGTTAGGGGACGGGGACGGTTTAGGGTACAGGTAACTGTATGACAAAGGTTTACGGTGAGCGTACGTGTTATGGTACGGGTAAGTGTTAGGGTACGGTTTAGGATTAGGTTACAGGTTAGGGTAAGGCTTAGGATTATGGTTAGGGTTAGGTTTTGGGGATGGGGACAGTTTAGGATACATGTTCGGGTATGACAGCGGTTTAGGGTGAGCGTACGTGTTAGGGTACGGGTTAGTTTTAGCGTACGCTTTAGGATTAGTGGACGTGTTAGTGTAAGGCTTCGGTTAGGGTTGGGTTAGGGTTAGGGTTAGGGTTGGGGTCAGAGGACGGGGACGGTTTAGGGTACAGGTTAGGATATGACAATGGTTTAGGGTGAGCGTACGTGTTATGGTAAGGGTTAGTGTTAGCGTACGGTTTAGGATTAGGGGACGGGTTAGGGTAAGGTTTCGGGTAAGTGTTAGGGTTAAGGTTAGGGGACGGGAACGGCATAGGGTACAGGTTAGGGTATGACAAAGGTGTAGGATGAGCATACGTTTTAGGGTATGTGTTAGTGTTAGCGTACGTGTTAGGATTAGGGGACAGTTTGGGGTAAGGCTTCGGGTAAGGGTTGGGGTTAGGTTTAGGGTTATGTGACGGGGACGGGGACGGTTTAGGGTTCAGGTTAGTGTACAACAATGGTTTAGAGTGAGCGTATGTGTTAAGGTACGATTTAGTGTTAGCGTATGGGCTAGGATTAGGGGACAGGTTAGGGTAAGGCTTCGGGTAAGGTTTATTGTTAGGTTTAGGGTTAGGGTTAGTGTTAGGCGAAGGGGACAGTTTAGGGTACAGCTTAGGGTACGACAATGGTTTAGGGTGAGTGTACGTGTTACGTTACGGATTAGTGTTAGCGTACAGGTTAGGATTATGGGAGGGGTTACGGTAAGGCTTCGGGTAAGGGTTAGGGTCAGTGTTAGGGTTAGAGTTAGGGGAAGGGGACGGTTTAGGGTACAGGTTAGGGTACGACAACGGTTTAGGCTGAGCATACGTGTTAGGGTACGGGTTAGTGTTAGCGTACGTGTTAGGATTAGGTGACGGGTTAGGGTAAGGCTTCGGGTAAGGGTTAGGGTCAGGGTTAGGGTTAGGGTTAGGGTTAGGGGACGGTTTAGGGTACAGGTTAGGGTAGAACAAAGGTTTAGTTTGAGCGTACGTATTAGGGTACGGGTTAGTGTTAGCGTACGGGTTAGGATTAGGGGACGGGTTAGGGTAAGGCTTCGGGTAAGGGTTAGGGTTAGGTTTAGGGGACTGGGACGGTTTGGGGTACAGCTTAGTGTACGACAACAGTTTAGGGTGAGTGTACGTTTTAGGGTATGGGTTAGTGTTTGTGTACGGGTTAGGATTAGGGGACGGGTTAGGGTAAGGCTTCGGGTAAGGGTTAGGGTTACGGTTAGGTTATGGGACGGTGACAGTTTAGGGTACAGTTTAGGGTATGACAAAGGATTAGGATGAGCGTACGTGTTAGGGTATGGGTTAGTGTTAGAGTACGGGTTAGGATTAGGGGACGGGTTATGGTAAGGCTTCGAGTAAGTGTTACTGTTAGAGTTAGGGTTAGGGTTAGGGGAGGGGGACGGTTTAGGGTAAGGGTTAGGGTACGACAACGGTTTAGTGTGAGCTTACCTGTTAGGGTACGGGTTAGTGTTAGCGTACGGGTTAGGATTAGGGGACAGTTTAGGGTAAGGCTTCGAGTAAGTGTTAGGGTTAGGGTTAGTTTTAGGGTTAGGTTTAGGGGATGGGGACCGTTTAGGGTACAGTTTAGGGTACGACAACGGTTTAGGGTGAGAGTACGTGTTAGGGTACGGGTTAGTGTTAGCGTACGGTTTAGGATTAGGGGACGGGTTAGGGTAAGGCTTCAGGTAAGTGTTAGTGTTAGGGTTAGGGTTAGGGGACGGGGACGGGGACGGGGACTGTTTAGGGTACAGTTTAGGGAACGAAAACGGTTTAGGGTGAGCGTACGTGTTAGGGTATGGTTTAGTGTTAGCGTACAAGTTAAGATTAGCGGACTGGTTAGGGTAAGGTTCGGGTAAGGGTTAGGGTTAGGTTTATGGGACTGGGACGGTTTGGGGTACAGCTTAGGGTACGACAAAGGTTTAGGGTGAGCGTACGTTTTAGGGTATGGGTTAAGGTTAGCGTACGGGTTAGGATTAGGGGACGGGTTAGGGTAAGGCTTTGGTTAAGGGTTAGGGTTACGGTTAGGTTAGGGGATGGTGACGGTTTAGGGTACAGGTTAGGGTACGACAACGGATTAGGATGAGCGTACGTGTTAGGGTATGGGTTAGTGTTAGAGTACGGGTTAGGATTAGGGGACGGGTTAGGGTAAGGCTTCGAGTAAGTGTTAGTGTTAGGGTTAGGGTTAGGGTTAGGGTTGGGGAGGGGGACGGTTTAGGGTACAGGTTAAGGTACGACAACGGTTTAGTGTGAGCTTACATGTTAGCGTACGGGTTAAGTTTAGGGGACGGTTTAGGGTAAGGCTTCGAGTAAGTGTTAGGGTTAGGGTTAGTTTTAGGGTTAGGTTTAGGGGACGGGGACGGTTTAGGGTACAGTTTAGTGTACGACAACGGTTTAGGGTGAGAGTACGTGTTAGGGTACGGGTTAGTGTTAGCGTATGGTTTAGGATTAGGGGACGGGTTAGGGTAAGGCTTCGCGTAAGGGTTAGGGTTAGGGGACGGGGACGGGGACGGTTTAGGGTACAGTTTAGGGAACGAAAACGGTTTAGGGTGAGCGTATGTGTTAGGGTACGGTTTAGTGTTAGCGTACAAATTAGGATTAGGGGACGGGTTAGGGTAAGGCTTCAGGTAAGCGTTAGGGTTAGGTTTAGGGGACGGGGACAGTTTAGGGTGCAGGTTAGGGTACGACAACGGTTTAGGGTGAGCGTACGTGTTAGGGTACGGGTTAGTGTTAGCGTATGGGTTAGGATTAGGGGATGGGTTAGGGTAAGGCTTCGGGTAAGGTTTAGGGTTAGGGTTAGTGTTAGGGTTTGTGGACGGGGACGGTTTAGGGTACAGGTTAGTGTACGACAACGCTTTAGGGTGAGCATACGTGTTAGGGTACGGGTTAGTGTTAGCGTACGGGTTAGGATTAGGGGACGGGAGAGTGTAAGGCTTCGGGTAAGCGTTAGGGTTAGGGTTAGGGGTAGGGGACGGGGACGGGTACGGTTTACGGTACAGGTTTGGGCACGACAACGGTTTAGGGTGAGCGTACATGTTAGGGTACGGGTTAGTGTTAGCGTACGTGTTAGGATTATGGGACGGGTTAGGGTAAGGCTTCGGATAAGGGTTAGCGTTAGGGTTAGGGTTAGGGTTAGGGGACGGGGATGCTTTAGGGTACAGGTTAGTGTACGAAAACTGTTTAGGGTGAGCGTACGTGTTAGGGTACGGGTTAGTGTTAGCGAACGGGTTAGGATTAGGTGACGGGTTAGGGTAAGGCTTCGGGTAAGGATTAGGTTTAGGGGTACGGTTAGGGTTAGGGGACAGGGACGCTTTAGGGTACAGGTTAGGGTACGACAACGGTTTAGGGTGAGCGTATGTGTTAGGGTATGGGATAGTGTTAGCGTACGGGTTAGGATTAGGGGAAGTGTTAGGGAAAGGTTTCGGGTAAGGGTTAGGGGACGGGGACGGGGACGGGAAAGGCTTAGGGTACAGATTAGTGTACAACAAGAGTTTAGGGTGAGCAAACGTGTTAGGATACGGGTTAGTGTTAGCGTACTGGTTAGCATTAGGGGACGGGTGAGGGTAAGGCTTCGGGTAAGGTCTAGGTTTAGGGTTAGTGTTAGGAGACGGGGACCGGGACGGTTTAGGGTACAGGTTAGGGTACGACAACGGTTCAGGGTGAGCATACGTGATAAGGTACAGGTTAGTGTTAGCATACGGGTTAGGATTAGGGGACGGGTTAGGGTAAGGCTTCGGGTACGGATTAGGGTTAGGGTTAGGATTAGGGGACGGGGACGGTTTAGGGTACAGGTTAGGGTACGATAACGGTTTAAGGTGAGCGTACGTGTTAGCGTATGTGTTAGAGTTAGCGTACGGGTTAGGATTAGGGGACGGGTTAGGGTAAGGCTTCGGGTAACGGTTAAGTTTACGGTTAGGGTTAGGGTTAGGGGACGGGGACAGTTTAGGGTACAGGTTAGGGTACGACAACGGTTTAGGGTAAGCGTACCTGTTAGGGTATGGTTTAGTGTTAGCATACAGGTTAGGATTAGGGGATGGGTTAGTGTAAGTCTTCGGGAAAGGGTTACGGTTAGGGTTAGGGGACAGAGACGGTTTAGGGTACAGGTTAGGGTACGAAAAAGGTTTAGGGTTTGCGTACGTGTTAGTGTACGGGTGAGTGTTAGCGTACGGGTCAGGATTAGGGGATGGGTTAGGGTAAGGCTTCGGGTAAGGGTTAGGGTTAGGGTTAGGGGACGGGGACGGTGACGGTTTAGGCTACAGGTTAGGGTACGAAAACGGTTTCGAGTGAGCGTACGTTTTAGGGTACGGGTTAGTGTTAGCGTACGTGTTAGGATTAGGGGATGGGTTAGAGTAAGACCTCGGGTAAGTGTTAGGGTTAGGGTAAAGGTTAGGGTAAGTGTTAGGGTACGGGGACGTTTTAGGGTACAGGTTAGGGTACGACAACGGTTTAGGGTGAGCATACGTGTTAGGGTACGTGTTAGTGTTAGCGTACGGGTTAGGATTAAGGGACAGGTTAGTGTAAGGCTTCGGGTAAGTGTTAGGGTTAGGGTTAGGGTTAGGGGATGGGGACGGTTTAGGGTACAGATTAGTGTACGACAACGTTTTAGGGTGAGCGTACGTGTTAGGGTACAGGTTAGTGTTAGCGTAGGGGTTAGGATTAGGGGAGGGATTAGGGTAAGGCTTCGGGTAAGGGTTAGGGTTAGGATTAGGGTTAGGGTTAGGGTTAGGGTTAGTTGACGGTGATGGTTTAGGGTACAGTTTAGGGTACGACAACGTTTTAGGGAGAGCGTACGTGTTAGGGTACGGGTTACTGTTAGTGTACGGGTTAGGATTAGGGGACAGGTTAGGTTAAGGCTTCGGGTAAGGGTTAGGGTTAGGGTTAGGGTTAGGGGACGGGACAGTTTAGGGTACAGGTTACTGTACAAGAACGGTTTAGGGTGAGCGTACGTGTTAGGGTACAGGTTAGTGTTAGTGTACGGGTTACGATTAGGGGACGGGTTAGGGTAAGGCTTCCGGTAAGGGTTAGGGTTAGGGTTAGGGTTAGGGTTAGGGGACGGGGACGGTTGAGTGTACAGCTTAGGGTATGACAACAGTTTAGGGTGAGCGTACGTGTTAGAGTACGGGTTACTGTTAGCGTACGGGTTAGGATTAAGGGACGAGTTAGTGTAAGGCTTCGAGTAAGGGTTAGGGTTAGGGTTATGGTTAGGGGACGGGCACGGGGATGGGGACAGTTTAGGGTACAGGTTAGGTACGACAACGGTTTAGGGTGAGCGTACGGGTTAGGGTACGGGTTCGTGTTAGTGTACGGTTTAGGATTATAGGAAGGGTTAGGGTAAGGCTTCAGGTGAGGGTTAGGTTTAGGGTTAGGGTTAGGTTTAGGGTTATGGGATGGGGATGGATTAGGGTACAGGTTAGGGTACGACAACGGTTTAGGGAGAGCCTACGTGTTAGGGTACGGGTTAGTGTTAGCGAACGGGTTAGGATTAGGAGACGGGTTAGGGTAAGGCTTCGGGTAAGGGTTAAGGTTAGGTTTAGGGTTAGGTTTAGAGGATGAGGACGGTTTAGGGTACAGGTTAGGCTATGACAACGGTTTAGGTTGAGCGTACACGTTAGGGTACGGGTAATTGTTAGCGTACGGGTTAGGATTAGGGGACGGGTTAGGGTAAGGCTTCGGGTAAGGGTTAGGGTTAGGGTTAGTGTTAGCGTTAGGGTTAGGGGATGGGGACGGTTTAGGGTACAGGTTAGTGTACGACAACGGTTTAGGGATAGAGTACGTGTTAGGGTACGGGTTAGTGTTAGCGTACGGGTTAGGATTAGAGGACGGGTTAGGGTAAGGCTTCGGGTAAGGGTTAGGGTTAGGGTTAGGGGATGGGGACGGGGACGGTTTAGGGTACAGGTTAGATTACGACAATGGTTTAGGGTGAGCGTATGTGTTAGGGTACGTGTTAGTGTTAGCGTACGGGTTAGGATTAGGGGACGGGTTAGTGTAAGGCTTCGGGTAAGTGTTAGGGTTGGGGTTAGGTTTAGGGGACGGGGACAGTTTAGGGTACAGGTTAGGGTACGACAACGGTTTATGGTGAGCGTACGTGTTAGGGTACGTGTTAGTGTTAGCGTACGTGTTAGGATTAAGTTACGGGTTAGTGTAAGGCTTCGGGTAAGGGTTAGGGTTAGGGTTAGGGTTAGCGTTAGAGTTAGGCTTAGGGGACGGGGATGGTTTAGGGTACAGGTTAGGGTACGACAGCGGTTTCGGGAGAGCATACGTGTTAGGGTACGGGTTAGTGTTAGCCAACGGATTAGGATTAGGGGACAGGTTAGGGTAAGTCTTTGGGTAAGGGTTAGGGTTCGGGTTAGGGTTAGGGTTAGAGGACGAGGACGGTTTAAGCTACAGCTTAGGCTATGACAACGGTTTAGGGTGAGCGTACATGTTAGGGTACGGGTAAGTTTTAGCGTACGGTTTAGGATTAGGGGACGGATTAGGGTAAGGCTTCGGCTAAGGGTTAGGGTTAGGGGACGGGGACGGGGACGGGGACGGTTTAGGGTACAGGTTAGGATATGACAATGGTTTAGGGTGAGCGTACGTGTTAGGGTATGGGTTAGTGTTAGCGTACAGGTCAGGATTAGGGGACGGGTTCGGGTAAGACTTCGGGTAAGGGTTAGTTTTAGGGTTAGGCCTAGGGTTAGGGGACGGGGACGGTTTAGGGTACAGGTTAGGGTACGACAACGGTTTAGGGTGAGCGTACATGTTAGGGTACGTGTCAGTGTTAGTGTACGGGTTAGGATTAGGGGACGGGTTAGGGTAAGGCTTTGGGTAAGGTTTAGGGTTAGGTTTAGGGTTAGGGGACGGGGTCGGGGACGGTTTAGGGTACAGGATAGTGTACGACAACGGTTTAGGGTGAGCGTACGAGTTATTGTACAGTTTAGTGTTAGCGTACGGGTTAGGATTAGGGGACGGGCTAGGGTAAGGCTTCGGGTAAGGGTTAGGGTTAGGGTTAGTGTTAGGGTTAGGGTTAGGGGACGGGGACGGTTTAGAGTACAGGTTAGGGTACGACAAAAGTTTAGGGAGAGCGTACGTGTTGGGTACGGGTTTGTGTCAGCCTACGGGTTAGAATTAGGGGACGGGTTAGGGTAAGGCTTCGGGTAAGGCTTCGGGTAAGGGTTAGGGTTAGGTTTAGGGGACGGGGATGGTTTAGGGTTCAGGTTAGGGTACGACAACAGTTTAGGGAGAGTGTACGTGTTAGGGTACGGTTTAGTGTTAGCGTATGGGTTAGGATTTGGGGACGAGTTAGGGTAAGGCTTCGGGTAAGGGTTAGGATTAGGTTTAGGGTTAGGGTTAGGGGTCGGGCACGGGGACAGTTTAGGGTACAGGTTAGGGTACGACAACGGTTTACGGTGAGCATACGTGTTAGGGTACGGGTTAGTGTTAGCGTACGGTTTAGGATTAGGAATCGGGTTAGGGTAAGGCTTCGGGTAAGTGTTAGTGTTAGGGTTAGAGTTAGGGTTAGGGGACGGGGACGGGGACAATTTAAGGTACAGGTTAGGGTACTACCATGGTTTAGGGTGAGCATATGTGTTAGGGTATGGGTTCGTGTTAGTGTACGGTTTAGGATTAGGGGACAGGTTAGGGTAAAGCCTCGGGTAAGGTTTAGGGTTAGGGGTCGGGGACGGGGACGGTTTACGGTACAGGTTAGGGTATGACAACGGTTTAGGGTGAGCGTACATGTTAGGGTACGTGTCAGTGTTAGTGTATGGGTTAGGATTAGGGGACGGGTTAGGGTAAGGCTTTGGGTAAGGTTTAGGGTTAGGGTTAGGGTTATGGGACGGTGTCGGGGATGGTTTAGGGTACAGGATAGTGTACGACAACGGTTTAGGGTGAGCATACGAGTTATTGTACAGTTTAGTGTTAGCGTACGGGTTAGGATTAGGGGACAGGCTAGGGTATGGCTTCGGGTAAGGGTTAGGGTTAGGGGTAGTGTTAGGGTTAGGGTTAGGGGACGGGGACGGTTTAGGGTACAGGTTAGGGTACGACAAAGATTTAGGGAGAGCGTACATGTTGGGTACGGGTTACTGTCAGCCTACGGGTTAGGATTAGGGGACGGGATAGGGTAAGGCTTCGGGTAAGGCTTCGGGTAAGGGTTAGGGTTAGGGTTAGGGGACGGGGATGCTTTAGGGTACAGGTTACGGTAAGACATCAGTTTAGTGTGAGCGTACGTGTTAGGGTACGTTTTAGTGTTAGCGTACGGGTTAGGATTAGGAGACGGGTTAGTGTAAGGCTTCGGGTAAGTGTTAGGGTTAGGATTAGGGTTAGGGTTAGGGCACGGGGACGATTTAGGGTACAGGTTAGTGTACGACAACGGTTTAGTGTGAGCGTTTGTGTTAGGGTACAGGTTAGTGTTAGCATACGGGTTAGGATAAGGGACGGGTTAGGGTAAGGCTTCGGGTAAGGGTTAGGGTTAGGGTTAGTGTTAGGGTTAGGGTTAGGGGACGGAGACGTTTTAGAGTACAGGTTAGTGTACGACAACGGTTTAGGGAGAGCGTAAGTGTTAGGGTACGGGTTAGTGTTAGCATACGTGTTAGGATTAGGGGACGGGTTACCGTAAGGCTTCGGGTAAGGGTTAGCATTAGGGTTAGGGTTAGAGGACGGGGACAGTTTAGGGTACAGGTTAGGGTACGACAACGGTTTAGGGTGAATATATGTGTTAGGGTATGTGTTAGTGTTAGCGTACGGTTTAGGATTAGGGGACGTGTTAGGGTAAGGCTTCGGGTAAGGGTTAGGGTTAGGTTTAGGGTTAGGGTTAGTGTTAGGGGACGGGGACGGTTTAAGGTACAGGTTAGCGTACGACAACAGTTTAGAGTGAGCGTACGTGTTAGGGTACGTGTTAGTGTTAGCTTACGTGTTAGGATTAGGGGACGGGTTAGGGTAAGGCTTTGGGTAATGGTTAGGGTTAGGGTTAGGGTTAGGGGACGGGGACGGTTTAGGGTACAGGTTAGTGTACGGCAACGGTTTAGGGTGAGCGTACGTGTTAGGGTACGTGTTAGTGTTAGCGTACGTGTTAGGGTTAAGTGACGGGTTAGTGTAAGGCTTAGGGTAAGTGTAAGGGTTAGGGTTAGGGTTAGGGGACGGGGACGGTTTAGGGTACAGGTTAGTGTACGACAACTGTTTAGGGTGAGCATACGTATTAGGGTACAGGTTAGTGTTAGCATACGGGTTAGTATTAGGGGACGGGTTAGGGTAAGGCTTCGGGTAAAGGTTAGGGTTAGGGTTAGGTTTAGGGTTATGGGACGGGGATGGTTGAGGGTACAGGTTAGGGTACGACAACGGTTTAGGGTGAGCGTATGTGTTAGGGTATGGGTTAGTGTTAGCGAACGGGTTAGGATTAGGGGACGGGTTAGGGTAAGGCTTCGGGTAAGGGTTAGTGTTAGGGTTAGGCTTAGGGTTAGGGGACGGGGACGGGGACATTTCAGGGTACAAGTTAGGGTACGACAACTGTTTAGGGTGAACATATGTGTTAGTGTATGTGTTAGTGTTAGCGTACGGTTTAGGATTAGGGGACGTGTTAGGGTAAGGCTTCGGGTAAAGTTTAGGGTTAGGTTTAGGGTTAGGGTTAGGGTTACAGGACGGGGACGGTTTAAGGTACAGGTTAGGTTTCGACAACGGTTTAGGGTGAGCGTACGTGTTAGGGTAAGTGTTAGTGTTAGCGTAAGTGTTAGGAATAGGGGACGGGTTAGGGTAAGGCTTCGGGTAAGTGTTAGGTTTAGGGTTAGGGTTGGGTTAGGGGACGGGCACGGGGACAGGGACGGTTTAGGTTACAGGTTAGGGTACGACAACCGTTTAGGGTGAGCGTACGTGTTAGGGTACGGGTTAGTTTTAGCGTACGGCTTAGGATTAGGGGACGGTTTAGGGTAAGGCTTCGGGTAAGGGTTAGGGATAGGGTTAGTGTTAGGGTTAGTTGACGTCGACGGTTTAGGGTACAGGTTAGGGTACGACAACGGTTTAGGGAGAGCATACGTGTTAGGGTACGGGTTAATGTTAGCGTACGGGTTAGGATTAGGGGACGGGTTAGGGTAAGGCTTCGGGTAAGAGTTAGGTTTAGGGTTAGGGTTAGGGGACTGGGACGGGGACGGGGACGGTTTAGGGTACAGGTGAGTGTATGACAACGGTTTAGGGTGAGCGTACGTGTTAGGGTACAGGTTAGAGTTAGTGTACGGGTTAGGATTAGGGGACGGGTTAGGGTAAGGCTTCGGGTAAGTAATAGGGTTAGGGTTATGGTTAGGGGACGTGGACGGTTTAAGGTACAGGTTAGTGTACGACAACAGTTTAGGGTGAGCGTACGTGTTAGGGTACATGTTAGTGTTAGCGTACGGGTTAGGATTAGGGGACGTGTTAGGATAAGGCTTCGGGTAAGTGTTAGGGTTAGGGTTAGTGTTAGGGTTAGGTTTAGGTGACGGGGACGGTTTTGGGTACAGTTTAGGGTACAACAACGGTTTAGGGATAGCGTACGTGTTAGGGTACGGGTTAGAGTTAGGGTACGGGTTAGGATTAGTGGACGGGTTAGGGTAAGGCTTCAGATAAGTGTTAGGGTTAGGGTTAGGGTTAGGGTTAGGGTTAGAGGACGGGGACGGTTTGGCGTACAGGTTAGGCTATGGCAACGGATTAGGGTGAGCATATGTTTTATGGTACGTGTTAGTGTTAGCGTACGGGTTAGGATTAAGGGACGGGTTAGTGAAAGGCTTCGGGTAAGGGTTAGGTTTAGGGTTATGGTTAGGGGACGGGCACGGGGACGGGGACATTTTAGGGTACAGGTTAGTGTATGACAACTGTTTAGGGTGAGCATACGTGTTAGGGTACGTGTTAGTGTTAGCATACGTGTTAGGATTAGGGGACGGGTTAGGGTAAGGCTTCGGGTAAGGGTTAGGGTTAGGCTTAGGGGACGGGGACGGGGACGGGGACAGTTAAGGGTACAGGTTAGGGTACGACAAACGTTTAGGGTAAGCATATGTGTTAGGGTTCGTTTTAGTGTTAGCGTCCGGTTTAGGATTAGGGGACGTGTTAGTGTAAGGCTTCGGGTAAGGGTTAAAGTTAGGTTTAGGCTTAGGGTTAGGGTTAGGGGACGGGGACGGTTTAAGGTACAGGTTAGGGTATGACAAAGGTTTAGGGTGAGTGTACGTGTTAGGGTACGGGTTAGTGTTAGCGTACGGGTTAGGATTAGGTGACGGGTTAGGGTAAGGGTTAAGTTTAGGGGTAGGGTTACGGTTAGGTGACGGGGACGGTTTAGGTTACAGGTTAGGGTACGACAACTGTTTAGTGTGAGCGTACGTGTTAGGGTATGTGTTAGTGTTAGCGTATGGGTTAGTATTAGGGGACGGGTTAGGGTAAGGCCTCGGGTAAGCGTTAGGGTTAGGGGACGGGGACGGTTTAGGGTATAGGTTATGGTACGACAACGGATTAGGGTGAGCATACGTGTTAGGGTACGGGTTAGTGTTAGTGTACGGGATAGGATTAGGGGACGGGTTAGGGTAAGGTTTCGGGTAAGGGTTAGGTTTAGGGTTATTGTTATGGTTAGGGTTATGGGACGGGGACGGTTTAGGGTACAGGGTAGAGTACAACAACGATTTAGGGTGAGCGTACGTATTAGGGAATGGGTTAGTGTTAGCGTACGGGTTAGGATTAGGGGACGGTTTTGGGTAAGGCTTCGGGTAAGGCTTAGGTTTAGGGTTAGGCTTAGGGATAAGGTTAGGGTTAGGGGACAGGGACCGTTTAGGGTACAGGTTAGGGTATGACAACGGTTTAGGGTGAGCGTATGAGTTAGGGTATGGGTTAGTGTTAGCGTACGGTTTAGGAATTGGGGCGAGTTAGGGTAAGGCTTCGGGTAAGGGTTAGGGTTAGGGTTAGGGTTAGGGGACCGGGACGGTTTAGGGTACAGGTTAGGGTTAGGGTTAGGGTTAGGGGACAGGGACGGTTTAGGGTACAGTTTAGGGTACCACAAAGGTTTAGGGTGAGCATACGTGTTAGGGTACGGGTTAGTGTTAGCGTACGGGTTAGTAGTAGGGGACGGGTTAGGGTAAGGCTTCAGGTAACGGTTAGTGTTAGGGTTACGTTTTGGGTTAGGGTTAGGGGACGGGGATGGTTTAGGGTACAGGTTAGTGTACGACAACGGTTTAGGGTGAGCGAACGTGTTAGGGTACGGGTTAGTTTTAGCGTACGGGTTAGGATTAGGTGACGGGTTAGTGTAAGGCTTCAGGTAAGGTTTAGTGTTAGGGTTAGGGTTAGGGGACCGGGACGGTTTAGGGTACAGGTTAGGGTACGACAGCGGTTTAGGTTGAGCGTACGTGTTACGGTACGGGTTAGTGTTAGCGTACGGGTTAGGATTAGGGGACGGGTAAGGGTAAGGCTTCGGGTAAGGATTAGGGTTAGGGTTAGGGTTACGGTTAGGTTTAGGAGACGGGGACGATTTAGGGTACAGGTTAGGGTAAGACAACGGTTTAGGGTGAGTGTACGTGTTGGGTACGGGTTAGTGTTTGCGTACGGGTTAGGATTAGTGGAAGGGTTAGGGTAAGGCTTCAGGTAAGGGTTAGGGTTAGGGTTAGGGTTAGGGGACGGGGACTGTTTATGGTACAGGTTAGAGTGCGACAACATTTTAGGCTGAGCGTACGTGTTAGGGTACGTGTTAGTGTTAGCGTCCAGGTTAGGATTAGGGGACGGGTTCGGGTAAGGCTTCGGGTAACGGTTAGGGTTAGGGTTAGGGTGAGGGGATGGGGCCGGGGACGGTTTAGGGTACACGTTAGGGTACAGCAACGATTTAGGGTGAGCGAACATGTTAGGGTACGCGTTAGTGTTAGCGTGCAGGTTAGGATTAGGGGACGGGTTAGTGTAAGACTTCGGGTAAGGGTTAGTGTTAGGGTTATGGTTAGGGTTAGGGGACAGGGACGGTTTAGTGTACAGGTTAGGGTACGTCAACGGTTTAGGGCGAGCATACGTGTTAGGGCATGGGTTAGTGTTAGCGTACCGGTTAGGATTAGGGGACGGGTTAGGGGAAGGCTTTGGGTAAGGGTTAGGGTTAGGGTTAGGGAACGGGGACGGGGACGGTTTAGGCTACAGTTTAGGTTATGACAACTGTTTATGGTGAGCGTACGTGTTAGGGTACAGGTTAGTGTGAGAGTATGGGTTAGGATTAGGGGACGGGTTAGGGTAAGGCTTCGGGAAGGTTTAGTGTTAGTGTTAGGGTTAGGGTTAGGGGACTGGGATGGGGACGGTTTAGGGTACAGGTTAGTGTACGACAATGGTTAAGGGTGAGGGTACGTGTTCGGGTACGGGTTAGTGTTAGCGTACAGGTTAGGATTAGGGGACGGGTTAGGGTAAGGCTTCGGGTAAGGGTTAGGTTTAGGGTTAGCGTTAGGTTTATGGGATGGGAACGGTTTAATGTACAGGTTAGGGTAGGACAACGTTTTAGCGTGAGCGTATGTTGTAGGGTATGGGTTAGTGTTAGCGTACGGTTTAGGATTATTGGACGGGTTAGTGTAAGGCTTCGGGTAAGGGTTAGGGTTAGGTTTAGGTTTAGGGTTAGGGGCCGGGGACGGTTAAGGGTTAGGGTTAGGGTTAGGGTTAGGTTAAGGGGACGGGGATGGTTTAGTGTACAGGTTAGTGTACGACAACGGTTTAGGGTGAGCGTACGTGTTAGGTTACAGGTTAGTGTTAGGGTACGGGTTAGGATTAGGGGACGGTTTAGGGTAAGGCTTCAGGTAAGGTTTAGTGTTAGGGTTAGTGTTATGGTTAGGGTTAGGTGACGGGGACGGTTTAGGGTACAGGGTAGGGTACGACAACGGTTTAGGGTGAGCGTACGTGTTAGGGTACGTGTTAGTGTTAGCGTACGGGTTAGGATTAGGGGACGGGTTAGTGTAAGGCTTCGGGTAAGTGTTAGTGGTAGGGTTAGGTTTAGGGTTAGGGTTAGGGGGACGGGGACAGTTTAGGGTACAGGTTAGTGTACAACAACGGTTTAGGGTGAGGGTACGTGTTAGGGTACAGGTTAGTGTCAGCGTACGGGTTAGGTTTCGGGGACGGGTTAGGGTAAGGCTTCGGGTAAGGATTAGCGTTAGGGTTAGGGTTAGGGGATGGGGACAGGGACGGTTTAGGGTACAGGTTAGTGTACGACAATGATTGAGGGTGAGCGTACGTGTTAGCGTACGTGTTAGTGTTAGCGTCCGGGTTAGGATTAAGGAACGGGTTAGGGTAAGGCTTCGGGTAAGGGTTAGGGTTAGGGTTATGGTTAGGGGATGTGGACAGGGACGGGGACGGGGACGGTTTAGGGTACAGGTTAGGGTACGACAACGGTTTAGGGTGAGCGTACGTGTAAGGGTACGGGTTAGTGTTAGCATACGGGTTTGGATTAGGGGACGTTTTGGCTAAGGCTTCGGGTAAGGGTTAGGGTTAGGGTTAGGCTTAGGGTTAGGGGACGGGGACGGGGACAGTTTAGGGTACAGGTTAGTGTACGACAATGGTTTAGGGTGAGCTTATGTGTTAGGGTACGTGTTAGTGTTAGCGTACGGTTTAGGATTAGGGGACGTTTTAGGGTAAGGCTTCGGGTAAGGGTTAGTGTTAGGTTTAAGTTTAGGGTTAGGGTTAGGGGAAAGGGATGGTTTAGGGTACAGGTTAGGGTACGACAACCGTTTAGGTGAGCGTACGTGTTAGGGTACGTGTTAGTGTTAGCATACGGGTTAGGATTACGGGACGGGTTATGGTAAGGCTTCGGGTAAGGATTAGGGTTAGGGTTAGGTTTAGAGTTAGAGATAGGGGAGGGCGACAGTTTAGGGTACAGGTTAGGGTACGACAACTCTTTAGGGTGAGCATACGTGTTAGGGTACGGGTTAGTGTTAGCGTATGGGTTAGGATTAGGGGACGTGTTAGGGTAAGGCTTCGGGTAATTGCTAGGGTTAGGGTTAGGTTTAGGATTAGGGTTAGGGGACGGGGACGGTTTAGGGTAGAGTTTAGGGTACGACAACGGTTTAGGCTGAGCGTACGTGTTAGGGTACATGTTAGTGTTAGCGTACACGTTAGGATTGGGGGACGGTTTAGGGTAAGGCTTCGGGTAAGGGTTAGTGTTAGTGTTAGGGTTAGGGTTAGGGGACGGGGACGGTTTAGGGTACAGGTTAGTGTACGACAATGTTTTAGGGTGAGCATACGTGTTAGGGTACGGGTTAGTGTTAGCGTACGGGTTAGATTAGGGGACGGGTTAGGGGAAGGCTTTGGGTAAGGTTTAGGGTTAGGGTTAGGTTTAAGGTAAGTGGACGGGGACGGTTTAGGGTACAGGTTAGGGTACGACAACAGTTTAGGGTGAGCGTACGTGTTAGGTAAGTGTTAGTGTTAGCGTACGGGTTAGGATTAGGGAACGGGTTAGTGTAAGGCTTTGGGTAAGGCTTAGGGTTAGGGTTAATGTTAGGGTTAGGGCATGGGTACGGTTTAGTGTACAGGTTAGGGTACGACAATTGTTTAGGTTGAACGTACGTGTTAGGGGACGGGTTAGTGTCAGCGTACAGGTTAGGATTAAGGGACGGGTTAGTGTAAGGCTTTGGGTAAGGGTTAGGGTTAGGGTTAGGGTTAGAGGGCAGGGACGGGGATGGTTAAGTGTACAGGTTAGGGTACGACAACGGTTTAGGGTGAGCGTACATGTTAGGGTACAAGTTAGTGTTAGCGTACAGGTTTGGATTATGGGACGGGTTAGGTTAAGGCTTCGGGTAAGGGTTAGGGTTAGGGTTAGGTTTAGGGTTAGGGGAGCGGAAGGTTTAGGGTACAGGTTAGGGTAGGACAACAGTTTAGGTTGAGCCTACGTGTTAGGGTGCGTTTTAGCGTTAGCTTACGGGTTACGATTAGAGTACGGGTTAGGGTAAGGTTTCGGGTAAGGGTTAGGTTTAGGGTTAGGGTTAGGGTTAGGGTTAGGGTTAGGTATGGCTTAGGGTTAGGTTTTGGGGACGGGGACGGTTTAGAGTACAGGTTAGGGTAGGACAACGGTTTAGGGTGAACGTACGTGTTATGTCATGGGTTAGAGTTAGCGTACGGGTTAGGATTAGGGGACGTGTTAGGTTAAGGCTTCGGGTAAGTGTTAGGGTTAGGGTTAGGGTTAGGGTTAGTGGACAGGGACGGTTTAGGGTACAGGTTAGGGTACGACAACGGTTTAGGGTGAGGGTACGTGTTAGGGTAGAGGTTACTGTTAGCGTACGGGTTAGGATTAGGGTACGGGTTAGGGTAAGGCTTCGGGGAAGTGTTAGGGTTAAGGTTAGTGTTAGGGTTAGGGTTAGGGGAAGGGGACGGTTTAGGGTACAGGTTAGGGTACGACAACTCTTTAGGGTGAGCATACGTGTTAGGGTACGGGTTAGTGTTAGCGTACAGGTTAGGATTAGGGGACAGGTTAGGGTAAGGCTTCGGGTAAGGGTTACAGTTAGGGTTAGGGTAAGGGTTAGGGAACGGGGACGGTTTAGGGTACAGGTTAGGGTACGACAACGGTTTAGGGTGAGCATACGTGTTAGGGTACGTGTTAGTGTTAGCGTACGGGTTAGGAGTAGAGGACGGGTTAGGGTAAGGCTTCGGGTAAGGATTAGAGTTAGGGTTAGGGTTAGGGTTAGGGGACGGGGAAGGGGAAGGTTTAGGATACAGGTTAGGGTACGACAACAGTTTAGGGTGAGTGTACGTGTTAGGGTACAGGTTAGTGTACGACAACAGATTAGGGTGAGCGTACGTGTTAGGGTATGGCTTAGTGTTAGGGTACGGGTTAGGATTTGGTGACGTGTTAGGGTAAGGTTTCGGGTAAGGGTTAGGCTTAGGGTTAGGGTTAGGGTTAGGGTTAGGGGACAGGGACCGTTTAGGGTACAGGTTAGGGTACGAAAACGGTTTAGGGTGAGCGTACGTTTTAGGGTATGTGTTAGTGTTAGAGTACGGGTTAGGATTAGGGGGCGGGTTAGGGTAAGGCTTCGGGTAAGTGTTAGGTTAAGGATTAGGGTTAGGGGATGGTGACGGTTTAGGGTACAGGTTAGGGTACGACAACGGTTTAGGGTGAGGGTACGTGTTAGGGTATGGGTTAGGGTTAGCGTACCGTTTAGGATTATGAGACGGGTTAGGGGAAGGCTTCGGGTAAGGGTTAGGGTTAGGGTTAGGGTTAGGTTTAGGGGACGGAGACGGTTTAAGTTACAGGTTCGGGTACGACCACGGTTTAGGGTGAGCGTACGTGTTAGGGTACGGGTTAGTGTTAGCGTACTGGTTAGGATTAGGGGACGGGTTGGGGTAAGGGTTCGGGTAAGTGTTAGGCTTAGTGTTAGGGTTAGGGTTAGGGTTAGGGTCCGGGGACGGTTTAGGATACAGGTTAGTGTACGACAACTGTTTAGGGTGAGTGTACGTGTTAGGGAACGGGTTAGTGTTAGCGTACGGATTAGGATTAGGGGACGGGTTAGGGTAAGGCTTCGGGTACGGGTTAGTGTTAGGTTTAGGGTTAGGAGACGGGGACGGGCACGGTTTAGGGTACAGGTTAGGGTACAACAACGGTTTAGGGTAAGCGTACGTGTTAGGGTGCGGGTTAGTGTTTGCGTACGGGTTAGGATTAGGGGACGGGTTAGGGTACGGTTTCGGGTAAGGGTTAGGGTTTGGGTTATGGTACGGGGACGGTGTAGGGTACAGGTTAGCGTACGCCAACGGTTTAGGCTGAGCATACGTTTCAGGAAAATGGTTAGTGTTAGCGTACGGTTTCAGATTAGGGGGCGGGTTAGGTTAAGGCTTCGGATACGGGTTAGATTTAGGGTTAGGTTTAGGGTTAGGGTTAGGGGATGGGGATGGTTTAGGGTACAGGTTCGCATACGACCAAGGTTTAGGGTGAGCGTACGTGTTAGGGTACGGGTTAGTGTTAGCGTACGTTTTAGGATTAGGGGACGGGTTAGAGTAAGGCTTCGGGTAAGGGTTAGGCTTAGGGTTAAGGTTAGGGTTAGGGTTAGGGGACGGGGACGGTTTAGGATACAGGTTAGAGTATGACAACGGTTTAGGATGAGCATACGTGTTAGGGCACGGGTTAGTGTTAGCGTACGGGTTAGGATTAGGGGACGGATTAGGGTAAGGCTTCGGGTAAGGGTTAGGGTTAGGGTTAGGGCTAGGGTTAGGGGACGGGGATGGTTTAAGGTACAGCTTAGGGTAAGACAACGGTTTAGGGTGAGCGTACGTGTTAGGGTACGGGTTAGTGTTAGCGTACGGGTTAGGATTAGGAGGCGTGATAGGGTAAGGCTTCAGGTAAGGGTTAGTGTTAGGGTTAGGGTTAGGGTTAGGGTTAGGGGACGGGGATGGTTTAGGGTACAGGTTAGAGTACGACAATGGTTTAGGGTGAGCGTACGTGTTAGGGTACGGGTTAGTGTTAGCGTATGGGTTAGGATTATGGGACAGGTTAGAGTAAGGCTTCGGGTAAGGGTTAGGGTTAGGGTTAGGGGACGGGGACGGGGAAGGGGACGGTTTAGGGTACAGGTTAGGGTACGAAAACGGTTTAGGGTGTGCGTACATGTTAGAGTACGGTTTCGTGTTAGCGTAAGGCTTAGGATTAGGAGACGTTTTATGGTAAGGCTTCGGGTAAGGGTTAGGGTTAGGGTTAGGGTTAGGGTTAGGGTTAGGTTTAGGGGACGGTTTAGGGTACAGTTTAGGGTACGACAACATTTTAGGGTGAGCGTACGTGTTAGGGCACGGGTTAGTGTTAGCGTACGGGTTAGGATTAGGGGACGGGTTAGGGTAAGGCTTCGGGTAAGGGTTAGGGTTAGGGTTAGGGTTTGGATTAGTGTTAGGGTTAGGGGATGGGTATGGTTTAGGGTACATATTAGGGTACGACAACGGTTTAGGGTGAGCGTACCTGTTAGGGTACAGATTAGTGTTAGGGTACGGGTTAGGATTAGGGGACGGGTTAGAGTAAGGCTTCCGGTAAGGCTTAGGGTAAAGGGACAGGGACAGTTTACGGTACAGGTTAGTGTACGACAACAGTTTAGGGTGAGCGTACGTGATAGCGTACGGGTTAGGATTCGTGACGGGTTAGGGTAAGGCTTCGGATAAGGGTTAGGTTTAGGGTTAGGGTTAGGGTTAGAGGACGGGGACGGTTTAGGGTACAGATTAGGGTACGAAAACGGTTTAGGGTAATCGTACGTGTTAGGGTATGGGTTAGTGTTAGCCTACGGGTTAGGATTAGGGGACGTGTTAGGGTAAGGCTTCGGTAAAGGGTTAGGGTTAGGGTTAGTTTTAGGGAGTAGGGGACGGGGACGGGAACGGTTTAGGGTACAGATTAGGGTACGACTACGGTTTAGGGTAAGCGTATGTGTTAGGGTACGGATTAGTGTTAGCGTACGGGTTAGGATTAGGGGACGGGTTAGCGTAAGGCTTCGGGTAAGGTTTAGGGTTAGGGATTGGGTTATGGTTAGCGTTAGGAGACGGGGACGGTTTAGAGTACAGCTTAGGTTACGACAACGGTTTAGGGTGAGCATACGTTTTAGGGTACGGTTTAGTGTTAACGTACGGGTTAGGATTAGGGGACGGGTTAGGGTAAGGCTTCAGGTAAGGGTTAGGGTAGGGTTAGGGTTAGGGTTAGCGGACGGGGACGGTTTAGGGTACAGGTTAGGGTACGACAACGGTTTAGGGTGAGCGTACGTGTAAGGGTATGGGTCAGTGTTAGCGTACAGGTTAGGATTAGGGGACGAGTTAGGGTAAAGCTTCCGGTAAGGTTTAGGGTTAGGGTTAGGGGACATGGACGGTTTAGGGTAGAGGTTAGGGTACGACAAAGGTTTAGGGTGAGCGTACGTGTTAGGGTACGGGTTAGTGTTAGCGTATGGGTTAGGATGAGGGAACGGGTTAGGGTAAGGCTTCGGGTAAGGGTTAGGGTTACGGTTAGGGTTAGGGGACGGGGACGGTTTAGGGTACAGGTTAGGGTACGACAACGTTTTAGGGTGAGTGTACGTGTTAGGGTATGGGTTAGTGTTAGCGTACGGGTTAGGATTATGGTACGGGTTAGGGTAAGGCTTCGGGTTAGGGTTAGGTTTAGGGTTAGCGTTAGGGGACGGGGACGGGGATGGGGACGGTTTAGGGTACAGGTTAGGGTACGAGAAAAGTTTAGGGTGAGCGTACGTGTTAGGGTACGGGTTAGTGTTAGCGTACAGGTTAGGATTAGGGGACGGTTACGGCAAGGCTTCGGGTACGGCTTAGGGTTAGGGGTAGGGGACGGGTACGGTTTAGGATACAGGTTAGGGTACGACAGTGGTTTAGTGTGAGAATACGTGTTAGGGTACGGGTTAGTGTTAGCGTACGGTTTAGGATTAGGAGACGGGTTAGGGTAAGGTTTCGGGTATGTTTTAGTGTTAGGGTTAGGGTTGGGGAAGGGGACAGTTAAGGGTACAGGTTAGGGTACGACAATGGTTTAGGGTGGGCGTACGTGTTAGGGTACGGGTTAGTGTAAGCGTACGGATTAGGATTAGGGGACGATTTAGGGTAAGGCTTCGGGTAAGGGTTAGGGTTAGGGATAGGGGACGGGGACGGGGACGGGGACGGTTTAGGGCACAGGTTATGGTACGACAACGGTTTAGGGTGAGGGTACGTGTTAGGGTACAGGTTAGTGTTAGCGTACGGGTTAGGATTTGGGGACGGGTGAGGGTAAGGCTTCGGGTAAGGTTTAGGGTTAGGGTTAGGGTTAGGGTTAGGGGACGGGGAGGGGGACGGTTTCGGGTACAGGTTAGGGTACGACAACGGTTTAGGGTGAGCGTATGTGTTAGGGCACGGGTTAGTGTTAGCGTACGGGTTAGGATTAGGGTACGGGTGAGAGTAAGGCTTCGGGTAAGGTTTAGGGTTAGGGTTATGGTTAGGGTTAGGGGATGGGACGGTTTAGGGTACAGGTTAGGGTACGACAACCGTTTAGGGTGAGCGTACGTGTTAGGGCACGGGTTAGTGTTAGTGTATGGGTTAGGATTAGGGAACGGGTGAGGCTAAGGCTTCGAGTAAGAATTAGGGTTAGGCTTAGGGTTAGGGTTAGGGGACAGGGACGGTTTAGGGTACAGGTTAGGGTACGACAATGGTTTAGAGTGTGCGTACGTGTTAGGGTATGGGTTAGTGTTAGCTTACGTGTTACGATTAGGGGACGGGTGAGGGTAAGGCTTCGGGTAAGGGTTAGGTTTAGGGTTAGGGTTAGGGTTAGGGTTAGGGTTAGGGTTAGGGGACGGGGATGGGGACGGTTTAGGGTAAAGGTTAGGGTACGACAACGGTTTAGGTTGAGTGTACGTGTTAGGGTACTGATTAGTGTTAGCGTACGGGTTAGGATTAGGGGACGGCTGAGGATAAGGCTTTGGGTAAGGGTTAGGGTTAGGGTTAGGGTTAGGGCACGGGGATGGGGACGGTTTAGGGTACAGGTTAGTGTACGACAACGGTTTAGCGTGAGCGTACGTGTTAGGGTACAGTTTAGTGTTAGCGTACGGGTTACTATTAGGGGACGGGTGAGGGTAAGGCTTCGGGTAAGGGTTAGGGTTAGGGTTAGGATTAGGGTTAGGGGATGGGGACGTTTTAGGGCACAGGTTAGTGTACGACAACGGTTTAGGGTGAGCGTACGTGTTAGGGTACGGTTTAGTGTTAGCATACGGGTTAGGATTAGGGCACGGGTGAGGTTAAGGCTTCGGGTAAGGGTTAGGGTTAGGGATAGGGGACGGAGACGGGGACGGGGACGGTTTAGGGTACAGGTTATGGTACGACCACGGTTTAGGGTGAGGGTACGTGTTAGGGTACAGGTTAGTGTTAGCGTACGGTGTAGGATTATGGGACGGGTGAGGGTAAGGCTTCGGGTAAGGTTTAGGGTTAGGGTTAGGGTTAGGGGACGGGGACGGGGACGGTTTAGGGTACAGGTTAGGGTACGACAACGGTTTAGGGTGAGCGTACATGTTAGGGTACGGGTTACTGTTAGCGTACGGGTTAGGATTAGGGTACGGGTGAGGGTAAGGCTTCGGGTAAGGGTTAGGGTTAGGGTTAGGGTTAGGAATAGGGGACGGGGATGGTTTAGTGTACAGGTTAGTGTACGACAACGGTTTAGGATGAGCGTACGTGTTAGGGTACGCGTTAGTGTTAGTGTACGGGTTAGGATTAGGGGATGGGTGAGGGTAAGGCTTCAGGTAAGGGTTAGGGTTAGGGTTAGGGATAGGGTAAGGGGACGGGGACGGTTTAGGGTACAGGTTAGTATACGACAACGGTTTAGGGTGAGCCTATGTTTTAGGGTACGGGTTAGTGTTAGCGTACGGGTTAGGAGTAGGGGACGGTTGAGGGTAAGGCTTCGGGTAAGGTTTAGGGTTAGGGTTAGTGTTAGGGTTACGGTTAGGGGACGGGGACGGTTTAGGGTACAGGTTAGGGTACGACAACGGTTTAGGGTGAGCGTACGTGTTAGGGTACGGGTTAGTGTTAGTGTACGTGTTAGGATTAGGGGACGGGTGAGGGTAAGGCTTCGGGTAAGGATTAGGGTTAGGGTTAGGGTTAGGGTTAGGGGACAGGGACGGTTTAGGGTACAGGTTAGTGTACGACAATGGTTTAGGTTGAGCGTACGTGTTAGGGTACGGGTTAGTGTTAGCGTACGGGTTAGGATTAGGGGACGGGTGAGGGTAAGGCTTCAGGTAAGGGTTAGGGATAGGGGACGGGGACTGGGACGGGGACGGTTTAGGGTACAGGTTAGAGTAAGACAACGGTTTAGGGTGAGCGTACGTTTTAGGCTAAGGGTTAGTGTTAGCGTACGGTTTAGGATTAAGGGACGGGTGAGGGTAAGGCTTCGGGTAAGTGTTAGGGTTAGGGTTAGGGTTAGGGTTAGGGAACGGGGATGGGGACGGTTTAGGGTACAGGTTAGGGTACGACAACGGTTTAGGGTGAGCGTACATGTTAGGGTACGGGTTAGTGTTAACGTACGGGTTAGGATTAGGGGACGGGTGAGTGTAAGGCTTCGGGTAAGGGTTAGGGTTAGGGTTAGGGTTAGGGGACGGGGACTGGGACGGGAACGGTTTAGGGTACAGGTTATGGTACGACAACGGTTTAGGGTGAGCGTACGTTTTAGGGTTCGGGTTAGTGTTAGCGTACGCTTTAGGATTAGGGGACGGGTGAGTGTAAGGCTTCGGGTAAGGGTTAGGGTTAGGGTTAGGGTTAGGGTTAGGGTTAGGGGACGGGGACGGTTTAAGGTACAGGTTAGGGTACGACAACGGTTTAGGGTGAGCGTACGTGTTAGGGTACGTGTTAGTGTTAGTGTACGGGTTAGGATTAGGGTACGGGTGAGGGTAAGGCTTCGTGTAAGGGTTAGGGTTAGGGTTAGGTTTAGGGTAGGGGACGGGGACGGTTTATGGTACAGGTTAGGGTACGACAACGGTTTAGGGTGAGCGTACGTTTTAGGGTATGGGTTAGTGTTAGCGTACGGGTTAGGATTAGGGGATGGGTGAGGGTAAGACTTCGGGTAAGGGTTAGGGTTAGGTTTAGGTTTAGGGTTAGGGGACTGGGACGGGGAAGGTTTAGGGTACAGGTTATGGTACGACAACGGTTTAGGGTGAGCGTGTGTTAGGGTAAAGGTTAGTGTTAGCGTACGGGTTAGGATTAGGGGACGGGTGAGGGTAAGGCTTTGGGTAAGGTTTAGGGTTAGGGTTAGGGTTAGGGTTAGAGTTATGGGACGGCGACGGTTTAGGGTACAGGTTAGGGTACGACAGTGGTTTAGGGTGAGCGTACGTGTTAGAGTACGGTTTAGTGTTAGCGTACGGGTTAGGATTAGGGGACGGGTGAGGGTAAGGCTTCGGGTAAAGGTTAGGGTTAGGGTTAGGGTTAGGGTTGGGATTAGGGTTAGGGGAAGAGGACGGTTTAGGATACAGGTTAGGGTACGACAACGGTTTAGGGTGAGCGTACATGTTAGGGTACCGGTTAGTGTTAGCGTACGGGTTAGAATTAGGGTACGGGTGAGTGTAAGGCTTCGAGTAAGGGTTAGGGTTAGGGTTAGGGTTAGGTTTATTGGACGGGGACGGTTTAGGGTACAGGTTAGGGTACGACAACGGTTTAGGGTGAGCGTACGTGTTAGGGTACGGGTTAGTGTTAGCGTACGGGTTAGGATTACGGGAAGGCTTCGGGTAAGGGTTAGGGTTAGGGTTAGGGTTAGGGTTAGGGGACGGGGACGGGGATGGTTTAGGGTACAGGTTAGGGTACGACAACGGTTTAGGGTGAGCGTATGTGTTAGGGTACGTGTTAGTGTTAGCGTACGTGTTAGGATTAGGGGACGGGTGAGAGTAAGGCTTCGGGTAATGTTTAGTGTTAGGGTTATGGTTAGGGTTAGGGTTAGGGGACGGGGATGGTTTAGGGTACATGTTAGGGTACGATAACCGTTTAGGGTGAGCGTACTTGTTAGGGTACGGGTTAGTGTTAGCATACGGTTTAGGATTAGGGGACAGGTGAGGGTAAGGCTTCGGGTAAGGGTTAGGGTTAGGGTTAGGGGACGGGGACGGGGATGGGGACGGTTTAGGGTACAGGTTAGGGTACGACAACGGTTTAGGGTGAGCGCACGTGTTAGGGTACGGGTTAGTGTTAGCGTACGGGTTAGGATTAGGGAACGGGTGAGGGTAAGCCTTCGGGTAAGGGTTAGGGTTAGGGTTAGGGTTAGGGTTAGGGTTAGGGTTAGGGGACGGGAACGGTTTAGGGTACAGGTTAGGGTACGACAACGGTTTAGGGTGAGCGTACGTGTTAGTGTATGGGTAAGTGTTAGCGTACGGGTTAGGATTATGTGACGGGTGAGCGTAAGGCTTCTGGTAAGTGTTAGGGTTAGGGTTAGGGTTAGGGAATGGGGACGGGGACGGTTTAGGGTACAGGTTAGGGTACGACAACGGATTAGGATGAGCGTACGTGTTAGGTTACGGGTTAGTGTTAGCGTACGGGTTAGGATTACGGGACGGGTGAGGGTAAGGCTTCGTGTAATGGTTAGGTTTAGGGTTAGGGTTAGGGTTAGGGTTAGGGGACGGGGACGGTTTAGGGTACAGGTAAGGGTACGACAACGGTTTAGGGTGAGCGTATGTGTTAGGGTACGGGTTAGTGTTAGCGTACGGGTTAGGATTAGTGGACGGGTGAGGGTAAGGCTTCGGGTAAGTGTTAGGTTTAGGGTTAGGGTTAGGGGATGGGGACGGTTTAGGGTACAGGTTATGGTACGACAACGGTTTAGGTTGAGCGTACGTATTAGGGTACAGGTTAGTGTTAGCGTACGGGTTAGGATTAGGGGACGGTTGAGGGTAAGGCTTCGGGTAAGGTTTAGGGTTAGGGTTAGTGTTAGGGTTAGGGTTAGGGGACGGGGACGGTTTAGGGTACAGGTTAGGGTACGACAACCGTTTAGGGTGAGTGTACGTGTTAGGGTATGGGTTAGTGTTAGCAACGGGTTAGGATTAGGGGACGGGTGAGGGTAAGGCTTCGGGTAACGTTTAGGGTTAGTGTTAGGGTTAGGGGCGGGGACATGGACGGGGACGGTTTAGGGTACAGGTTAGGGTACGACAACGGTTTAGGGTGAGTGTACGTGTTAGGGTACGGGTTAGTGTTAGTGTACGGGTTAGGATTAGGGGACGGGTGAGGGTAAGGCTTCGGGTAAGGATTAGGGTTAGGGTTAGGGTTAGGGTTAGGGGACAGGGACGGTTTAGGGTACAGGTTAGTGTACGACAACGGTTTAGGGTGAGCGTACGTGTTAGGGCACGGGTTAGTGTTAGCGTACGGGTTAGGATTAGGGGACGGGTGAGGGTAAGGCTTCGGGTAAGGGTTAGGGTTAGGGATAGGGGACGGGGACGGGGACGGGGACGGTTTAGGGTACAGGTTAGGGTACGACAACGGTTTAGGGTGAGCGTACGTTTTAGGGTAAGGGTTAGTGTTAGCGTACGGGTTAGGATTAAGGGACGGGTGAGGGTAAGGCTTCGGGTAAGGGTTAGGGTTAGGGTTAGGGTTAGGGTTAGGGGACGGGGACGGTTTAGGGTACAGGTTACGGTACGACAATGGTTTAGAGTGTGCGTACGTGTTAGGGTATGGGTTAGTGTTAGCTTACGTGTTACGATTAGGGGACGGGTGAGGGTAAGGCTTCGGGTAAGGGTTAGGGTTAAGGTTAGGGTTCGGGTTAGGGTTAGGGTTGGGGACGGGGACGGTTTAGGGTACAGGTTAGGGTACGACAACGGTTTAGGGTGAGCGTACGTGTTAGGGTACGGGTTAGTGTTAGCGTACGGGTTAGGATTAGGGGACGGTGAGGGTAAGGCTTCGGGTAAGGGTTAGGGTTAGGGTTAGGGGACGGGGATGTGGACGGGGATGGTTTAGGGTACAGGTTAAGGTACGACAACGGTTTAGGGTGAGCGTACGTGTTAGTGTATGGGTTAGTGGTAACGTACGGGTTAGGATTAGGGGACGGGTGAGGGTAAGTCTTCGGGTAACGGTTAGGGTTAGGGTTAGGGTTAGGGTTAGGGGACGCAGACTGTTTAGGGTACAGGTTAGGGTACGACAACGGTTTAGGGTGAGCGTATGTGTTAGGGTTCGGGTTAGTGTTAGCGTACGGGTTAGGATTAGGGGACGGGTGAGGGTAAGGCTTTGGGTAAGGTTTAGGGTTAGGGTTAGGATTAGGGTTAGAGTTAGGGGACGGGGACGGTTTAGGGTACAGGTTAGGGTACGACAGCGGTTTAGGGTGAGCGTATGTGTTAGGTTATGGGTTAGTGTTAGCGTACGGGTTAGGATTGGGGACAGGTGAGGGTAAGGCTTCGGGTAAGGGTTAGGGTTAGGGTTAGGGTTAGGGTTAGGGTTAGGGGACGGGGACGGTTTAAGGTACAGGTTAGGGTACGACAACGGTTTAGGGTGAGCGTACGTGTTAGGGTACGTGTTAGTGTTAGTGTACGGGTTAGGATTAGGGTACGGGTGAGGGTAAGGCTTCGGGTAAGGGTTAGGGTTAGGGTTAGGTTTAGGGTTAGGGGACGGGGACGGTTTAGGGTACAGGTTAGGGTACGACAACGGTTTAGGGTGAGCGTACGTGTTAGGGTATGGGTTAGTGTTAGCGTACGGGTTAGGATTAGGGGATGGGTGAGGGTAAGGGTTCGGGTAAGTGTTAGGGTTAGGTTTAGGTTTAGGGTTAGGGGACTGGGACGGGGATGGTTTAGGGTACAGGTTAGGGTACGACAACGGTTTAGGGTGAGCGTGTGTTAGGGTACAGGTTAGTGTTAGCGTACGGGTTAGGATTAGGGGACGGGTGAGGGTAAGGCTTTGGGTAAGGTTTAGGGTTAGGGTTAGGGTTAGGGTAAGAGTTATGGGACGGGGACGGTTTAGGGTACAGGTTAGGGTACGACAGCGGTTTAGGGTGAGAGTACGTGTTACAGTACGGTTTAGTTTTAGCGTACGGGTTAGGATTAGGGGACGGGTGAGGGTAAGGCTTCGGGTAAGGGTTAGGGTTAGGGTTAGGGTTAGGGTTAGTGTTAGGGGAAGGGGACGGTTTAGGGTACAGGTTAGGGTACGACAACGGTTTAGGGTGAGCGTACGTGTTAGGGTACGGGTTAGTGTTAGCGTACAGGTTAGGATTAGGGAACGGGTGAGGGTAAGCCTTCGGGTAAGGGTTAGGGTTAGGGTTAGGGTTAGGGTTAGGGTTAGGGGACGGGGACGGTTTAGGGTACAGGTTAGGGTACGACAACGGTTTAGGGTGAGCGTATGTGTTAGGGTACTGGTTAGTGTTAGCGTACGGGTTAGGATTAGGGGACGGGTGAGGGTAAGGCTTTGGGTAAGGTTTAGGGTTAGGGTTAGGGTTAGGGTTAGGGTTAGAGTTAGGGGACGGGGACGGTTTAGGGTACAGGTTAGGGTACGACAGCAGTTTAGGGTGAGCGTATGTGTTAGGGTACGGGTTAGTGTTAGCGTACGGGTTAGGATTGGGGACAGGTGAGGGTAAGGCTTCGGGTAAGGTTTAGGGTTAGGGTTAGGGCACGGTGACGTTTTAGGGTATAGGTTAGGGTACGACAACAGTTTAGGGTGATCGTACGTGTTAGGGTACGGTTTAATGTTAGCATACAGGTTAGGATTAGGGGACGGGTGAGGGTAAGGCTTCGGGTAAGGGTTAGGGTTAGGTTTAGGGTTAGGGGACGGGGACTGGGACGGGGACGTTTTAGGGTACAGGTTATGGTACGACAACGGTTTAGGGTGAGCGTACGTTTTAGGGTACGGGTTAGTGTTAGCGTACGGGTTAGGATTAGGGGACGGGTGAGTGTAAGGTTTCGGGTAAGGGTTAGGGTTAAGGTTAGGGTTAGGGTTAGGGTTAGGGGACGGGGACGGTTTAAGGTACAGGTTAGGGTACGACATCGGTTTAGGGTGAGCGTACATGTTAGGGTACAGGTTAGTGTTAGTGTACGGGTTAGGATTAGGGTACGGGTGAGGGTAAGGCTTCGGGTAAGGGTTAGGCTTAGGTTTAGGGTTAAGGTTAGGGGACTGGGACGGGGACGGTTTAGGGTACAGGTTAGGGTCCGACAACGGTTTAGGGTGAGCGAACGTGTTAGGGTACGGGTTAGTGTTAGCCTACGGGTTAGGATTATGGTACGGGTGAGTGTAATGCTTCGAGTAAGGGTTGGGGTTTGGGTTAGGGTTAGGTTTAGGGGACGGGGACGGTTTAGGGTACAGGTTAGGGTACGACAATGGTTTAGGGTGAGCGTACGTGTTAGGGTACGGGTTAGTGTTAGCGTACGGGTTAGGATTACGGGATGTGTGAGGGGAAGGCTTCGGGTAAGGGTTAGGGTTAGGGTTAGGGGACGGGGAGGGGGACGGTTTAGTGTACAGGTTAGGGTACGACAACGGTTTAGGGTGAGCGTATGTGTTAGGGTACGGGTTAGTGTTAGCGTACGGGTTAGGATTAGGGGACGGGTGAGAGTAAGGCTTCGGGTAAGGTTTAGGTTTAGGGTTAGGGTTAGGGTTAGGGTTAGGGTTAGGGGATGGGACGGTTTAGGGTACAGGTTAGGGTACGACAACCGTTTAGGGTGAGCGTACGTGTTAGGGTACGGGTTAGTGTTAGCATACGGGTTAGGATTAGGGGACGGGTGAGGGTAAGGCTTCGGGTAAGGGTTAGGTTTAGGGTTAGGGGACGGGGACGGGGATGGGGACGGTTTAGGGTACAGGTTAGGGTACGACAACCGTTTAGGTTGAGTGTACGTGTTAGGGTACTGATTAGTGTTAGCGTACGGGTTAGGATTAGGGGACGGCTGAGGATAAGGCTTTGGGTAAGGGTTAGGGTTAGGGTTAGGGTTAGGGTTAGGGCACGGGTATGGGGACGGTTTAGGGTACAGGTTAGTGTACGACAACGGTTTAGGGTGAGCGTACGTATTAGGGTACAGTTTAGTGTTAGCGTACGCGTTACTATTAGGGGACGGGTGAGGGTAAGGCTTCGGGTAAGGGTTAGGGTTAGGGTTAGGGTTAGGGGACGGGGACGTTTTAGGGCACAGGTTAGTGTACGACAACGGTTTAGGGTGAGCGTACATGTTAGGGTACGGGTTAGTGTTAGCATACGGGTTAGGATTAGTACACGGGTGAGGGTAAGGCTTCGGGTAAGGGTTAGGGTTAGGGATAGGGGACGGGGACGGGGACGGGGACGGTTTAGGGCACAGGTTATGGTACGACAACGGTTTAGGGTGAGGGTACGTGTTAGGGTACAGGTTAGTGTTAGCGTACGGGTTAGGATTTGGGGACGGTTGAGGGTAAGGCTTCGGGTAAGGTTTAGGGTTAGGGTTAGGGTTAGGGTTAGTGTTAGGGTTATGGTTAGGGGACGGGGACGGTTTAGGGTACAGGTTAGGGTATGACAACGGTTTAGGGTGAGCGTACATGTTAGGGTACGGGTTAGTGTTAGCGTACGGGTTAGGATTAGGGTACGGGTGAGGGTAAGGCTTCGGGTAAGGTTTAGGGTTAGGGTTAGGGTTAGGGATAGGGGACGGGGATGGTTTAGTGTACAGGTTAGAGTACGACAACGGTTTAGGAGTAGCGTACGTGTTAGGGTACGTGTTAGTGTTAGTGTACGGGTTAGGATTAGGGGATGGGTGAGGGTAAGGCTTCAGGTAAGGGTTAGGGTTAGGGTTAGGGATAGGGTTAGTGGATGGGGACGGTTTAGGGTACAGGTTAGTGTACGACAACGGTTTAGGGTGAGCCTATGTTTTAGGGTACGGGTTAGTGTTAGCGTACGGGTTAGGATTAGGGGACGGTTGAGGGTAAGGCTTCGGGTAAGGTTTAGGGTTAGGGTTAGGGTTAGGGTTAGGGGACGGGGACGGGGACGGTTTAGGGTACAGGTTAGGGTACGACAACCGTTTAGGGTGAGCGTACGTGTTAGGGTATGGGTTAGTGTTAGCATACGGGTTAGGATTAGGGGACGGGTGAGGGTAAGGCTTCGGGTAACGGTTAGGGTTAGTGTTAGGGTTAGGGGGCGGGGACAGGGACGGGGACGGTTTAGGGTACAGGTTAGTGTACAACAACCGTTTAGGGTGACCGTACGTGTTATGGTACGGGTTAGTGTTAGTGTACGTGTTAGGATTAGGGGACGGGTGAGGGTAAGGCTTCGGGTAAGGATTAGGGTTAGGGTTATGGTTAGGGTCAGGGGACAGGGACGGTTTAGGGTACAGGTTAGTGTACGACAACGGTTTAGGGTGAGCGTACGTGTTAGGGTACGGGTTAGTGTTAGCGTACGGGTTAGGATTAGGGGAAGTGTGAGGTTAAGGCTTCGGGTAAGGGTTAGGGTTAGGGATAGGGGACGGGGACGGGGACGGGGACGGTTTAGGGTACAGGTTAGGGTACGACAACGGTTTAGGGTGAGCGTACGTTTTAGGGTAAGGGTTAGTGTTAGCGTACGGGTTAGGATTAAGGGACGGGTGATGGTAAGGCTTCGGGTAACGGTTAGGGTTAGGGTTAGGGTTAGGGTTAGGGGACGGGGACGGGTACAGTTTAGGGTACAGGTTAGGGTACGACAACGGGTTAGGGTGAGCGTACATGTTAGGGTACGGGTTAGTGTTAATGTACGGGTTAGGATTAGGGTACGGGTGAGGGTAAGGCTTCGGGTAAGGGTTAGGGTTAGGGTTAGGTTTAGGGTTAGGGGACGGGGACAGTTTAGGGTACAGGTTAGGGTACGACAACGGTTTAGATTGTGCGTACGTGTTAGGGTATGGGTTAGTGTTAGCATACGGGTTAAGATTAGGGGACGGGTGAGGGTAAGGCTTCGGGTAAGGGTTAGGTTTAGGGTTAAGGTTAGGGTTAGGGTTAGGGTTAGGGGATGGGGACGGTTTTGGGTACAGGTTAGGGTACGACAACGGTTTAGGGTGAGCGTACGTGTTAGGGTACGGGTTAGTGTTAGCGTACAGGTTAGGATTAGGGAACGGGTGAGGGTAAGCCTTCGGGTAAGGGTTAGGGTTAGGGTTAGGGTTAGGGTTAGGGTTAGGGGACGGGGACGGTTTAGGGTACAGGTTAGGGTACGACAACGGTTTAGGGTGAGCGTATGTGTTAGGGTACTGGTTAGTGTTAGCGTACGGGTTAGGATTAGGGGACGGGTGAGGGTAAGGCTTTGGGTAAGGTTTAGGGTTAGGGTTAGGGTTAGGGTTAGGGTTAGAGTTAGGGGACGGGGACGGTTTAGGGTACAGGTTAGGGTACGACAGCAGTTTAGGGTGAGCGTATGTGTTAGGGTACGGGTTAGTGTTAGCGTACGGGTTAGGATTGGGGACAGGTGAGGGTAAGGCTTCGGGTAAGGTTTAGGGTTAGGGTTAGGGCACGGTGACGTTTTAGGGTATAGGTTAGGGTACGACAACAGTTTAGGGTGATCGTACGTGTTAGGGTACGGTTTAATGTTAGCATACAGGTTAGGATTAGGGGACGGGTGAGGGTAAGGCTTCGGGTAAGGGTTAGGGTTAGGTTTAGGGTTAGGGGACGGGGACTGGGACGGGGACGTTTTAGGGTACAGGTTATGGTACGACAACGGTTTAGGGTGAGCGTACGTTTTAGGGTACGGGTTAGTGTTAGCGTACGGGTTAGGATTAGGGGACGGGTGAGTGTAAGGTTTCGGGTAAGGGTTAGGGTTAAGGTTAGGGTTAGGGTTAGGGTTAGGGGACGGGGACGGTTTAAGGTACAGGTTAGGGTACGACATCGGTTTAGGGTGAGCGTACATGTTAGGGTACAGGTTAGTGTTAGTGTACGGGTTAGGATTAGGGTACGGGTGAGGGTAAGGCTTCGGGTAAGGGTTAGGCTTAGGTTTAGGGTTAAGGTTAGGGGACTGGGACGGGGACGGTTTAGGGTACAGGTTAGGGTCCGACAACGGTTTAGGGTGAGCGAACGTGTTAGGGTACGGGTTAGTGTTAGCCTACGGGTTAGGATTATGGTACGGGTGAGTGTAATGCTTCGAGTAAGGGTTGGGGTTTGGGTTAGGGTTAGGTTTAGGGGACGGGGACGGTTTAGGGTACAGGTTAGGGTACGACAATGGTTTAGGGTGAGCGTACGTGTTAGGGTACGGGTTAGTGTTAGCGTACGGGTTAGGATTACGGGATGTGTGAGGGGAAGGCTTCGGGTAAGGGTTAGGGTTAGGGTTAGGGGACGGGGAGGGGGACGGTTTAGTGTACAGGTTAGGGTACGACAACGGTTTAGGGTGAGCGTATGTGTTAGGGTACGGGTTAGTGTTAGCGTACGGGTTAGGATTAGGGGACGGGTGAGAGTAAGGCTTCGGGTAAGGTTTAGGTTTAGGGTTAGGGTTAGGGTTAGGGTTAGGGTTAGGGGATGGGACGGTTTAGGGTACAGGTTAGGGTACGACAACCGTTTAGGGTGAGCGTACGTGTTAGGGTACGGGTTAGTGTTAGCATACGGGTTAGGATTAGGGGACGGGTGAGGGTAAGGCTTCGGGTAAGGGTTAGGTTTAGGGTTAGGGGACGGGGACGGGGATGGGGACGGTTTAGGGTACAGGTTAGGGTACGACAACCGTTTAGGTTGAGTGTACGTGTTAGGGTACTGATTAGTGTTAGCGTACGGGTTAGGATTAGGGGACGGCTGAGGATAAGGCTTTGGGTAAGGGTTAGGGTTAGGGTTAGGGTTAGGGTTAGGGCACGGGTATGGGGACGGTTTAGGGTACAGGTTAGTGTACGACAACGGTTTAGGGTGAGCGTACGTATTAGGGTACAGTTTAGTGTTAGCGTACGCGTTACTATTAGGGGACGGGTGAGGGTAAGGCTTCGGGTAAGGGTTAGGGTTAGGGTTAGGGTTAGGGGACGGGGACGTTTTAGGGCACAGGTTAGTGTACGACAACGGTTTAGGGTGAGCGTACATGTTAGGGTACGGGTTAGTGTTAGCATACGGGTTAGGATTAGTACACGGGTGAGGGTAAGGCTTCGGGTAAGGGTTAGGGTTAGGGATAGGGGACGGGGACGGGGACGGGGACGGTTTAGGGCACAGGTTATGGTACGACAACGGTTTAGGGTGAGGGTACGTGTTAGGGTACAGGTTAGTGTTAGCGTACGGGTTAGGATTTGGGGACGGTTGAGGGTAAGGCTTCGGGTAAGGTTTAGGGTTAGGGTTAGGGTTAGGGTTAGTGTTAGGGTTATGGTTAGGGGACGGGGACGGTTTAGGGTACAGGTTAGGGTATGACAACGGTTTAGGGTGAGCGTACATGTTAGGGTACGGGTTAGTGTTAGCGTACGGGTTAGGATTAGGGTACGGGTGAGGGTAAGGCTTCGGGTAAGGTTTAGGGTTAGGGTTAGGGTTAGGGATAGGGGACGGGGATGGTTTAGTGTACAGGTTAGAGTACGACAACGGTTTAGGAGTAGCGTACGTGTTAGGGTACGTGTTAGTGTTAGTGTACGGGTTAGGATTAGGGGATGGGTGAGGGTAAGGCTTCAGGTAAGGGTTAGGGTTAGGGTTAGGGATAGGGTTAGTGGATGGGGACGGTTTAGGGTACAGGTTAGTGTACGACAACGGTTTAGGGTGAGCCTATGTTTTAGGGTACGGGTTAGTGTTAGCGTACGGGTTAGGATTAGGGGACGGTTGAGGGTAAGGCTTCGGGTAAGGTTTAGGGTTAGGGTTAGGGTTAGGGTTAGGGGACGGGGACGGGGACGGTTTAGGGTACAGGTTAGGGTACGACAACCGTTTAGGGTGAGCGTACGTGTTAGGGTATGGGTTAGTGTTAGCATACGGGTTAGGATTAGGGGACGGGTGAGGGTAAGGCTTCGGGTAACGGTTAGGGTTAGTGTTAGGGTTAGGGGGCGGGGACAGGGACGGGGACGGTTTAGGGTACAGGTTAGTGTACAACAACCGTTTAGGGTGACCGTACGTGTTATGGTACGGGTTAGTGTTAGTGTACGTGTTAGGATTAGGGGACGGGTGAGGGTAAGGCTTCGGGTAAGGATTAGGGTTAGGGTTATGGTTAGGGTCAGGGGACAGGGACGGTTTAGGGTACAGGTTAGTGTACGACAACGGTTTAGGGTGAGCGTACGTGTTAGGGTACGGGTTAGTGTTAGCGTACGGGTTAGGATTAGGGGAAGTGTGAGGTTAAGGCTTCGGGTAAGGGTTAGGGTTAGGGATAGGGGACGGGGACGGGGACGGGGACGGTTTAGGGTACAGGTTAGGGTACGACAACGGTTTAGGGTGAGCGTACGTTTTAGGGTAAGGGTTAGTGTTAGCGTACGGGTTAGGATTAAGGGACGGGTGATGGTAAGGCTTCGGGTAACGGTTAGGGTTAGGGTTAGGGTTAGGGTTAGGGGACGGGGACGGGTACAGTTTAGGGTACAGGTTAGGGTACGACAACGGGTTAGGGTGAGCGTACATGTTAGGGTACGGGTTAGTGTTAATGTACGGGTTAGGATTAGGGTACGGGTGAGGGTAAGGCTTCGGGTAAGGGTTAGGGTTAGGGTTAGGTTTAGGGTTAGGGGACGGGGACAGTTTAGGGTACAGGTTAGGGTACGACAACGGTTTAGATTGTGCGTACGTGTTAGGGTATGGGTTAGTGTTAGCATACGGGTTAAGATTAGGGGACGGGTGAGGGTAAGGCTTCGGGTAAGGGTTAGGTTTAGGGTTAAGGTTAGGGTTAGGGTTAGGGTTAGGGGATGGGGACGGTTTTGGGTACAGGTTAGGGTACGACAACGGTTTAGGGTGAGCGTACGTGTTAGGGTACGGGTTAGTGTTAGCGTACGGGTTAGGATTAGGGGACGGTGAGGGTAAGGCTTCGGGTAAGGGTTAGGGTTAGGGTTAGGGGACGGGGATGGGGACGGTGATGGTTTAGGGTACAGGTTAGGGTACGACAACGGTTTAGGGTGAGCCTACGTGTTAGGGTAAGGGTTAGTGTTAGCGTATGGGTTAGGATTAGGGGACGGGTGAGGGTAAGGCTTCGGGTAAGGGTTAGGGTTAGGGTTAGGGTTAGGGTTAGGGTTAGTTGACGCAAACTGTTTAGGGTACAGGTTAGGGTACGACAACGGTTTAGGGTGAGCGTATGTGTTAGGGTACGGGTTAGTGTTAGCGTACGGGTTAGGATTGGGGACAGGTGAGGGTAAGGCTTTGGGTAAGGTTTAGCGTTAGGGTTAGAGTTAGGGTTAGAGTTAGGGGACGGGGACGGTTTAGGGTACAGTTTAGGGTACGACAGCGGTTTAGGGTGAGCGTATGTGTTAGGGTACGGGTTAGTGTTAGCGTACGGGTTAGGATTGGGGACAGGTGAGGGTAAGGCTTCGGGTAAGGGTTAGGGTTAGGATTAGGGCACGGTGACGTTTTAGGGTATAGGTTAGGGTACGACAACAATTTAGGGTGATCGTACGTGTTAGGGTACGGTTTAGTGTTAGCATACGGGTTAGGATTAGGGGACGGGTGAGGGTAAGGCTTCGGGTAAGGGTTAGGGTTAGGTTTAGGGTTAGGGGACGGGGACGGTTTAAGGTACAGGTTAGGGTACGACAACGGTTTAGGGTGAGTGTACGTGTTATGGTACAGGTTAGTGTTAGTGTACGGGTTACGATTAGGGTACGGGTGAGGGTAAGGCTTCGGGTAAGGGTTAGGCTTAGGTTTAGGGTTAGGGGACGGGGACGGTTTAGGGTACAGGTTAGGGTACGACAACGGTTTAGGGTGAGCGTACGTGTTAGGGTATGGGTTAGTGTTAGCGTACGGGGTAGGATTAAGGGATGGGTGAGGGGAAGGCTTCGGGTAAGGGTTAGGGTTAGGGTTAGGGTTAGGGTTAGGGGACGGGGAGGGGGACGGTTTAGGGTACAGGTTAGGGTACGACAACGGTTTAGGGTGAGCGTATGTGTTAGGGTACGGATTAGTGTTAGCGTACGGGTTAGGATTAGGGTACGGGTGAGAGTAAGGCTTCGGGTAAGGTTTAGGGTTAGGGTTATGGTTAGGGTTAGGGTTAGGGGATGGGACGGTTTTGGGTACAGGTTAGGGTACGACAACCGTTTAGGGTGAGCGTACGTGTTAGGGTACGGCTAGTGTTAGCATACGTGTTAGGATTAGGGGACGGGTGAGGGTAAGGCTTCGGGTAAGGGTTAGGGTTAGGGTTTGGGGACGGGGACGGGGATGGGGACGGTTTAGGGTACAGGTTAGGGTACGACAACGGTTTAGGTTGAGTGTACGTGTTAGGGTACTGATTAGTGTTAGCGTACGGGTTAGGATTAGGTGACGGCTGAGGATAAGGCTTTGGGTAAGGGTTAGGGTTAGGGTTAGGGTTAGGGTTAGGGCACGGGGATGGGGACGGTTTAGGGTACAGGTTAGTGTACGACAACGGTTTAGCATGAGCGTACGTGTTAGGGTAGAGTTTAGTGTTAGCGTACGGGTTACTATTAGGGGACGGGTGAGGGTAAGGCTTCGGGTAAGGGTTAGGGTTAGGGTTAGGGTTAGGGGACGGGGACGTTTTAGGGCACAGGTTAGTGTACGACAACGGTTTAGGGTGAGCGTACGTGTTAGGGTACGGGTTAGTGTTAGCATACGGGTTAGGATTAGGGCACAGGTGAGGGTAAGGCTTCGGGTAAGGGTTAGGGTTAGGGATAGTGGACGGAGATGGGGACGGGGACGGTTTAGGGTACAGGTTATGGTACGAAAACGGTTTAGGGTGAGGGTACGTATTAGGGTACAGGTTAGTGTTAGCGTACGGGTTAGGATTAGGGGACGGGTGAGGGTAAGGCTTCGGGTAAGGTTTAGGGTTAGGGTTAGGGTTAGGGTTAGGGTTAGGGGACGGGGATGGGGACGGGGATGGTTTAGGGTACAGGTTAGGGTACGACAACGGTTTAGGGTGAGCGTACGTGTTAGTGTATGGGTTAGTGCTAGCGTACGGGTTAGGATTAGGGGACGGGTGAGGGTAAGTCTTCGGGTAACGGTTAGGGTTAGGGTTAGGATTAGGGGACGCAGACTGTTTAGGGTACAGGTTAGGGTACGACAACCGTTTAGGGTGAGCGTATGTGTTAGGGTACGGGTTAGTGTTAGCGTACAGGTTAGGATTAGGGGACGGGTGAGGGTAAGGCTTTGGGTAAGGTTTAGGTTTAGGGTTAGGGTTAGGGTTAGAGTTAGGGGAGGGGGACGGTTTAGGGTACAGTTTAGGGTACGACAGCGGTTTAGGGTGATCGTACGTGTTAGGGTACGGTTTAGTGTTAGCATACGGGTTAGGATTAGGGGACGGGTGAGGGTAAGGCTTCGGGTAAGGGTTAGGGTTAGGTTTACGGTTACGTGACGGGGACTGGGACGGGGACGGTTTAGGGTACAGGTTATGGTACGACAACGGTTTAGGGTGAGCGTACGTTTTAGGGTACGGGTTAGTGTTAGCGTACGGGTTAGGATTAGGGGACGGGTGAGTGTAAGGCTTCGGGTAAGGGTTAGGTTTAGGGTTAGGGTTAGGGTTAGGGTTAGGGTTAGGGGACGGGGACGGTTTAAGGTACAGGTTAGGGTACGACAACGGTTTAGGGTGAGCGTACGTGTTATGGTACAGGTTAGTGTTAGTGTACGGGTTAGGATTAGGGTACGGGTGAGGGTAAGGCTTCGGGTAATGGTTAGGCTTAGGTTTAGGGTTAGGGGACGGGGACGGTTTAGGGTACAGGTTAGGGTACGACAACGGTTTAGGGTGAGCGTACGTGTTAGGGTATGGGTTAGTGTTAGCGTACGGGTTAGGATTAGGGGATGGGTGAGTGTAAGGCTTCGAGTAAGGGTTAGGGTTAGGATTAGGTTTAGGGGACGGGGACGGTTTAGGGTACAGGTTAGGGTACGACAACGGTTTAGGGTGAGCGTACGTGTTAGGGTACGGGTTAGTGTTAGCGTACGGGTTAGGATTAGGGGACGGGTTAGGGTAAGGCTTTGGGTAAGGTTTAGGGTTAGGGTTAGGGTTAGGTTTAGGGGATTGGAATGGGGATGGTTTAGGGTACAGTTTATGGTACAACGGTTTAGGGTGAGCGTACGTGTTAGGGTACGCGTTAGTGTTAGCGTACGGGTTAGGATTAGGGGACGGGTTAGGGTAAGGCTTCCGGTAAGTGTTAGGGTTAGGGTTAGGCTTAGGGTTAGGGGACGGGGACGGTTTAGGGTACAGGTTAGTGTAGGACAACTGTTTATGGTGAGCGTACGTGTTATGGTACGGGTTAGTGTTAGCGTACGGGTTAGGATTAGAGGACGGTTTAGGGGAAGGCTTCGGGTAAGGTTTAGAGTTATGGTTAGGGTGAGGGTTAGGGTTAGGGGTCGGGGATGGTTTAGGGTACAGGTTAGGGTACGACAACGGTTTAGGGTGAGCGTACGTGTTAGGGTACGGGTTAGTGATAGCGTACGCTTAAGGATTAGGGAACGGGTTAGTGTAAGGCTTCGGGTAAGGGTTAGGGTTAGGGTTAGGGGACGGGGACGGGGACGGGGACGGGGACGGTTTAGGGTACAGGTTAGGGTACGACAACGGTTTAGGGTGAGCGTACGTGTTAGGGTACGTATTAATTTTAGCGTACGGTTTAGGATTAGTGGACGGGTTAAGGTAAGGCTGTGTGTAAGGGCTAGGGTTAGGGTTAGGGCTAGGGTTAGGGGACGGGGATGATTTAAGGTACAGCTTAGGGTAAGACAACGGTTTAGGGTGAGCGTACGTGTTAGGGTACGGGTTAGTGTTAGGGTACGGGTTAGGATTAGGAGACGTGATAGGGTAAGGCTTCAGGTAAGGGTTACTGTTAGGCTTAGGGTTAGGGTTAGGGTTAGGGGACGGGGATGGTTTAGGGTACAGGTTAGAGTACGACAATGGTTTAGGGTGAGCGTACTTGTTAGGGTACGGGTTAGAGTTAGCGTACGGGTTAGGATTATGGGACAGGTTAGAGTAAGGCTTCGGGTAAGGGTTAGGGTTAGGGGACGGGGACGGGGACGGGGAAGGGGACGGTTTAGGGTACAGGTTAGGGTACGAAAACGGTTTAGGGTGAGCGTACATTTTAGAGTACGGTTTCGTGTTAGCGTAAGGCTTAGGATTAGGAGACGGTTTATGGTAAGGCTTCGGGTAAGGGTTAGGGTTAGAGTTAGGGTTAGGGTTAGGGGACGGTTTAGGGTACAGTTTAGGGTACGACAACATTTTAGGGTGAGCGTACGTGTTAGGGCACGGGTTAGTGTTAGCGTACGGGTTAGGATTAGGGGACGGGTTAGGGTAAGGCTTCGGGTAAGGGTTAGGGTTAGGGTTAGGGTTTGGATTAGTGTTAGGGTTAGGGGATGGGTATGGTTTAGGGTACATATTAGGGTACGGCAACGGTTTAGGGTGAGCGTACGTGTTAGGGTACGGATTAGTGTTAGGGTACGGTTTAGGATTAGGGGACGGGTTAGAGTAAGGCTTCCGGTAAGGCTTAGGGTAAAGGGACGGGGACAGTTTACGGTACAGATTAGTGTACGACAACAGTTTAGGGTGAGCGTACATGATAGCGTACGGGTTAGGATTCGTGACGGGTTAGGGTAAGGCTTCGGATAAGGGTTAGGTTTAGGGTTAGGGTTAGGGTTAGAGGACGGGGACGGTTTAGGGTACAGATTAGGGTACGAAAACGGTTTAGGGTAATCGTACGTGTTAGGGTATGTGTTAGTGTTAGCCTACGGGTTAGGATTAGGGGACGTGTTAGGGTAAGGCTTTGGGAAAGGGTTAGGGTTAGGGTTAGTTTTAGGGAGTAGGGGACGGGGATGGGGATGGTTTAGGGTACAGATTAGGGTACGACTACGGTTTAGGGTGAGCGTATGTGTTAGGGTACGGATTAGTGTTAGCGTACGGGTTAGGATTAGGGGACGGGTTAGCGTAAGGCTTCGGGTAAGGTTTAGGGTTAGGGATTGGGTTAGGGTTAGCGTTAGGAGACGGGGACGGTTTAGGGTACAGCTTAGGTTACGACAACGGTTTAGGGTGAGCATACGTTTTAGGGTACGGTTTAGTGTTAACGTACGGGTTAGGATTAGGGGACGGGTTAGGGTAAGGCTTCGGGTAAGGGTTAGGGTAGGGTTAGGGTTAGGGTTAGCGGACGGGGATGGTTTAGGGTACAGGTTAGGGTACGACAACAGTTTAGGGTGAGCGTACGTGTAAGGGTATGGGTCAGTGTTTGCGTAGAGATTAGGATTAGGGGACGGGTTAGGGTAACGCTTCCGGTAAGATTTAGGGTTAGGGTTACGGTTAGGGTTAGGGTTACGGTTAGGGTTAGGGTTAGGGGACATGGACGGTTTAGAGTAGAGGTTAGGGTACGACAAAGGTTTAGGGTGAGCGTACGTGTTAGGGTACGGGTTAGTGTTAGCGTACGGGTTAGGATGAGGGAACGGTTTAGGGTAAGGCTTTGGGTAAGGGTTAGGGTTACGGTTAGGGTTAGGGGACGGGGACGGTTTAGGGTACAGGTTAGGGTACGACAACGTTTTAGGGTGAGTGTACGTGTTAGGGTATGGGTTAGTGTTAGCGTACGGGTTAGGATTATGGTACGGGTTAGGGTAAGGCTTCGGGTTAGGGTTAGGTTTAGGGTTAGGGTTAGGGGACGGGGATGGGGACGGGTACGGTTTAGGGTACAGGTTAGGGTACGACAAAAGTTTAGGGTGAGCGTACGTGTTAGGGTACGGGTTAGTGTTAGCGTACAGGTTAGGATTAGGGGACGGTTAGGGCAAGGCTTCGGGTACGGCTTAGGGTTAGGGTTAGGGGACGGGTACGGTTTAGGGTACAGGTTAGTGTACGACAGTGGTTTAGGGTGAGAATACGTGTTAGGGTACGGGTTAGTGTTAGCGTACGGTTTAGGATTAGGAGACGGGTTAGGGTAAGGCTTTGGTTAAGTGTTAGGGTTAGGGTTAGGGTTAGGGTTAGGGGACGGGGACGGTTTAGGGTACAGGTTAGGGCACGACAACGATTTAGGGTGAGCGTAGGTGTTAGGGCACGGGTTAGTGTTACCGTACGGGTTAGGATTAGGGGACGGGTTAGGTTTAGACTTCGGGTAAGGGTTAGGGTTTTGGTTAGGGTTACGGTTAGGGTTAGGGGATGGGGATGGTTTTGGGTACAGGTTAGGGTACGACAAGGTTTTAGGGTGAGAGTACGTGTTAGGGTACGGATTAGTGTTAGCGTACGGGTTAAGATTAGGGGACGGGTTAGGGTAAGGCTTCTGGTAAGGGTTAGGGTTAAGGTTAGCATTAGGGTTAGGGGATGGGGACGGTTTAGGGTGCAGGTTAGGGTATGACAACGGTTTAGTGTGAGCGTACGTGTTAGGGTACGGGTTAGTGTTAGCGTACGGTACAGGATTAGGGGACGGGTTACGATAATGCTTCTGGTAAGGGTTAGGGTTAGGGTAAGGGTTAGGGTTAGGGTTAGGCTTAGGGGACGGGGAAGGTTTAGGGTACAGGTTAGGGTATGACAACGGTTTAGGGTAACCGTACGTGTTAGGGTACGGGTTTGTGTTAGCGTACGGGTTAGGATTGGGGAAAGGTTAGGGTAAGGCTTCGGGTAAGGGTTAGGGTTAGGGTTAGGGTTAGGGGACGGGGACCGTGTAGGGTACAGGTTTGGGTACGACAACGGTATAGGGTGAGTGTATGTGTTAGGGTACGTGTTAGTGTTAGTGTACGGGTTAGGATTAGGGGACGGGTTAGGGTAAGGCTTCGGGTAAGGTTTAGGGTTAGGGTTAGGGTTAGGGGACGGGGAAGGGGATGGTTTAGGGTAAGGTTAGGGTATGACAACGGTTCAGGGTGAGACTACGTGTTAGGGTATGGGTTAGTGTTAACCTACGGGTTAGGATTAGGGAACGGGTTAGGTTAAGACTTAGGGTAAGGTTTAGGGTTAGGGTTAGGGTTAGGGTTAGGGTTAGGGGACGGGGACGGTTTAGGGTACAGGTTAGGGTATGACAACGGTTTAGGGTGAGCGTACGTTTTGGGGTACGGGTTAGTGTTAGCATACGGGTTAGGATTAGGGGACGGGTTAGTGTAAGGTTTCGGGTAAGTTTTAGGGTTAGGGTTAGGGTTAGGGGATGGGGACAGTTAAGGGTACAGGTTAGGGTACGATAATGGTGTAGGGTGAGCGTACGTGTTAGGGTACGGGTTAGTGTAAGCGTACGGATTAGGATTAGGGGACGATTTAGTGTAAGGCTTCAGGTAAGGGATAGGTTTAGGGTTAGGGTTAGGGTTAGGGGACGGGGACGGGGATGGTTTAGGGTACAGGTTAGGGTTAGGGTTAGGGGACGGGGACAGGGAAGGGGACGGTTTAGCGTACATGTTAGGGTACGACAACGTTTTAGGGTGAACGTACGTGTTAGGGCACGGGTTAGTGTTAGCGTACGGGTAAGGATTAGGGGACGGGTTAGGGTAAGGCTTCGGGTAAAGGTTAGGTTTAGGGTTAGGGATAGGGTTACAGTTAGGGGACCGGGACGTTTTAGGGTACAGGTTAGGGTACGACAACGGTTTAGGTTGAGCGTACGTGTTAGGGTACAGGTTAGGGTTAGCGTACGGGTTAGGATTAGGGGACGGTTTAGGGTAAGGCTTCGGGTAAGGGTTAAGGATAGGGTAAGGGTTAGGGTTATGGTTAGGGGACGGGGCGGTTTAGGGTACAGGTTAGTGTACGACAACAATTTAGGGTGAGCGTACGTGATAGCGTACGGGTTAGGATTGGTGACGGGTTAGGGTAAGGCTTCGGGTAAGGGTTAGGGTTAAGGTTAGGGTTAGGGTTAGGGTTAGCGGACGGTAACGGTTTTGGGTACAGATTAGGGTACGACAACGGTTTAGGTTCAGCGTACGTGTTAGGGTACGGTTTAGTGTTAGCGTACGGGTTATGATTAGGGGACGTGTTAGGGTAAGGCTTCGGGAATGGGTTAGGGTTAGGGTCAGGTTTAGGGAGTAGGGGACGGGGACTGGGACGGTTTAGGGTACAGATTAGGGTACGACAACGGTTTAGGGTGAGCGTACGTGTTAGTGTATGGGTTAGTGTTAGCGTACGGGTTAGGAATAGGGGACGGTTTAGGGTAAGGCTTCGGGTAAGGTTTAGAGTTAGGGTTTGTGTTAGGGTTAGGGTTAGGGGATGGGGACGGTTTAGGGTGCAGGTTAGGGTACGACAGTGGTTTAGGTTGAGTGTACATGTTAGGGTACGGGTTAGTGTTAGCATACGGATTAGGATTAGGGGACGGGTTAGGGTAAGGATTCAGGTAAGGGTTAGGGTTAGGGGACTGGGACGGTTTAGGGTAGAGTTTAGGGTACGACAACGGTTTAGGGTGAGCGTAAGTGTTAGGGTACGGGTTAGTGTTAGCGTACGGGTTAGGATTAGGGAACGGGTTAGGGTAAGGTTTCGGGTAAGGGTTAGGGTTACGGTTAAGTTTAGGGTTAGTGTTAGGGGACGGGTACGGTTTAGGGTACAGTTTAGTGTACGACAACGGTTTAGGGTGAGCATACGTGTTAGGGTATGGGTTAGTGTTAGCGTATGGGTTCGGATTAGGGGACGGGTTAGGTAAGGCTTCGGGTAAGGGTTAGGGATAGGGTTAGGGTTAGGGGACGGGGACAGGGATGGTTTAGGGTACAGGTTAGTGTACGACAACTGTTTAGGGTGAGCGTACGTGTTAGGGCACGGTTTAGTGTTAGCGTATGGATTAGGATTATGGGACTGGTTAGGGTAAGGCTTCGGGTAAGGGTTAGGGTTAGGGTTAGGGTTAGTGTTAGGGGACAGGGACGGTTTAGTGTACAGGTTAGTGTACGACAACGGTTTAGGGTGAGCATACGTGTTAGGGTATGGTTTAGTGTTAGCGTACGGGTTAGGATTAGGAGACGGGTTAGTGTAAGGCTTCGGGTAAGGGTTAGGGTTAGGTTTAGGGTTAATGCTAGGGGACGGGGATGGTTTAGGGTACAGGTGAAGGTACGACAACGGTTTAGGGTGAGCGTACGTGTTAGGGTAACGGTTAGTGATAGCGTACGGGTTAGGATTAGGCGACGGATTAGTGTAAGGCTTCGGGTAAGGGTTAGGGTTAGGGTTAGGGTTAAGGTTAGGGGACGGGGACGGTTTAGGGTACAGTTTAGAGTATGACAACGTTTTAGGGTGAGTGTACGTGTTAGGGTACGGGTTAGTGTTAGCGTAAGGTTTAGGATTAGTGGACGGGTTAGGGTAAGGCTTCGGGTAAAGGTTAGGTTTAGGGTTAGGGTTAGGATTAGAGTTAGGGGACGGGGACGCTTTAGGGTACAGGTTAGGGCACGACAACGGTTTAGGGTGAGCGTACGTGTTAGGGTATGGGTTAGTGTTAGCGTACGGTTTAGGATTAGGGGACGGTTTAGGGTAAGGCTTCGGGTAAGGGTTAGGGATAGGGTTAGGGTTAGGGTTAGGGTTAGGTGACGGGGACGGTTTAGGGTACAGGTTAGTGTACGACAACAGTTTAGGGTGAGCGTACGTGATCGCGTACGGGTTAGGATTGTTGACGGGTTAGGGTAAGGTTGCCGGTGAGGGTTAGGGTTAGAGTTAGGGTTTGGGTTAGGGTTAGGGGACGGGGACGGTTTAGGGAACAGGTTAGGGTACGATAGCGGTTTAGGGTGAGCGTACGTGTTAGGGCACGGGTTAGTGTTAGCGTACGGGTTAGGATTAGGGGACGGTTTAGGGTAAGGCTTCGTGTAAGGGTTAGGGTTAGGGTTAGGGTTAGGGGATGGGGACGGGGACGTTTTAGTGTATGACAACGATTTATGGTGAGCATACGTGTTAGGGTACGGGTTAGTGTTAGCGTACGGGTTAGGATTAGGGGACGGATTAGGGTAAGGCTTCGGGTAAGGGTTAGGTTTAGGGTTAGGTTTTGGGTTAGGGTTAGGGGATGGGGATGGCTTAGGGTACAGGTTAGGGTACGACAATGGTTTAGGATGAGCGTACGTGTTAGGGTACGGGTTAGTGTTAGCGTACAGATTAGGATTAGGGGACGGGTTAGGGTAAGGCTTCAGGTAAGGGATAGGTTTAGGGTTAGGGTTAGGGTTAGGGGACAGGGACGGGGATGGTATAGTGTACAGGTTAGGGTACGACAAAGGTTTAGGGTGAGCGTACATGTTCGGGTACGGTTAGTGTTAGCGTACAGGTTAGGATTACGGGACGGCTTAGGGTAAGGCTTCGGGTAAGGGTTAGGGTTAGGGTTAGGTGACGTGGACAGGGACGGTTTAGGGTACAATTTAGTGTACGAGAACGGTTTAGGGTGAGCGTGTTAGGGTACGGGTTAGTGTTAGGGTACGGTTTAGGATTAGGGGACGGTTTAGGATAAGGCTTTGGGTAAGGTTTAAGGTTAGGGTTAGCGTACGTGTTAGGGTATGGGTTAGTGTTAGCGTACGGGTTAGGATTAGGGGACGGGTTAGGGTAAGGCTTCGGGTAAGGGTTAGAGTTAGGTTTAGGGTTACGGATAGGGTTAGGGGACGGGGATGGTTTAGGGTACAGGTTAGGGTATGACACCGGTTTACGGTGAGCGTACGTGTTAGGGTACGGGTTAGTGTTGGGGTACGGGTTAGGATTAGGGAACGGGTTAGGGTAAGGCTTTGGGTAAGGCTTGGGGTTAGGGTTAGGGTTAGGGTTAGGGGACGGGAATGTTTTAGGGTACAGGTTAGCATACGACAACGGTTTAGGGTGAGCGAACGTGTTAGGGTACGGATTAGTGTTAGCGTACGGGTTAGGATTAGGGGATGGGTTAGGGTAAAGCTTCGGGTAAAGGTTAGGGTTAGGGTTAGGGGACGGGGACGGTTTAGGGTACAGTTTAGGGTATGACAACATTTTAGGGTGAGTGTACGTGTTAGGGTACGGGTTATTGTTAGCGTACGGGTAAGGGTTAGTGGACGGCTTAGGGTAAGGCTTCGGGTAAAGGTTAGGTTTATGGTTAGGGTTAGGGTTAGAGTTAGGGGACGGGGACGGTTTAGGGTACAGGTTAGGGTACGACAACGGTTTAGAGTGAGCGTACATGTTAGGGTACAGGTTAGTGTTAGCGTACGGGTTAGGATTAGGGGACGGTTTAGGGTAAGGCTTCGGGTAAGGGTTAGGGATAGGGTTATGGTTAGGGTTTGGGTTAGGTGACGGGGACGTTTTAGGATACAGGTTAGTGTACGACAACAGTTTAGGGTGAGCGTACGTGATAGCGTACGGGTTAGGATTGGTGACGTGTTAGGGTAAGGCTTCGGGTGAGGGTTAGGGTTTGGGTTAGGGTTAGGGTTAGGGGACGGGGACGGGGATGGTGTAGGGTACAGGTTAGGGTATGACAACGGTTTAGGGTGAGCGTACGTGTTAGGGCATGGGTTAGTGTTAGCGTACGGGTTAGGATTAGGGGACTGGTTAGGGTAAGGCTTCGGGTAAGGGTTAGGGTTAGGTTTAGGGTTAGGGTTAGGGTTAGGGGACGGGGACGGTTTAGGCTACAGGTTAGGGTACGACAACGGTTTAGGGTGAGCGTACGTGTTAGGGCATGGATTAGTGTTAGCTTACGGGTTAGGATTAGGACATGGGTTAGGGTAAGGCTTCGGGTAAGGGTTAGGGTTACGGTTAGGGTTGGGTTAGGGTTAGGGTTAGGGGACGGGGACGGTTTAGTGTACCGGTTAGGTTACGAAAAAGGTTTATGGTGAGCGTACGTGTTAGAGTATGGGTTAGTGTTAGCGTACGGATTAGGATTAGGGGACGTGTTAGGGTAAGGCTTCGGGTAAGGGATAAGTTTAGGTTTAGGGTTAGGGTTAGGGGACGGGGACGGGGATGGTTTAGGGTACAGGTTAGGGTATGACAAAAGTTTAGGGTGAGCGTACATGTTAGGGTACGGGTTAGTGATAACCTACGGGTTAGGATTAGGGGACAGGTTATGGTAAGGCTTCGTGTAAGGGTTAGGGATAGGGGTAGGGTTAGGTGATGGGGACGGGAAAGGGGACGATTTAAAGTACAGTTTAGTGTACAACCACAGTTTAGGGTGAGCATACGTGTTAGGGTACGGGTTAGTGTTAGCATACGGGTTAGGATTAGGGGACGAGTTAGGGTAAGGTTCGGGTAAGGGATAGGGTTAAGGTTAGGGTTAGGGTTAGGGGATGGGGACAGTTTAGGGTACAGGTTAGGGTACGACAACGTTTTAGGGTGAGCGTACGTGTTAGGGCACGGGTTAGTGTATGGGTTAGGATTAGGGGATGGGTTAGGGTAATTCTTCAGGTAAGGGTTAGGGTTAGGTTTAGGGTTAGGGTGAGGGGACGGGGACGGGGACGGTTTAGAGTACAGGGTATGGTACGACAACGGTTTAGGGTGAGCGTACATGTTAGGGTACGATTTAGTGTTAGGGTACGGGTTAGGATTAGGGGACCGGTTAGGGTAAGGCTTTGGGTAAGTCTTAGGTTTAGGGTTAGGATTAGGGGACGGGAACGGTTTAGGGTACAGTTTATGGTATGACAACGTTTTAGGGTGAGTGTACATGTTAGGGTACCGGTTAGTGTTAGCGTACGGGTTAGGATTAGTGGACGGGTTAGGGTAAGGCTTCGGGTAAAGGGTTAGGTTTAGGGTTAGGGTTAGGGTTAGAGTTAGGGGAAGGCGAAGGTTTAGAGTACAGGTTAGGGCACGAAAACTGTTTAGGGTGAGCGTACGTGTTAGGGTACAGGTTAGTGTTAGCGTACGGGTTAGGATTAGGGGACGGTTTAGGGTAAGGCTTCGGGTAAGGGTTAGGGATAGGTTTAGGGTTAGGGTTAGGGTTAGGGGACGGGGACGGTTTAGGGTACAGGTTAGTGTACGACAACAGTTTAGGGTGAGCGTACGAGATAGCGTACGGGTTAGGATTGGTGATGGGTTAGGGTAAGGCTTCGGGTGAGGGTTAGGGTTAGGGTTAGGGTTTGGGTTACGGTTAGGGGACGGGGATGGTTTAGGTTACAGGTGAGGGTAGAAAACGGTTTAGGGTGAGCGTACGTGTTAGGGCACGGGTTAGTGTTAGGGTACGGGTTAGGATTAGGGGACGGATTAGGGTAAGGGTTAGGGTTAGGGTTAGGGGACGGGGACGGGGACGGGGACGGGGACGATTTAGTGTACAGTTCAGTGTACAACAACGGTTTAGTGTGTGCATACGTGTTAGGGTACGGGTTAGTGTTAGCGTACGGGTTAGGATTAGGGGACGGGTTAGGGTAAGGCTTTGGGTAAGGTTTAGTTCTAGGGTTAGGTTTAGGGTTAGGGTTAGGGGACGGCGATGGTTTAGGGTACAGGTTAGCGTACGACAATGGTTTAGGGTGAGCGTACGTGTTAGGTTACGCGTTAGTGTTAGCGTACAGGTTAGGATTAGGGGACGGGTTAGGGTAAGGCTCCAGGTAAGGGTTAGGCTTAGGATTAGGGTTAGGGGACGGGGACACTTTAGGGTACAGTTTAGGGTACGACAACGTTTTAGGGTGAGCGTACGTGTTAGGGTACGGGTTTGTGTTAGCGTACGGATTAGGATTAGGGGACGGGTTAGGGTAAGGCTTTGGGTAAGGGTTAGGGGACGGGGACGGGGACGGGGACGGTTTAGGGTACAGTTTAGGGTATGACAACGTTTTAGGGTGAGTGTACGTGTTAGGGTATGGGTTAGTGTTAGCGTACGGGTTAGGATTAGTGGACGGGTCAGTGTAAGGCTTCGGGTAAGTGTTAGGGATAGGGTTAGGGTTCGGGTTAGGGTTAGGGGACGGGGACGGCTTAGGGTACAGGTTAGTGTACGACAACAGTTTAGGGTGAGCGTATGTGATAGCGTACGGGTTAGGATTCGTGACGGCTTAGCTTAAGGCTTCGGGTGAGTGTTAGGGTTAGGGTTAGGGTTAGGGTTAGGGGATGTGGACGGTTTACGGTACAGGTTAGTGCACGACAACGTTTTAGGGTGAGCGTACGTGTTAGGGCACGGGTTAGTGTTAGCGTACGGATTAGGATTAGGGGACGGGTTAGGGTAAGGCTTCGGGTAAGGTTTAGGGTTAGGGTTATGGTTAGGGGACGGGGACGGGGACGGGGACGGTTTAGGGTACAGGTGAGGGTACGACAACGGTTTAGGGTGAGCGTACGATTTAAGGCACTGGTTAGTGTTAGCGTACGGGTTAGGATTAGGGGACGGGTTAGGGTAAGGCTTCGGGTAAGGGTTAGTGTTACGGTTAGGGTTAGGGGACGGGGACGGTTTAGGGTACAGGTTAGGGCACAACAACGGTTTAGGGTGAGCGTACGTGTTAGGGCAGGGAGTAGTGTTAGCGTACGGATTAGGATTAGGGGATGGGTTAGGGTAAGGCTTCGGGTAAGGCTTAGGGTTAGGGTTAGGGTTAGGGGACGGGGAAGGTTTAGTGTACAGGTTAGCGTACAACAACGGTTTAGGGTGAGCGTACGTGTTAGGGCAGGGAGTAGTGTTAGCGTACGGATTAGGTTTAGTGGACGGGTTAGTGTAACGCTTCGGGTATGGGTTAGGGTTAGGGTTAGGGTTAGGGTTAGGGGACGGGGACGGTTTAGGGTACATTGTAGGGTATGACAACGGTTTAGGGTGAGCGTACGTGTTAGGGTACGGGTTAGTGTTAGCGTACGTGTTAGGATTAGGGGACGAGTTAGGGTAAGGCTTTGGGTAAGGGTTAGGGTTAGGGTTAGGGGGCAGGGACGGGGACGGTTTAGGGTACAGTTTAGGGTACGACAATGGTTTAGGGTGAGTGTACGTGTTAGGGTACGGGTTAGTGTTAGCGTACGTTTTCGGATTAGTGGACGGGTTAGGTAAGGCTTTGGGTAAGGGTTAGAGATAGGGTTAGGTTTAGGGTTAGGTTTAGGGTTAGGGGACGGGGATGGTTTAGGGTACAGGTTAGGGTACGACAACGGTTTAGGGTGAGCGTACGTGTTAGGGCACGGGTTAGTGTTAGCGTACGGGTTAGGATTAGGGGACAGTTTAGGGTAAGGCTTCGGGTAAGGGTTAGGGTTAGGGTTAAGGTTAGGGTTAGGGGACGGCGACTGTTTAGGGTACAGGTTAGTGTACGACAATGGTTTAGGGTGAGCGTACGTGTTAGGCTACGGTTTAGTGTTAGCATACGGGTTAGGATTAGGGGACCGGTTAGGGTAAGGCTTCGGGTAAGGTTTAGGTTTAGGGTTAGGATTAGGGTTAGGGGACGGTGACGGGGACGGTTTAGGGTACAGGTTAGTGTACGACAACAGTTTAGTGTGAGCGTACGTGTTAGGGTACGGGTTAGTGTTAGCGTACGGGTTAGGATTAGGTGACGGGTTAGGGTAAGGCTTCGGGTAAGTGTTAGTGTTAGGGTTAGGGTTAGGGGACGGGGACGGTTTAGGGTACAGGTTAGGGTTCGACAAAGGTTTAGGGTGAGCGTACGTGTTAGGGTAGGGATTAGTGTTAGGGTACGGGTTAGGATTAGGGGACGGGTTAGGGTAAGGCTTCCGGTAAGGCTTAGGGTTAGGGTTAGGGCCTTAGGTTAGCGTACGACAACGGTTTAGGGTGAGCGTACGTGTTAGGGCAGGGATTAGTGTTAGCGTACGGATTAGGTTTAGTAGACGAGTTAGTGTAAGGCTTCGGGTAAGGTTTAGGGTTAGGGTTAGGGTTAGAGTTAGGTTTACGGACGGGGACGGTTTAGGGTACAGGTTAGAGTACGACAACTGTTTAGGGTGAGCGTACGTGTTAGGGTACGTGTTAGTGTTAGCATACGGATTAGGATTAGGGGACGGGTTAGGGTAAAGCTTCGGGTAAGGATTAGGGTTAGGGTTAGGGTTAGGGGACGGGGATGGTTTAGGGTACAGGTTAGGGTACGACAACGGTTTAGGGTGAGCGTACGTGTTAGGGTACGTGTTAGTGTTAGTGTACGGGTTAGGATTAGGGGACGGGTTAGGGTAAGACTTTGGGTAAGGGTTAGGTTTTGGGTTAGATTTAGGGTTAGGGTTAGGGGACGGGGACGGTATAGGGTACAGGTTAGTGTACGACAACAGTTTAGTGTGAGCGTACGTGTTAGGGTACGGGTTAGTGTTAGCGTACGGGTTAGGATTAGGGGACGGGTTAGGGTAAGGCTTCGGGTTATGGGTAGGGTTAGGGTTAGGGTTAGGGTTAGGGGACGGGGACGTTTTAGGGTACAGGTTAGGGTACGTCAATGATTTAGGGTTAGCGTACGTGTTAGGGTCCGTGTTAGTTTTAGCGTACGGGTTAGGATTAGGGGACGGGTTAGGGTAAGGTTTCGCGCAATGTTTAGTGTTAGGGTTACGGTTAGGGTTAGGGTTAGGGGACGAGGACGGTTTAGGGTACAGGTTAGTGTACGACATTGGTTTAGGGTGATCGTACGTGTTAGGGTACGGATTAGTGTTATCGTACGGGTTAGGATTAGCGGACGGTTTAGGGTAAGGCTTAAGGTAACAGTTAGGTTTAGGGTTAGGGGACGGGGACGGTCTAGGGTACAGGTTAGGGTACAACAACGGTATAGGGTGAGCGTACGTGTTAGGGTACGGGTTAGTGTTAGCATACGGGTTAGGATTATGGGACGTGTTAGGGTGAGGCTTCGGATAAGGGTTAGATTTAGGGTTAGGGTTAGGGTTAGGGGACGGGGAAGGTTTAGGGTACAGGTTAGGGTACGACAATGCTTTAGGTTGAGCGTACGTGTTAGGGTATGGGTTCGTGTTAGCGTACGGGTTAGGGTTAGGGGACGGGTTAGTGTAAGGCTTCGGGTAAGGGTTAGGGTTAGTGTTAGGGTTAGGGTTAGGGGACGGTGATGGTTTAGGGTACAGGTTAGTGTAGAACAATGGTTTAGTGTGAGCGTACGTGTTAGGGTACGGGTTAGTGTTATCGTACGGGTTAGGATTAGGGGACCAGTTAGGGTAAGGCTTTGGGTAAGGTTTAGTGTTAGGGTTAGGGGACCGGGACGGGGACGGTTTAAGGTACAGGTTAGGCGATGACAGCGGTTTACGGTGATCATACGTGTTAGGTAAAGGGTTAGTGTTAGCGTACGGGTTAGGATTATTGGACGGGTTAGGGAAAGGCTTCGGGTAAGTGTTAGGGTTAGGTTTAGGGTTAGCGTTAGGGTAAGGGTTAGGGTTAGGGGACGGGGACGGTTTAGGGTACAGGTTAGGGTACAACAACGGTTTAGGGTAAGCGTACGTGTTAGGGCACGGGTTTGTGTTATCGTACGGGTTAGGATTGGGGACGGGTTAGGTTAAGGCTTCAGGTAAGGGTTAGGGTTAGGGTTAGGTTTAGGGTTAGGGGACGGTTTAGTGTACAGGTTAGGGTACGACACCGGTTTAGGATGAGAATACGTGTTAGGGTAACGTTTAGTGTTAGCGTACGGGTTAGGATTAGGGGACGGGTTAGGATAAGGCTTCGGGTAAGGGTTAGGGTTAGGGTTAGGGTTAGGATTAGGGGACGGGGATGGTTTAGGGTACAGGTGAGGGTACGACAACGGTTTAGTGTGAGCATACGTGTTAGGGTACGGGTTAGTGTTAGCGTATGGGTTAGGGTAAGGCTTTGGGTTAGTGTTAGGGTTAGGGTTAGGGTATGGTTAGGGGACGGGGACGGTTTAGGGTACAGTATAGGGTATGACAATGTTTTAGGGTGAGTGTACGTGTTAGGGTACGGGTTAGTTTTAGCGTACTTGTTATTATTAGTGGACGGGTTAGGGTAAGGCTTCGGGTAAGGGTTAGGGATAGGGTTAGGGTTAGGGTTAGGGTTAGGGGACGGGGAGGGTTTAGGGTACAGGTTAGTGTACAACAACAGTTTAGGGTGAGCGTACGTGATAGCGTACGGGTTAGGATTGGTGACGGGTTAGGGTAAGGCTTCGGGTGAGGGTTAGGGTAAGGTTTAGGGTTAGGGTTATGGGACGGGGAAGGTTTAGAGTACAGGTTAGCGTACAACAACGTTTTAGGGTGAGCGTACATGTTAGGGCAGGGATTAGTGTTAGCGTACGGATTAGGATTAGTGGACGGGTTAGGGTAAGGCTTCGGGTAAGGGTTAGGGTTAGGGTTAGGGTTAGGGTTATGTTTAGGGTTGGGGACGGGGACGGTTTAGGGTACAGGTTAGGGTACGACAACGGTTTAGGGTGAGCGTATGTGTTAGGGTACGGTTAGTGTTAGCGTACGGGTTAGGATTAGGGGACGAGTTAGGGTAAGGCTTTGGGTAAGCGTTAGGGTTAGGGTTAGGGTTACGGTTAGGGGACGGGGACGGTTTATGGTACAGTTTAGGGTATGACAACGTTTTAGGGTGAGTGTACGTGTTAGGGTACGGTTTAGTGTTAGCGTACGGGTTAGGATTAGGGGACGGGTTAGGGTAAGGCTTCAGGTAAGGGTTAGGGTTAAGGTTAGGGTTAGGTTAACGGGACGGGGTCGGCTTAGTGTACAGGTTAGTGTACGACAACGGTTTAGGGTGAGCATACGTGTTTGGGTACGGGTTAGTGGTAGCATACGTGTTAGGATTATAGGATGGATTAGTGTAAGGCTTCGGGTAACGGTTAGGGTTAGGGTTAGGGTTAGGGGATGGGGATGGTTTAGGGTACAGGTTAGGGTACGACAACGGTTTAGGGTGAGCGTACGTGTTAGTGTTAGCGTACGGGTTAGGATTAAGGGACGGGTTAGTGTAAGGCTTCGGGTAAGGGTTAGGGTTAGGGTTAGGGTTAGTTGACGGCGACGGTTTAGGGTACAGGTTATGGTACGACAACGGTTTAGGGAGAGCGTACGTGTTAGGGTAAGGGTTACTGTTAGCGTTCGGGTTAGGATTAGGGGACGGGTTAGGGTAAGGCTTCGGGTAAGGGTTAGGGTTAGGGTTAGGGTTAGGGTTAGTGGCCGCGGACAGGGACAGTTTAGAGTACAGGTTAGGGTATGACAACGGTTTAGGGTGAGCGTACGTGTTAGGGTATGGGTTAGGGTTAGCGTACCGTTTAGGATTATGAGACGGGTTAGGGGAAGGCTTCGGGTAAGGGTTAGGGTTAGGGTTAGGGTTAGGGTTAGGGGACGGAGATGGTTTAAGTTACAGGTTCGGGTACGACCACGGTTTAGGGTGAGCGTATGTGTTAGGGTTTGGGTTAGTGTTAGCGTACTGGTTAGGATTAGGGGACGGATTAGGGTAAGGGTTCGGGTAAGTGTTAGGCTTAGTGTTAGGGTTAGGGTTAGGGTTAGGGTCTGGGGACGGTTTAGGATACAGGTTAGTGTACGACAACTGTTTAGGGTGAGTGTACGTGTTAGGGCACGGGTTAGTGTTAGCGTACGGATTAGGATTAGGGGACGGGTTAGGGTAAGGCTTCGGGTAAGGGTTAGGGTTAGGGTTAGGTTTAGGGTTAGGGTTAGGGGACGTGGACGGTTAAGGTACAGGTTAGGTTACGACAACGGTTTAGGGTGAGCGTACGTGTTAGGGTACGGGGTAGTTTTAGAGTACGGGTTAGGATTAGGGGATGTGTTAGGGTAAGGCTTCGGGTAAGGGTTAGGGTTAATGTTAGGGTTAGGGGACGGGGACGGTTTAGGGTACAGGTTAAGGTATGACCACGGTTTATGGTGAGCGTACGTGTTAGCGTATGGTTAGTGTTAGCGTATGGTTTAGGATTAGGGAACGGGTTAGGGTAAGGCTTCGGGAAAGGGTTAGGGTTAGGGTTAGGGTTAGGGGACGGGGACGGGGACGGTTTAGGGTACAGGTTAGGGTACGACAACGGATTAGGGTGAGCGTAGATTTTAGGGCACGGTTTAGTGTTAGTATACAGGTTAGATTTAGGGGACGGGTTAGTGTAAGGCTTTGGGTAAGGTTCAGGGTTAGGGTCAGGTTTAGGATTAGGGGACGGGGACGGGGGCAGTTTACGGTACAGGTTAGGGTACGACAATGGTATAGGTTGAGCGCACGTGTTAGGGTATGGATTAGTATTAGCGTACGGGTTAGGATTAGGGGACGTGTTTGGGTAAGGCTTCGGGTAAGGGTTAGGTTTAGGATTAGGGTTAGGGTTAGGGGACGGGGACAGGGACGGTTTAGGGTACAAGTTAGGGTACGACAACGGTTTAGGGTGAGCATACGTGTTAGGGTACGGGTTAGTGTTAGCGTACGGGTTAGGATTAGGGGACGGGTTAGGGTAAGGCTTTGGATAAGGTTTAGGGTTAGGGTTAGGGGATTGGAATGGGGATGATTTAGGGTACAGTTTACGGTACGACAACAGTTTAGGGTGAGCGTACGTGTTAGGGTACGCGTTAGTGTTAGCGTACGGGTTAGGATTAGGGGACGGGTTAGGGTAAGGCTTCGGGTAAGTGTTAGGGTTAGGGTTAGGCTTAGGGTTAGGGGACGGGGACGGTTTAGGGTATAGGTTAGGGTAGGACAACGGTTTATGGTGAGCGTACGTGTTATGGTACGGATTAGTGTTAGCGTACGGGTTAGGATTAGGGGACGGTTTAGGGTAAGGCTTCGGGTAAGGTTTAGAGTTATGGTTAGGGTGAGGGTTAGGGTTAGGGGACGGGGATGGTTTAGGGTACAGGTTAGGGTACGACAACGGTTTAGGGTGAGCGTACGTGTTAGGGTACGGGTTAGTGAGAGCGTACGCTTAAGGATTAGGGAACGGGTTAGGGTAAGGCTTCGGGTAAGGGTTTTGGTTAGGGTTAGGGGACGGGGACGGGGACGGGGACGGTTTAGGGTACAGGTTAGGGTACGACAACGGTTTAGGGTGAGCGTACGTGTTAGGGTACGTATTAATTTTAGCGTACGGTTTAGGATTAGTGGACGGGTTAAGGTAAGGCTGTGTGTAAGGGCCAGGGTTAGTGTTAGGGTTAGGGTTAGGGGACGGGGATGGTTTAGGGTACAGGTTAGGGTACGACAACGTTTTAGGTTGAGCGCACGTGTTAGTGTACGGGTTAGTGTTAGCCTACGGTTTAGGATTAGGGGACGGGTTAGGTTAAGGCTTCGGTTAAGGGTTAGGTTTAGGGTTAGGGTTAGGGTTAGTGGACGGGGATGGTTTAGGGTACATGTTAGGGTATGACAACGATTTAAGGTGAGCGTATGTGTTAGGGTATGGTTTATTGTTAGCGTACAGGTTAGGATTATGGGACGGGTTAGGGTAAGGCTACGGGTAAGGGTTAGGGTTAGGGTTAGTGTTAGGGGACAGGGACGGGGACGGGGACGGTTTAATGTACAGGTTAGGGTACAACAACGGTTTAGGGTGAGCGTACGTGTTAGGGCACGGTTTAGTGTTAGCATACGGGTTAGGGTTAGGGGACGTGTTAGTGTAAGGCTTTGGGTAAGGTTTAGGCTTAGGGTTAGGGTTAGGGATAGGGGACGGGTACGGGGGCAGTTTAGGGTACAGGTTAGGGTACGACAACGGTTTAGGTTGAGCGTAAGTGTTAGGGTACGGGTTAGTGTTAGCGTACGGGTTAGGATTAGGGGACGTGTTAGGGTAAAGCTTCGTGTAAGGGTTAGGGTTTGGGTTAGTGTTAGGGTTAGGGGATGGGGACGCTTTAGGGTACAGGTTAGGGTACAACAACGGTTTAGGATGAGCGTATGTGTTAGGGTACGAGTTAGTGTTAGCGTACGGGTTAGGATTAGGGGACGGTTTAGGGTAAGGCTTCGGGTAAATGTTAGGGTAAGGGTTAGGGAACGGGGAAGGTTTACGGTACAGGTTAGTGTACGACAACAGATTAGGGTGAGCGTACGTGTTAGGGTATGGCTTAGTGTTAGGGTACGGGTTAGGATTTGGTGACGGGTTAGGGTAAGGTTTCGGGTAAGGGTTAGGCTTAGGGTTAGGGTTAGGGTTAGGGTTAGGGGACGGGGACCGTTTAGGGTACAGGTTAGGGTACGAAAACGGTTTAGGGTGAGCGTACGTTTTAGGGTATGTGTTAGTGTTAGAGTACGGGTTAGGATTAGGGGGCGGGTTAGGGTAAGGCTTCGGGTAAGTGTTAGGTTAAGGATTAGGGTTAGGGGACGGTGACGGTTTAGGGTACAGGTTAGGGTACGACAACGGTTTAGGGTGAGCGTACGTGTTAGGGTATGGGTTAGGGTTAGCGTACCGTTTAGGATTATGAGACGGGTTAGGGGAAGGCTTCGGGTAAGGGTTAGTGTTAGGGTTAGGGTTAGGGGACGGAGACGGTTTAAGTTACAGGTTCGGGTACGACCACGGTTTAGGGTGAGCGTACGTGTTAGGGTACGGGTTAGTGTTAGCGTACGGGTTAGGATTAGGGAACGGGTTAGACTAAGGCTTCGGGTAAGGGTTAGTGTTAGGGTTAGGGTTAGGGGACGGGGATGGTTTAGGGTACACGTTAGGGTACGACAACGGTTTAGGGTGAGCACACGTGTTAGTGTACGGGTTAGTGTTAACCTACGGTTTACGATTAGGGGACGGGTTAGGTTAAGGCTTCGGTTAAGGGTTAGGTTTAGGGTTAGGGTTAGGGTTAGGGGACGGGGATGGTTTAGGGTACATGTTAGGGTATGACAACGATTTAAGGTGAGCGTATGTGTTAGGATACGGTTTATTGTTAGCGTACGGTTTAGGATTATGGGACGGGTTAGGGTAAGGCTACGGGTAAGGGTTAGGGTTAGGGTTAGTGTTAGGGGACAGGGATGGGGACGGGGACGCTTTTAATGTACAGGTTAGGGTAAAACAACGGTTTAGGGTGAGTGTACGTGTTAGGGCACGGTTTAGTGTTAGCATACGGGTTAGGATTAGGGGACGTGTTAGTGTAAGGCTTTGGGTAAGGTTTAGGCTTAGGGTTAGGGTTAGGGATAGGGGACGGGTACGGGGGCAGTTTAGGGTACAGGTTAGGGTACGACAACAGTTTAGGTTGAGTGTACGTGTTAGGGCACGGGTTAGTGTTAGCGTATGGATTAGGATTAGGGGACGGGTTAGGGTAAGGCTTCGGGTACGGGTTAGTGTTAGGTTTAGGGTCAGGGTTAGGGGACGGGGACGGTTTAGGGTACAGGTTAGTGTACGACAATGGTTTAGGGTGAGCGTACGTGTTAGGGTACAGGATTGAGTTAGTGTACGGGTTAGGATTAGGGGACGGGTTAGGGTAAGGTTTAGGGTTAGGGTTAGCGGACGGGCACGGGGAGAGGGATGGTTTAGGGTACAGGTTAGGGTACGACAACGGTTTAGGGTGAGCGTACGTGTTAGGGTATGGGTTAGGGTTAGCGTACCGTTTAGGATTATGAGACGGGTTAGGGGAAGGCTTCGGGTAAGGGTTAGTGTTAGGGTTAGGGTTAGGGGACGGAGACGGTTTAAGTTACAGGTTCGGGTACGACCACGGTTTAGGGTGAGCGTACGTGTTAGGGTACGGGTTAGTGTTAGCGTACGGGTTAGGATTAGGGAACGGGTTAGACTAAGGCTTCGGGTAAGGGTTAGTGTTAGGGTTAGGGTTAGGGGACGGGGATGGTTTAGGGTACACGTTAGGGTACGACAACGGTTTAGGGTGAGCACACGTGTTAGTGTACGGGTTAGTGTTAACCTACGGTTTACGATTAGGGGACGGGTTAGGTTAAGGCTTCGGTTAAGGGTTAGGTTTAGGGTTAGGGTTAGGGTTAGGGGACGGGGATGGTTTAGGGTACATGTTAGGGTATGACAACGATTTAAGGTGAGCGTATGTGTTAGGATACGGTTTATTGTTAGCGTACGGTTTAGGATTATGGGACGGGTTAGGGTAAGGCTACGGGTAAGGGTTAGGGTTAGGGTTAGTGTTAGGGGACAGGGATGGGGACGGGGACGCTTTTAATGTACAGGTTAGGGTAAAACAACGGTTTAGGGTGAGTGTACGTGTTAGGGCACGGTTTAGTGTTAGCATACGGGTTAGGATTAGGGGACGTGTTAGTGTAAGGCTTTGGGTAAGGTTTAGGCTTAGGGTTAGGGTTAGGGATAGGGGACGGGTACGGGGGCAGTTTAGGGTACAGGTTAGGGTACGACAACAGTTTAGGTTGAGTGTACGTGTTAGGGCACGGGTTAGTGTTAGCGTATGGATTAGGATTAGGGGACGGGTTAGGGTAAGGCTTCGGGTACGGGTTAGTGTTAGGTTTAGGGTCAGGGTTAGGGGACGGGGACGGTTTAGGGTACAGGTTAGTGTACGACAATGGTTTAGGGTGAGCGTACGTGTTAGGGTACAGGATTGAGTTAGTGTACGGGTTAGGATTAGGGGACGGGTTAGGGTAAGGTTTAGGGTTAGGGTTAGCGGACGGGCACGGGGAGAGGGATGGTTTAGGGTACAGGTTAGGGTACGACAACGGTTTAGGGTGAGCGTACGTGTTAGGGTACGGGTTAGTGTTAGCGTACGGGTTAGGATTAGGGGACGGGTTAGGGTAAGGCTTTGGGTAAGGTTTAGGGTTAGGGTTAGGGTTAGGTTTAGGGGATTGGAATGGGGATGGTTTAGGGTACAGTTTACGGTACAACGGTTTAGGGTGAGCGTACGTGTTAGGGTACGCGTTAGTGTTAGCGTACGGGTTAGGATTAGGGGACGGGTTAGGGTAAGGCTTCCGGTAAGTGTTAGGGTTAGGGTTAGGCTTAGGGTTAGGGGACGGGGACGGTTTAGGGTACAGGTTAGTGTAGGACAACTGTTTATGGTGAGCGTACGTGTTATGGTACGGGTTAGTGTTAGCGTATGGGTTAGGATTAGAGGACGGTTTAGGGGAAGGCTTCGGGTAAGGTTTAGAGTTATGGTTAGGGTGAGGGTTAGGGTTAGGGGTCGGGGATGGTTTAGGGTACAGGTTAGGGTACGACAACGGTTTAGGGTGAGCGTACGTGTTAGGGTACGGGTTAGTGATAGCGTACGCTTAAGGATTAGGGAACGGGTTAGTGTAAGGCTTCGGGTAAGGGTTAGGGTTAGGGTTAGGGGACGGGGACGGGGACGGGGACGGGGACGGTTTAGGGTACAGGTTAGGGTACGACAACGGTTTAGGGTGAGCGTACGTGTTAGGGTACGTATTAATTTTAGCGTACGGTTTAGGATTAGTGGACGGGTTAAGGTAAGGCTGTGTGTAAGGGCTAGGGTTAGGGTTAGGGCTAGGGTTAGGGGACGGGGATGATTTAAGGTACAGCTTAGGGTAAGACAACGGTTTAGGGTGAGCGTACGTGTTAGGGTACGGGTTAGTGTTAGGGTACGGGTTAGGATTAGGAGACGTGATAGGGTAAGGCTTCAGGTAAGGGTTACTGTTAGGCTTAGGGTTAGGGTTAGGGTTAGGGGACGGGGATGGTTTAGGGTACAGGTTAGAGTACGACAATGGTTTAGGGTGAGCGTACTTGTTAGGGTACGGGTTAGAGTTAGCGTACGGGTTAGGATTATGGGACAGGTTAGAGTAAGGCTTCGGGTAAGGGTTAGGGTTAGGGGACGGGGACGGGGACGGGGAAGGGGACGGTTTAGGGTACAGGTTAGGGTACGAAAACGGTTTAGGGTGAGCGTACATTTTAGAGTACGGTTTCGTGTTAGCGTAAGGCTTAGGATTAGGAGACGGTTTATGGTAAGGCTTCGGGTAAGGGTTAGGGTTAGAGTTAGGGTTAGGGTTAGGGGACGGTTTAGGGTACAGTTTAGGGTACGACAACATTTTAGGGTGAGCGTACGTGTTAGGGCACGGGTTAGTGTTAGCGTACGGGTTAGGATTAGGGGACGGGTTAGGGTAAGGCTTCGGGTAAGGGTTAGGGTTAGGGTTAGGGTTTGGATTAGTGTTAGGGTTAGGGGATGGGTATGGTTTAGGGTACATATTAGGGTACGGCAACGGTTTAGGGTGAGCGTACGTGTTAGGGTACGGATTAGTGTTAGGGTACGGTTTAGGATTAGGGGACGGGTTAGAGTAAGGCTTCCGGTAAGGCTTAGGGTAAAGGGACGGGGACAGTTTACGGTACAGGTTAGTGTACGACAACAGTTTAGGGTGAGCGTACATGATAGCGTACGGGTTAGGATTCGTGACGGGTTAGGGTAAGGCTTCGGATAAGGGTTAGGTTTAGGGTTAGGGTTAGGGTTAGAGGACGGGGACGGTTTAGGGTACAGATTAGGGTACGAAAACGGTTTAGGGTAATCGTACGTGTTAGGGTATGTGTTAGTGTTAGCCTACGGGTTAGGATTAGGGGACGTGTTAGGGTAAGGCTTTGGGAAAGGGTTAGGGTTAGGGTTAGTTTTAGGGAGTAGGGGACGGGGACGGGGATGGTTTAGGGTACAGATTAGGGTACGACTACGGTTTAGGGTGAGCGTATGTGTTAGGGTACGGATTAGTGTTAGCGTACGGGTTAGGATTAGGGGACGGGTTAGCGTAAGGCTTCGGGTAAGGTTTAGGGTTAGGGATTGGGTTAGGGTTAGCGTTAGGAGACGGGGACGGTTTAGGGTACAGCTTAGGTTACGACAACGGTTTAGGGTGAGCATACGTTTTAGGGTACGGTTTAGTGTTAACGTACGGGTTAGGATTAGGGGACGGGTTAGGGTAAGGCTTCGGGTAAGGGTTAGGGTAGGGTTAGGGTTAGGGTTAGCGGACGGGGATGGTTTAGGGTACAGGTTAGGGTACGACAACAGTTTAGGGTGAGCGTACGTGTAAGGGTATGGGTCAGTGTTTGCGTAGAGATTAGGATTAGGGGACGGGTTAGGGTAACGCTTCCGGTAAGATTTAGGGTTAGGGTTACGGTTAGGGTTAGGGTTACGGTTAGGGTTAGGGTTAGGGGACATGGACGGTTTAGAGTAGAGGTTAGGGTACGACAAAGGTTTAGGGTGAGCGTACGTGTTAGGGTACGGGTTAGTGTTAGCGTACGGGTTAGGATGAGGGAACGGTTTAGGGTAAGGCTTTGGGTAAGGGTTAGGGTTACGGTTAGGGTTAGGGGACGGGGACGGTTTAGGGTACAGGTTAGGGTACGACAACGTTTTAGGGTGAGTGTACGTGTTAGGGTATGGGTTAGTGTTAGCGTACGGGTTAGGATTATGGTACGGGTTAGGGTAAGGCTTCGGGTTAGGGTTAGGTTTAGGGTTAGGGTTAGGGGACGGGGATGGGGACGGGTACGGTTTAGGGTACAGGTTAGGGTACGACAAAAGTTTAGGGTGAGCGTACGTGTTAGGGTACGGGTTAGTGTTAGCGTACAGGTTAGGATTAGGGGACGGTTAGGGCAAGGCTTCGGGTACGGCTTAGGGTTAGGGTTAGGGGACGGGTACGGTTTAGGGTACAGGTTAGTGTACGACAGTGGTTTAGGGTGAGAATACGTGTTAGGGTACGGGTTAGTGTTAGCGTACGGTTTAGGATTAGGAGACGGGTTAGGGTAAGGCTTTGGTTAAGTGTTAGGGTTAGGGTTAGGGTTAGGGTTAGGGGACGGGGACGGTTTAGGGTACAGGTTAGGGCACGACAACGATTTAGGGTGAGCGTAGGTGTTAGGGCACGGGTTAGTGTTACCGTACGGGTTAGGATTAGGGGACGGGTTAGGTTTAGACTTCGGGTAAGGGTTAGGGTTTTGGTTAGGGTTACGGTTAGGGTTAGGGGATGGGGATGGTTTTGGGTACAGGTTAGGGTACGACAAGGTTTTAGGGTGAGAGTACGTGTTAGGGTACGGATTAGTGTTAGCGTACGGGTTAAGATTAGGGGACGGGTTAGGGTAAGGCTTCTGGTAAGGGTTAGGGTTAAGGTTAGCATTAGGGTTAGGGGATGGGGACGGTTTAGGGTACAGGTTAGGGTATGACAACGGTTTAGTGTGAGCGTACGTGTTAGGGTACGGGTTAGTGTTAGCGTACGGTACAGGATTAGGGGACGGGTTACGATAATGCTTCTGGTAAGGGTTAGGGTTAGGGTAAGGGTTAGGGTTAGGGTTAGGCTTAGGGGACGGGGAAGGTTTAGGGTACAGGTTAGGGTATGACAACGGTTTAGGGTAACCGTACGTGTTAGGGTACGGGTTTGTGTTAGCGTACGGGTTAGGATTGGGGAAAGGTTAGGGTAAGGCTTCGGGTAAGGGTTAGGGTTAGGGTTAGGGTTAGGGGACGGGGACCGTGTAGGGTACAGGTTTGGGTACGACAACGGTATAGGGTGAGTGTATGTGTTAGGGTACGTGTTAGTGTTAGTGTACGGGTTAGGATTAGGGGACGGGTTAGGGTAAGGCTTCGGGTAAGGTTTAGGGTTAGGGTTAGGGTTAGGGGACGGGGAAGGGGATGGTTTAGGGTAAGGTTAGGGTATGACAACGGTTCAGGGTGAGACTACGTGTTAGGGTATGGGTTAGTGTTAACCTACGGGTTAGGATTAGGGAACGGGTTAGGTTAAGACTTAGGGTAAGGTTTAGGGTTAGGGTTAGGGTTAGGGTTAGTGTTAGGGGACGGGGACGGTTTAGGGTACAGGTTAGGGTATGACAACGGTTTAGGGTGAGCGTACGTTTTGGGGTACGGGTTAGTGTTAGCATACGGGTTAGGATTAGGGGACGGGTTAGTGTAAGGTTTCGGGTAAGTTTTAGGGTTAGGGTTAGGGTTAGGGGATGGGGACAGTTAAGGGTACAGGTTAGGGTACGATAATGGTGTAGGGTGAGCGTACGTGTTAGGGTACGGGTTAGTGTAAGCGTACGGATTAGGATTAGGGGACGATTTAGTGTAAGGCTTCAGGTAAGGGATAGGTTTAGGGTTAGGGTTAGGGTTAGGGGACGGGGACGGGGATGGTTTAGGGTACAGGTTAGGGTTAGGGTTAGGGGACGGGGACGGGGAAGGGGACGGTTTAGCGTACATGTTAGGGTACGACAACGTTTTAGGGTGAACGTACGTGTTAGGGCACGGGTTAGTGTTAGCGTACGGGTAAGGATTAGGGGACGGGTTAGGGTAAGGCTTCGGGTAAAGGTTAGGTTTAGGGTTAGGGATAGGGTTACAGTTAGGGGACCGGGACGTTTTAGGGTACAGGTTAGGGTACGACAACGGTTTAGGTTGAGCGTACGTGTTAGGGTACAGGTTAGGGTTAGCGTACGGGTTAGGATTAGGGGACGGTTTAGGGTAAGGCTTCGGGTAAGGGTTAAGGATAGGGTAAGGGTTAGGGTTATGGTTAGGGGACGGGGCGGTTTAGGGTACAGGTTAGTGTACGACAACAATTTAGGGTGAGCGTACGTGATAGCGTACGGGTTAGGATTGGTGACGGGTTAGGGTAAGGCTTCGGGTAAGGGTTAGGGTTAAGGTTAGGGTTAGGGTTAGGGTTAGCGGACGGTAACGGTTTTGGGTACAGATTAGGGTACGACAACGGTTTAGGTTCAGCGTACGTGTTAGGGTACGGTTTAGTGTTAGCGTACGGGTTATGATTAGGGGACGTGTTAGGGTAAGGCTTCGGGAATGGGTTAGGGTTAGGGTCAGGTTTAGGGAGTAGGGGACGGGGACTGGGACGGTTTAGGGTACAGATTAGGGTACGACAACGGTTTAGGGTGAGCGTACGTGTTAGTGTATGGGTTAGTGTTAGCGTACGGGTTAGGAATAGGGGACGGTTTAGGGTAAGGCTTCGGGTAAGGTTTAGAGTTAGGGTTTGTGTTAGGGTTAGGGTTAGGGGATGGGGACGGTTTAGGGTGCAGGTTAGGGTACGACAGTGGTTTAGGTTGAGTGTACATGTTAGGGTACGGGTTAGTGTTAGCATACGGATTAGGATTAGGGGACGGGTTAGGGTAAGGATTCAGGTAAGGGTTAGGGTTAGGGGACTGGGACGGTTTAGGGTAGAGTTTAGGGTACGACAACGGTTTAGGGTGAGCGTAAGTGTTAGGGTACGGGTTAGTGTTAGCGTACGGGTTAGGATTAGGGAACGGGTTAGGGTAAGGTTTCGGGTAAGGGTTAGGGTTACGGTTAAGTTTAGGGTTAGTGTTAGGGGACGGGTACGGTTTAGGGTACAGTTTAGTGTACGACAACGGTTTAGGGTGAGCATACGTGTTAGGGTATGGGTTAGTGTTAGCGTATGGGTTCGGATTAGGGGACGGGTTAGGTAAGGCTTCGGGTAAGGGTTAGGGATAGGGTTAGGGTTAGGGGACGGGGACAGGGATGGTTTAGGGTACAGGTTAGTGTACGACAACTGTTTAGGGTGAGCGTACGTGTTAGGGCACGGTTTAGTGTTAGCGTATGGATTAGGATTATGGGACTGGTTAGGGTAAGGCTTCGGGTAAGGGTTAGGGTTAGGGTTAGGGTTAGTGTTAGGGGACAGGGACGGTTTAGTGTACAGGTTAGTGTACGACAACGGTTTAGGGTGAGCATACGTGTTAGGGTATGGTTTAGTGTTAGCGTACGGGTTAGGATTAGGAGACGGGTTAGTGTAAGGCTTCGGGTAAGGGTTAGGGTTAGGTTTAGGGTTAATGCTAGGGGACGGGGATGGTTTAGTGTACCGGTTAGGGTACGAAAAAGGTTTATGGTGAGCGTACGTGTTAGAGTATGGGTTAGTGTTAGCGTACGGATTAGGATTAGGGGACGTGTTAGGGTAAGGCTTCCGGTAAGGGATAAGTTTAGGTTTAGGGTTAGGGTTAGGGGACGGGGACGGGGATGGTTTAGGGTACAGGTTAGGGTATGACAAAAGTTTAGGGTGAGCGTACATGTTAGGGTACGGGTTAGTGATAGCCTACGGGTTAGGATTAGGGGACAGGTTATGGTAAGGCTTCGTGTAAGGGTTAGGGATAGGGGTAGGGTTAGGTGATGGGGACGGGAAAGGGGACGATTTAAAGTACAGTTTAGTGTACAACAACAGTTTAGGGTGAGCATACGTGTTAGGGTACGGGTTAGTGTTAGCATACGGGTTAGGATTAGGGGACGAGTTAGGGTAAGGTTCGGGTAAGGGATAGGGTTAAGGTTAGGGTTAGGGTTAGGGGATGGGGACAGTTTAGGGTACAGGTTAGGGTACGACAACGTTTTAGGGTGAGCGTACGTGTTAGGGCACGGGTTAGTGTATGGGTTAGGATTAGGGGATGGGTTAGGGTAATTCTTCAGGTAAGGGTTAGGGTTAGGTTTAGGGTTAGGGTGAGGGGACGGGGACGGGGACGGTTTAGAGTACAGGGTATGGTACGACAACGGTTTAGGGTGAGCGTACATGTTAGAGTACGATTTAGTGTTAGGGTACGGGTTAGGATTAGGGGACCGGTTAGGGTAAGGCTTTGGGTAAGTCTTAGGTTTAGGGTTAGGATTAGGGGACGGGAACGGTTTAGGGTACAGTTTATGGTATGACAACGTTTTAGGGTGAGTGTACATGTTAGGGTACCGGTTAGTGTTAGCGTACGGGTTAGGATTAGTGGACGGGTTAGGGTAAGGCTTCGGGTAAAGGGTTAGGTTTAGGGTTAGGGTTAGGGTTAGAGTTAGGGGAAGGCGAAGGTTTAGAGTACAGGTTAGGGCACGAAAACTGTTTAGGGTGAGCGTACGTGTTAGGGTACAGGTTAGTGTTAGCGTACGGGTTAGGATTAGGGGACGGTTTAGGGTAAGGCTTCGGGTAAGGGTTAGGGATAGGTTTAGGGTTAGGGTTAGGGTTAGGGGACGGGGACGGTTTAGGGTACAGGTTAGTGTACGACAACAGTTTAGGGTGAGCCTACGAGATAGCGTACGGGTTAGGATTGGTGATGGGTTAGGGTAAGGCTTCGGGTGAGGGTTAGGGTTAGGGTTAGGGTTTGGGTTACGGTTAGGGGACGGGGATGGTTTAGGTTACAGGTGAGGGTAGAAAACGGTTTAGGGTAAGCGTACGTGTTAGGGCACGGGTTAGTGTTAGGGTACGGGTTAGGATTAGGGGACGGATTAGGGTAAGGGTTAGGGTTAGGGTTAGGGTTAGGGGACGGGGACGGGGACGGGGACGATTTAGTGTACAGTTCAGTGTACAACAACGGTTTAGTGTGTGCATACGTGTTAGGGTACGGGTTAGTGTTAGCGTACGGGTTAGGATTAGGGGACGGGTTAGGGTAAGGCTTTGGGTAAGGTTTAGTTCTAGGGTTAGGTTTAGGGTTAGGGTTAGGGGACGGCGATGGTTTAGGGTACAGGTTAGCGTACGACAATGGTTTAGGGTGAGCGTACGTGTTAGGTTACGCGTTAGTGTTAGCGTACAGGTTAGGATTAGGGGACGGGTTAGGGTAAGGCTCCAGGTAAGGGTTAGGCTTAGGATTAGGGTTAGGGGACGGGGACACTTTAGGGTACAGTTTAGGGTACGACAACGTTTTAGGGTGAGCGTACGTGTTAGGGTACGGGTTTGTGTTAGCGTACGGATTAGGATTAGGGGACGGGTTAGGGTAAGGCTTTGGGTAAGGGTTAGGGGACGGGGACGGGGACGGGGACGGTTTAGGGTACAGTTTAGGGTATGACAACGTTTTAGGGTGAGTGTACGTGTTAGGGTATGGGTTAGTGTTAGCGTACGGGTTAGGATTAGTGGACGGGTCAGTGTAAGGCTTCGGGTAAGTGTTAGGGATAGGGTTAGGGTTCGGGTTAGGGTTAGGGGACGGGGACGGCTTAGGGTACAGGTTAGTGTACGACAACAGTTTAGGGTGAGCGTATGTGATAGCGTACGGGTTAGGATTCGTGACGGCTTAGCTTAAGGCTTCGGGTGAGTGTTAGGGTTAGGGTTAGGGTTAGGGTTAGGGGATGTGGACGGTTTACGGTACAGGTTAGTGCACGACAACGTTTTAGGGTGAGCGTACGTGTTAGGGCACGGGTTAGTGTTAGCGTACGGATTAGGATTAGGGGACGGGTTAGGGTAAGGCTTCGGGTAAGGTTTAGGGTTAGGGTTATGGTTAGGGGACGGGGACGGGGACGGGGACGGTTTAGGGTACAGGTGAGGGTACGACAACGGTTTAGGGTGAGCGTACGATTTAAGGCACTGGTTAGTGTTAGCGTACGGGTTAGGATTAGGGGACGGGTTAGGGTAAGGCTTCGGGTAAGGGTTAGTGTTACGGTTAGGGTTAGGGGACGGGGACGGTTTAGGGTACAGGTTAGGGCACAACAACGGTTTAGGGTGAGCGTACGTGTTAGGGCAGGGAGTAGTGTTAGCGTACGGATTAGGATTAGGGGATGGGTTAGGGTAAGGCTTCGGGTAAGGCTTAGGGTTAGGGTTAGGGTTAGGGGACGGGGAAGGTTTAGTGTACAGGTTAGCGTACAACAACGGTTTAGGGTGAGCGTACGTGTTAGGGCAGGGAGTAGTGTTAGCGTACGGATTAGGTTTAGTGGACGGGTTAGTGTAACGCTTCGGGTATGGGTTAGGGTTAGGGTTAGGGTTAGGGTTAGGGTTAGGGGACGGGGACGGTTTAGGGTACATTGTAGGGTATGACAACGGTTTAGGGTGAGCGTACGTGTTAGGGTACGGGTTAGTGTTAGCGTACGTGTTAGGATTAGGGGACGAGTTAGGGTAAGGCTTTGGGTAAGGGTTAGGGTTAGGGTTAGGGGGCAGGGACGGGGACGGTTTAGGGTACAGTTTAGGGTACGACAATGGTTTAGGGTGAGTGTACGTGTTAGGGTACGGGTTAGTGTTAGCGTACGTTTTCGGATTAGTGGACGGGTTAGGTAAGGCTTTGGGTAAGGGTTAGAGATAGGGTTAGGTTTAGGGTTAGGTTTAGGGTTAGGGGACGGGGATGGTTTAGGGTACAGGTTAGGGTACGACAACGGTTTAGGGTGAGCGTACGTGTTAGGGCACGGGTTAGTGTTAGCGTACGGGTTAGGATTAGGGGACAGTTTAGGGTAAGGCTTCGGGTAAGGGTTAGGGTTAGGGTTAAGGTTAGGGTTAGGGGACGGCGACTGTTTAGGGTACAGGTTAGTGTACGACAATGGTTTAGGGTGAGCGTACGTGTTAGGCTACGGTTTAGTGTTAGCATACGGGTTAGGATTAGGGGACCGGTTAGGGTAAGGCTTCGGGTAAGGTTTAGGTTTAGGGTTAGGATTAGGGTTAGGGGACGGTGACGGGGACGGTTTAGGGTACAGGTTAGTGTACGACAACAGTTTAGTGTGAGCGTACGTGTTAGGGTACGGGTTAGTGTTAGTGTACGGGTTAGGATTAGGTGACGGGTTAGGGTAAGGCTTCGGGTAAGTGTTAGTGTTAGGGTTAGGGTTAGGGGACGGGGACGGTTTAGGGTACAGGTTAGGGTTCGACAAAGGTTTAGGGTGAGCGTACGTGTTAGGGTAGGGATTAGTGTTAGGGTACGGGTTAGGATTAGGGGACGGGTTAGGGTAAGGCTTCCGGTAAGGCTTAGGGTTAGGGTTAGGGCCTTAGGTTAGCGTACGACAACGGTTTAGGGTGAGCGTACGTGTTAGGGCAGGGATTAGTGTTAGCGTACGGATTAGGTTTAGTAGACGAGTTAGTGTAAGGCTTCGGGTAAGGTTTAGGGTTAGGGTTAGGGTTAGAGTTAGGTTTACGGACGGGGACGGTTTAGGGTACAGGTTAGAGTACGACAACTGTTTAGGGTGAGCGTACGTGTTAGGGTACGTGTTAGTGTTAGCATACGGATTAGGATTAGGGGACGGGTTAGGGTAAAGCTTCGGGTAAGGATTAGGGTTAGGGTTAGGGTTAGGGGACGGGGATGGTTTAGGGTACAGGTTAGGGTACGACAACGGTTTAGGGTGAGCGTACGTGTTAGGGTACGTGTTAGTGTTAGTGTACGGGTTAGGATTAGGGGACGGGTTAGGGTAAGACTTTGGGTAAGGGTTAGGTTTTGGGTTAGATTTAGGGTTAGGGTTAGGGGACGGGGACGGTATAGGGTACAGGTTAGTGTACGACAACAGTTTAGTGTGAGCGTACGTGTTAGGGTACGGGTTAGTGTTAGCGTACGGGTTAGGATTAGGGGACGGGTTAGGGTAAGGCTTCGGGTTATGGGTAGGGTTAGGGTTAGGGTTAGGGTTAGGGGACGGGGACGTTTTAGGGTACAGGTTAGGGTACGTCAATGATTTAGGGTTAGCGTACGTGTTAGGGTCCGTGTTAGTTTTAGCGTACGGGTTAGGATTAGGGGACGGGTTAGGGTAAGGTTTCGCGCAATGTTTAGTGTTAGGGTTACGGTTAGGGTTAGGGTTAGGGGACGAGGACGGTTTAGGGTACAGGTTAGTGTACGACATTGGTTTAGGGTGATCGTACGTGTTAGGGTACGGATTAGTGTTATCGTACGGGTTAGGATTAGCGGACGGTTTAGGGTAAGGCTTAAGGTAACAGTTAGGTTTAGGGTTAGGGGACGGGGATGGTCTAGGGTACAGGTTAGGGTACAACAACGGTATAGGGTGAGCGTACGTGTTAGGGTACGGGTTAGTGTTAGCATACGGGTTAGGATTATGGGACGTGTTAGGGTGAGGCTTCGGATAAGGGTTAGATTTAGGGTTAGGGTTAGGGTTAGGGGACGGGGAAGGTTTAGGGTACAGGTTAGGGTACGACAATGCTTTAGGTTGAGCGTACGTGTTAGGGTATGGGTTCGTGTTAGCGTACGGGTTAGGGTTAGGGGACGGGTTAGTGTAAGGCTTCGGGTAAGGGTTAGGGTTAGTGTTAGGGTTAGGGTTAGGGGACGGTGATGGTTTAGGGTACAGGTTAGTGTAGAACAATGGTTTAGTGTGAGCGTACGTGTTAGGGTACGGGTTAGTGTTATCGTACGGGTTAGGATTAGGGGACCAGTTAGGGTAAGGCTTTGGGTAAGGTTTAGTGTTAGGGTTAGGGGACCGGGACGGGGACGGTTTAAGGTACAGGTTAGGCGATGACAGCAGTTTACGGTGATCATACGTGTTAGGTAAAGGGTTAGTGTTAGCGTACGGGTTAGGATTATTGGACGGGTTAGGGAAAGGCTTCGGGTAAGTGTTAGGGTTAGGTTTAGGGTTAGCGTTAGGGTAAGGGTTAGGGTTAGGGGACGGGGACGGTTTAGGGTACAGGTTAGGGTACAACAACGGTTTAGGGTAAGCGTACGTGTTAGGGCACGGGTTTGTGTTATCGTACGGGTTAGGATTGGGGACGGGTTAGGTTAAGGCTTCAGGTAAGGGTTAGGGTTAGGGTTAGGTTTAGGGTTAGGGGACGGTTTAGTGTACAGGTTAGGGTACGACACCGGTTTAGGATGAGAATACGTGTTAGGGTAACGTTTAGTGTTAGCGTACGGGTTAGGATTAGGGGACGGGTTAGGATAAGGCTTCGGGTAAGGGTTAGGGTTAGGGTTAGGGTTAGGATTAGGGGACGGGGATGGTTTAGGGTACAGGTGAGGGTACGACAACGGTTTAGTGTGAGCATACGTGTTAGGGTACGGGTTAGTGTTAGCGTATGGGTTAGGGTAAGGCTTTGGGTTAGTGTTAGGGTTAGGGTTAGGGTATGGTTAGGGGACGGGGACGGTTTAGGGTACAGTATAGGGTATGACAATGTTTTAGGGTGAGTGTACGTGTTAGGGTACGGGTTAGTTTTAGCGTACTTGTTATTATTAGTGGACGGGTTAGGGTAAGGCTTCGGGTAAGGGTTAGGGATAGGGTTAGGGTTAGGGTTAGGGTTAGGGGACGGGGAGGGTTTAGGGTACAGGTTAGTGTACAACAACAGTTTAGGGTGAGCGTACGTGATAGCGTACGGGTTAGGATTGGTGACGGGTTAGGGTAAGGCTTCGGGTGAGGGTTAGGGTAAGGTTTAGGATTAGGGTTATGGGACGGGGAAGGTTTAGGGTACAGGTTAGCGTACAACAACGTTTTAGGGTGAGCGTACGTGTTAGGGCAGGGATTAGTGTTAGCGTACGGATTAGGATTAGTGGACGGGTTAGGGTAAGGCTTTGGGTAAGGGTTAGGGTTAGGGTTAGGGTTAGGGTTATGTTTAGGGTTGGGGACGGGGACGGTTTAGGGTACAGGTTAGGGTACGACAACGGTTTAGGGTGAGCGTATGTGTTAGGGTACGGTTAGTGTTAGCGTACGGGTTAGGATTAGGGGACGAGTTAGGGTAAGGCTTTGGGTAAGCGTTAGGGTTAGGGTTAGGGTTACGGTTAGGGGACGGGGACGGTTTATGGTACAGTTTAGGGTATGACAACGTTTTAGGGTGAGTGTACGTGTTAGGGTATGGTTTAGTGTTAGTGTACGGGTTAGGATTAGGGGGCGGTTTAGGGTAAGGCTTCGGGTAAGGGTTAGGGTTAGGTTTAAGGTTAGGGTTAGGGTTAGGAGACGGGGACAGTTTAGGGTACAGGTTAGTGTGCGACAACGGTTTAGTGTGAGCGTACGTGATAGCGTACGGGTTAGGATTGGTGACGGGTTAGGGTAAGGCTTCGGGTAAGGATTAGGGTTACAGTTAGGGTTAGGGTTAGAGTTAGGGGATGAGGACGGTTTAGGGTACAGGTTAGTGTACGACAACGATTTAGGGTGAGCCTACGTGTTAGGGTACGGTTTAGTGTTAGCGTACGGGTTAGGTTTAGGGGACGTGTTAGTTTAAGGCTTCGGTGAAGGTTTAGGGTTAAGGTTACGGTTAGGGTTAGGGGACGGGGTCGGGGACGGTTTAGGGTACAGATTAGGGTAAGACAACGGTTTAGGGTGAGTGTACGTGTTAGGGTACGGGTTAGTGTTAGCGTACGGGTTAGGATTAGGGGATGTGATACGGTATGGCTTCGGGTAAGGGTTATGGTTAGGGTTAGGGTTAGGGTTAGGGGACGGGGACGGTTTAAGGTACAGGTTAGAGTACGTCAACAGTTTAGGTTGAGCGTACGTGTTAGGGTATGGGTTAGTGTAAGCGTACGGGTTAGGATTATGGGACGGGTTAGAGTAAGGCTTCGGGTAAGGGTTAGGGTTAAAGTTAGGGTAAGGGTTAGGGTACTGGGATGGTTTAAGGTACAGGTTAGTGTACGAGAATGGTTTAGTGTGAGCGTACGTGTTAGGGCAAGGGTTATTGTTAGCGTATGGGTTAGGATTAGGGGACGGGTTAGGGTAAGGCTTCGGGTAAGGGTTAGGTTTAGGGTTAGGGTTAGGGGATGGGGACGGTTTAGGGTACATGTTAGGGTATTACAATGGTTTAGGGTGAGCGTACATGATAGGGTACGGGTTAGTGTTAGCGTACGGGTTAGGATTAGGAGACTGGTTAGTGTAAGGCTTCGGGTAAGGTTTAGGGTTAGGGTTAGGGGACGGGGACATTTTAGGTAACAGGTTAGGGTACAATAACGGTTTAGATTGAGCGTACATGTTAGGGTACGGGTTAGTGTTAGCGTACGGATTAGGATTAGGGGACGGGTTAGGGAAAGACTTCGGTTAAGGGATAGGGTTAGCGTTAGGGTTAGGGTTAGAGGACCGGGATGGGGATGGTTTAGGGTACAGGTTAGGTTACGACAAAGGTTTAGGGTGAGCGTACATGTTAGGGTACGGGTTAGTGATAGCCTATGGGTTAGGATTAGGGGACGGGTTAGGATAAGGCTTCGGGTAAGGGTTAGGGTCATAGTTAGGGTTAGGGGACGGGGAAGGGGATGCTTTAGGGTACAGGTTAGTGTACAACAACAGTTTAGGCTGAGGGTACGTGTTAGGGTACGGGATAGTGTTAGCGTACGGGTTAGGATTGGGTACGGGTTAGCGTAAGATTCGGGTAAGGGTTAGGGTTAGGGTTAGGGTTAGGGGACGGGGACGGTCTAGGGTACAGGTTAGGGCATGACAACGGTTTAGGGTGAGCGTACATGTTAGGGTACGTATTAGTGTTAGGGTACGGGTTAGGTTTAGGGGGCGGGTTAGGGTAAGGCTTCGGGTAAGGCTTAGGGTTAGGGTTAGGGTTAGGGTACGGGGATGGTTAAGGGTACAGGTTAGGCTACGACAACGGTTTAGGGTGAGCTTACGTGTTAGGGCAAGGGTTAGTGTTAGCGTACGGGTTAGGATTAGGGGACAGGTTAGGTTAAGGCTTCGGGTAAGGGTTAGGTTTAGGGTTAGGTTTAGGGTTTGGGTTAGGGGACGGGGACGGTTTAGGGTACAGGTTAGGGTACGACAATGGTTTAGGGTGAGCGTACATTTTAGGGTACGGGTTAGTGTTAGCGTACGGGTTAGGATTAGGAGTCGGGTTAGGGTAAGGCTTCGGGTAAGGGTTAGGGTTAGGGTTAGGGGACGGAGACAGTTTAGGGTACAGGTTAGGGTACAATAACGGTTTAGGGTGAGCGTACGTGATAGGGTACGGGTTAGTGTTAGCGTACGGATTAGGATTAGGGGACGGTTAGGGTAAGACTTCGGGTAAGGGATAGGGTTAGGGTTAGGGTTAGGGTTAGGGGACTGGGACGGGGATGGTTTAGGGTACAGGTAAGGGTACGACAAAGGTTTAGGGAGACCGTACATGTTAGGGTACGTGTTAGTGATAGCCTACGGGTTAGAATTAGGGGACGAGTTAGGATAAAGCTTCGGGTAAGGTTTAGGGTTAAAATTAGAGTTAGGGGACGGGGACGGGGAAGGGGACGGTTTAGGGTACAGGTTAGTGTACAACAACAGTTTAGGTTGAGCGTACGTGTTAGGGTATGGGATAGTGTTAGCGTACGGGTTAGGATTAGGGGACGGGTTAGCGTAAAGTTCGGGTAAGGGTTAGGTTTATGGTTAGGGTTAGGGATAGGGTTAGGGGACGGGGACGGTTTAGGGTACAGGTTAGGGTACGTCAACGGTTTATGGTGAGCGTACGTGTTAGAGTAAGGGTTAGTGTTAGCGTAAGGGTTAGGATTAGGGGACGGGTTAAAGTAAGGCTTCGGGTAAGGGTTAGGGTTAGGGTTAGGGTTAGGGTTAGGGTTAGGGTTAGAGGACAGGAATGGTTTAGGGTAGAGGTTAGTGTACGACAACAGTTTAGGCTGAGCGTACGTGTTAGGGTACAGGTTAGTGTTAGCGTACGGTTTAGGATTACGGGACGGTTTAGGGTAAGGCTTCGGGTAAGGGTTAGGGATAGGGTTAGGGTTAGGGTTTGGGTTAGGGGATGGGGAGGTTTTAGGGTACAGGTTAGTGTACGACAACAGTTTAGGGTGAGCGTACGTGATAGCGTACGGGTTAGGATTGGTGACGGGTTAGGGTAAGGCTTCGGGTGAGGGTTAGGGTTAGGGTTAGGGGACGGGGACGGGGACGGGGACGGTGTAGGGTACAGGTTAGGGTACGACAACGGTTTAGGGTGAGCGTACGTGTTAGGGCATGGGTTAGTGTTAGCGTACGGATTAGGATTAGGGGACTGGTTAGGGTAAGGCTTCGGGTAAGTGTTAGGGTTAGTGTTAGGTTTAGGGTTAGTGTTAGGGTTAGGGGACGGGTCGGATTAGGCTACAGTTTAGGGTACGACAACGGTTTAGGGTGAGCGTACGTGTTAGGGCACAGATTAGTGTTAGCTTACGGTTTAGGATTAGGGGACGGGTTAGGGTAAGGCTACGGGTAAGGGATAGGTTTAGGGTTAGGGTTAGGGGACGGGGACGGGGATGGTTTAGGGTACAGTTGAGGGTACGACAAACGTTTAGGGTGAGCGTATATGTTAGGGTATGGGTTAGTGATAGCCTACGGGTTAGGATTAGGGGACAGGTTAGGGTAAGGCTTCGGGTAAGGGTTAGGGTTAGAGTTAGGGTTAGGGGACGGGGACGGGAAAGGGGACGATTTAAAGTACAGGTTAGTGTACAACAACAGTTTAGGGTGAGCATACGTGTTAGGGTACGGGTTAGTGTTAACGTACGGTTTAGTATTAGGGGACGGGTTAGGGTAAGGTTCGGGTAAGGGTTAGGGTTAAGGTTAGGGTTAGGGTTAGGGTTAGGGGACAGGGACGGTTTAGGGTACAGGTTAGGCTACGACAACGGTTTAGGGTGAGCGTACGTTTTAGCGTACGGGTTAGTGTTAGCGTACGGGTTAGGATTAGGGGACGGGTTACGATAAGGCTTCTGGTAAGGGTTAGGGTTAGGGTTATGGTTAGGGTTAGGGGATGGGGACGGTTTAGGGTACAGGTTAGGGTACGACATCGGTTTAGGGTGAGCGAGCGTGTAGGGTACGGATTAGTGTTAGCGTACGATTTAGGATTAGAGGACGGGTTAGGGTAAGGCTTAAGGTAACGGTTAGGGTTAGGGTTAGGGTTAGGGGACGGGGACGGGGAAGGGGACGGTTTAGGGTACAGGTTAGTGTACAACAACAGTTTAGGTTGAGCGTACGTGTTAGGGTATGGGATAGTGTTAGCGTACGGGTTAGGATTAGGGGACGGGTTAGCGTAAAGTTCGAGTAAGGGTTAGGTTTATGGTTAGGGTTAGGGATAGGGTTAGGGGACGGGGACGGTTTAGGGTACAGGTTAGGGTACGTCAACGGTTTATGGTGAGCGTACGTGTTAGAGTAAGGGTTAGTGTTAGCGTAAGGGTTAGGATTAGGGAACGGGTTAAAGTAAGGCTTCGGGTAAGGGTTAGGGTTAGGGTTAGGGTTAGGGTTAGAGGACAGGAATGGTTTAGGGTAGAGGTTAGTGTACGACAACAGTTTAGGGTGAGCGTACGTGTTAGGGTAGGTGTTAGTGTTAGCGTACCGGTTAGGATTAGGGGACGGATTACTGTAAGGCTTCGGGTAAGGGTTAGGGTTAGGGTTAAGGTTAGGGGACGGGGACGGTTTAGGGTACAGGTTAGGGTACGACAACGGTTTAGGGTGAGCGTACGTGTTAGGGTACAGGTTAGTGTGAGCGTACGGGTTAGGATTAGGGGACGGATTAGGGTAAGGCTTCGGGTAAGTGTTAGGGTTAGGGTTAGGGTATGGGGACGGTTTAGGGTACAGGTTAGGGTACGACAACGGTTTAGTGTGAGCGTACGTGTTAGGGTACGGGTTAGTGTTAGCGTATGGGTTAAGATTAGTGGACGTGTTAGTGTAAGGCTTCGGGTAAGGGTTAGGGTTAGGGTTAGGGGTCGGGGACGGGGACGGGGACAGTTTAGGGTACAGGTTAGCATACGACATCGGTTTAGGGTGAGCGTACGTGTTAGGGTACGGGTTAGTGTTAGCGTACGGGTTAGGATTAGGGGACGGGTTAGGGTAAGTCTTTGAGTAAGGTTTAGGGTTAGGGATAGGGTTAGGGTTAGGGTATGGCGACGGTTTAGGGTACAGTTTAGGGTATAACAATGTTTTAGGGTGAGTGTACGTGTTAGAGTACGGGTTATTGTTAGCGTACGGGTTAGGATTAGTGGACGGCTTAGGGTAAGGCTTCGGATAAAGGTTACGTTTATGGTTAGGGTTAGGGTTAGAGTTAGGGGATGGGGACGGTTTAGGGTACAGGTTACGGTATGACAACAGTTTAGGGTGAGCGTACGTGTTAGGGTACAGGTTAGTGTTAGCGTACGGTTTAGGATTACGGGTCGGTTTAGGGTAAGGCTTCGGGTAAGGGTTAGGGATAGGGTTAGGGTTAGGGTTTGGGTTAGGGGATGGGGAGGTTTTAGGGTACAGGTTAGTGTACGACAACAGTTTAGGGTGAGCGTACGTGATAGCGTACGGGTTAGGATTGGTGACGGGTTAGGGTAAGGCTTCGGGTGAGGGTTAGGGTTAGGGTTAGGGGACGGGGACGGGGACGGGGACGGTGTAGGGTACAGGTTAGGGTACGACAACGGTTTAGGGTGAGCGTACGTGTTAGGGCACGGGTTAGTGTTAGCGTACGGATTAGGATTAGGGGACTGGTTAGGGTAAGGCTTCGGGTAAGTGTTAGGGTTAGTGTTAGGTTTAGGGTTAGTGTTAGGGTTAGGGGACGGGTCGGATTAGGCTACAGTTTAGGGTACGACAACGGTTTAGGGTGAGCGTACGTGTTAGGGCACAGATTAGTGTTAGCTTACGGTTTAGGGTTAGGGGACGGGTTAGGGTAAGGCTTCGGGTAAGTGTTAGGTTTAGGTTAAGGGTTAGGGTTAAGTTTAGGGTTACGGGACGGGGACGGTTTAGTGTACCGGTTAGGGTACGACAACGGTTTAGGGTGAGCATACGTGTTAGGGTACGGGTTAGTGTTAGCGTACGGGTTAGGATTAGGGGACGGGTTAGTTTAAGGCTTCGGGTAAGGTTTAGGTTTAGGGTTAGGGTTAGGTGATGGGGATGATTTAGGGTACAGGTTAGGGTACGACAAAGTTTTAGGGTAAGCGTACGTGCTAGGGTATGGGTTAGTGTTAGGGTACGGGTTAGGATAAGGGGACGGGTTAGGGTAAGGCTTCGGGTAAGGGTTAGTGTTAGGGTTAGGGTTAAGAGACGGGGACAGTTTAGGGTACAGTTTAGGGTACGACAACGTTTTAGGGTGAGCGTACGTGTTGGGGTATGGGTTAGTGTTAGCGTACGGATTAGGCTTAGGGGACGGGTTAGGGTAAGGCTACGGGTAAGGGATAGGTTTAGGGTTAGGGTTAGGGGACGGGGACGGGGATGGTTTAGGGTACAGTTGAGGGTACGACAAACGTTTAGGGTGAGCGTATATGTTAGGGTATGGGTTAGTGATAGCCTACGGGTTAGGATTAGGGGACAGGTTAGGGTAAGTCTTCGGGTAAGGGTTAGGGTTAGAGTTAGGGTTAGGGGACGGGGACGGGAAAGGGGACGATTTAAAGTACAGGTTAGTGTACAACAACAGTTTAGGGTGAGCATACGTGTTAGGGTACGGGTTAGTGTTAACGTACGGTTTAGTATTAGGGGACGGGTTAGGGTAAGGTTCGGGTAAGGGTTAGGGTTAAGGTTAGGGTTAGGGTTAGGGTTAGGGGACGGGGACGGTTTAGGGTACAGGTTAGGCTACGACAACGGTTTAGGGTGAGCGTACGTTTTAGCGTACGGGTTAGTGTTAGCGTACGGGTTAGGATTAGGGGACGGGTTACGATAAGGCTTCTGGTAAGGGTTAGGGTTAGGGTTATGGTTAGGGTTAGGGGATGGGGACGGTTTAGGGTACACGTTAGGGTACGACAACGATATAGGGTGATCATACGTGTTAGGGTATGGGTTAGTGTTAGCGTACGGTTTAGGGTTAGGGGACGGGTTAGCGTAAGGCTTCTGGTAAGGGTTAGGGTTAGGGTGAGTGGACGGGGACGGGAACAGTTTAGGGTACAGGTTAGGGTACGACAACGGTTTAGGGTGAGCGTACGTGTTAGGGCACGGGTTAGTGTTAGCGTACGGGTTAGGAATAGGGGACGGGATAGGGTAAGGCTTCGGGTAAGGGTTAGGGTTTGGGTTAGGGTTAAGGTTAGGGGACGGGGACGGTTTAGGGTACAGGTTACGGTACGACAACGGTTTAGGGTGAGCGTACGTGTTAGGGCACGGGTTAGTGTTAACGTACGGTTTGGGATTAGGGGACGGGTTAGGGTAAGGCTTCGGGTAAGTGTTAGAGTTAGGGTTAGGGTTAGGGTTAGGGTTAGGGGACGGGGATGGTTTAGGGTACAGGTTACGGTACGACAACGGTTTAGGCTGAGAGTAGGTGTTAGGGTAAGGGTTAGTGTTAGCGTACAGGTTAGGATTAGGTGACGGTTAGGGCAAGGCTTCGGGTACGGCTTACGGTTAGGTTTAGGGGACAGGGACGGTTTAGGGTACAGGTAAGGGTACGACAATGGTTTAGGGTGAGCGTACGTGTTAGGGTACGGGTTAGTGTTAGCGTACGGGTTAGCATTAGGAGACGGGTTAGGGTAAGGATTCGGGTAAGTGTTAGGGTTAGGGTTAGGGGACGGGGACGGGGACGGGGCTGGTTTAGGGTACAGTTTAGGGGACAACAACGGTTTAGGGTGAGCGTACGTGTTAGGGTACGGATTAGTGTTGGCATACAGGTTAGCATTAGGAGACGGGTTAGCGTAAGGCTTCGGGTAAGGTTTATGGTTAGGGTTAGGGTTAGGGTTAGGGGACGAGGATGGTTTAGGGTACAGGTTAGGGTACGACAACGGTTTGGGGTGAGCGTACGTGTTAGGGCACGGGTTAGTGTTACCGTACGGGTTAGGATTAGGTGACGGGTTAAGTTCAGACTTCGGGTAAGGGTTAGGGTTAGGGTTAGGGTTAGGGTTAGGGGACGGGGAAGGTTTAGGGTACAGGTTAGGGTACGACAATGTTTTAGGGTGAGTGTACGTGTTAGGGCACGGGTTAGTGTTAGCGTACGGGTTAGCATTAGGGGACGGGATAGGCTAAGGCTTCGGGTAAGGGTTAGGGTTAGGGTTAGGGTTAAGGTTAGGGGACGGGGACGGTTTAGGGTACGACAACGGTTTAGATTGAGCGTACGTGTTAGGGCACGGGTTAGTGTTAGCGTACGGTTTAGGATTAGGGGACGGGTTATTGTAAGGCTTCGGGCAAGGGTTAGGGTTAGGGTTAGGGTTAGGGTTAGAGTAAGGGGATGGGGAAGGTTTAGGATACAGGTTAGGATACGACAACGGTTTAGGGTGAGCGTACGTGTTACAGTACGTGTTAGTGTTAGCGTACAGGTTAGGATTAGGGGAGAGTTAGGGCAAGGATTCGGGTAACGCTTAGGGTTAGGGTTAGGGGACGGGGACGGTTTAGGGTACAGGTTAGGGTATGACAACGGTTTAGGGTAACCGTACGTGTTAGGGTACGGGTTAGTGTTAGCGTACGGTTTAGGATTGGGGACAGGTTAGGGTAAGGCTTCGGGTAAGGGTTAGGTTTAGGGTTAGGGTTAGGGGATGGGGGCTGTGCAGGGTACAGGTTTGGGTACGACAACGCTATAGGGTGAGTGTACGTGTTAGGGTACGTGTTAGTGTTAGCGTACGGGTTAGGATTAGGGGACGGGTTAGGGTAAGGCTTCGGGTAAGGGTTAGGTTTAGGGTTAGGGTTAGGGTTAGGGGACGGGGACTGTTTAGGGTAAGGTTAGGGTATGACAACGGTTCAGGTTGTGCCTACGTTTTAGGGTACGGTTTAGTGTTAGCGTACGGGTAGGATTAGGGTAAGGGTTAGGGTAAGGCTTCAGGAAAGGTTTAGGGTTAGGGTTAGGGTTTCGGTTAGGGGACGGGGACGGTTTAGGGTACAGGTTAGGGTACGACAACGGTTTAGGGTGAGCGTACGTGTTAGATTACGGGTTAGTGTTAGCCTACGGGTTAGGATTAGGGGACGGGTTAGGTTAAGACCTTGGGTAAGGTTAGGGTTAGGGTTAGGGTTAGGGTTATGGGACGGGGACGGTTTAGGGTACAGGTTTGGGTACGACAACGGTTTAGCGTGAGCGTACGTGTTAGTGTATTGGTTAGTGTTAGCATACGGGTTAGGATTATGGGTTGGATGAGTGTAAGGCTTCTGGTAAGGTTCAGGGTTAGGGTTAGGGTTAGGGGACGGGGACAGGGACGGTTTAGGATTCAGGTTAAGGTACGACAACAGTTTAGGGTGAGCGTACGTGTTAGGGTATGGGTTAGTGTTAGGTTACGGTTTAGTGTTAGCGTAGGGGTTAGGATTAGGGGACGAGTTAGTGTAAGGCTTCGGGTAAGGGTTAGAGTTAGGTTTAGGGTTAGGGTTTGGGGACGGGGACTCTTTAGGGTACAGGTTAGGGTACGAAAACCGTTTAGGGTGAGCGTACATTTTAGGGTATGGGTTAGTGTTAGGGTACGGTTTAGTGTTAGCGTACGGGTTAGCATTAGGGGACGGGTTAGGGTAAGGCTTCGGGTAAGGGTTAGGGTTATGCTTAGGGTTAGGGTTAGGTTTAGGGGACGGGGACGGTTTAGGGTACAAGTTAGGGTACGACAACGGTTTAGAGTGAGCGTACGTGTTAGGGTAGGCGTTAGTGTTAGTGTACGGGTTAGGATTATGTGTCAGGTTAGGATAAGGCTTTGGGTAAGGGTTAGGGTTAGGCTTAGGGTTAGTGTTAGGGGACGGGGACTGTTTAGGTTACAGGTTAGGGTACGACAACGGTTTAGGGTGAGCGTACGTGTTAGGGTATGGGTTAGTGTTAGCGTAAGGGTTAGGATTCGGTGACGCGTTAGGGTAAGGCTTCGGGTAAGAGTTAGGTTTAGGGTTAGGGAGAGAGTTAGGGGACAGGGACCGTTTAGGGTAAAGGTTAGTGTACGACAACGGTTTAGATTGAGGGTATGTGTTAGGGTACGGGTTAGTGTTAGCGTACGGTTTAGGATTAGGGGACCGGTTAGGGTAAGGCTTTGGGTAAGGGTTAGTGTTACGGTTAGGGTTAGGGTTAGGGTACGGGGACGGTTTAGGGTACAGGTTAGGGTACGACAACGGTTTAGGGTGAGTGTACGTGTTAGGGTATGGGTTAGTGTTAGCGTAGGGTTGAGGATTAGGGGACGGGTTAGGGTAAGGCTTCGGGTTATGGGTAGGGTTAGGGTTAGGGTTAGGGGACGGGGACGGGGACGGTTTAGGGTACAGGTTAGGGTATGTCAACGGTTTAGGGTGAGCGTACGTGTTAGGGTACGTGTTAGTTTTAGCGTACGGGTTAGGATTAGGGGACGGGTTAGTGTAAGGCTTCGGGTAATGGTTAGTGTTAGGGTTACGGTTAGGGTTAGGGTTAGGGGACGAGGACGGTTTAGGGTACAGGTTAGGGTACGACATCGGTTTAGGGTGAGCGAGCATGTAGGGTATGGATTAGTGTTAGCGTACGATTTAGGATTAGGGGACGGGTTAGGGTAAGGCTTAAGGTAACGGTTAGGGTTAGGGTTAGGGGATGGGGACGGGGATGGTCTAGGGTACAGGTTATGGTACGACATCGGTTTAGGGTGAGCATACGTGTTAGGGTACGGGTTAGTGTAAGCGTACGGGTTAGGATTAGGGGACGTGTTAGGGTGAGGCTTCGGGTAAGGGTTAGGTTTAGGGTTCGTGTTAGGGTTAGGGTTAGGGGACGGGGAAGGTTTAGGGTACATGTTAGGGTACGACAACGCTTTAGGTTGAGCGTACGTGTTAGGGTATGGGTTAGTGTTAGCGTACGGGTTAGGGTTAGGGGACGGGTTAGTGTAAGGCTTTGGGTAAGGCTTAGGGATAGGGTTAGGGTTAGGGTTAGGGGACGGGGACGGTTTAGGGTACAGGTTAGTGTACGACAACAGTTTATGGTGAGTGTACGTGATAGCGTAAGGGTTAGGATTGGTGACGGGTTTAGGTAAGGCTTCGGGTGAGGGTTAGGGTTAGGGTTAGGGTTTGGGTTAGGGTTAGGGGATGGGTATGGTTTAGGTTACAGGTTAGGGTACAAAAACGGTTTAGGGTAAGCGTACGTGTTAGGGCACGGGTTAGTGTTAGCATACGGGTTAGGATTAGGGGACGGTTTAGGGTAAGGCTTCGGGTAAGGGTTATGGTTAGGGTTAGGGTTAGGGTTAGGGTTAGAGGACGGGGACGGGGACGGTTTAGGGTACAGGTTAGCATACAACAATGGTTTAGGGTGAGCGTACGTGTTAGGGTATGGGTTAGTGTTAGCGTACGGGTTAGGATTAGGGGACGGGGTAGGGTAAGGCTCCGGGTAAGGGTTAGGCTTAGGATTAGGGTTAGGGGACGAGGACAGTTTAGGGTACAGTTTAGGGTACGACAACGTTTTAGGGTGAGCGTACGTGTTAGGGTACGGGTTAGTGTTAGCGTACGGATTAGGATTAGGTGACGGGTTAGGGTAAGGCTTCGGGTAAGGGATAGGTTTAGGGTTACAGTTAGGGTTAGGGGATGGGGACGGGGATGGTTTAGGGTACAGGTTAGGGTACGACAAAGGTTTAGGTTGAGCATACATGTTAGGGTACGGTTAGTGATAGCCTACGGGTTAGGATTAGGGGACAGGTTAGGGTAAGTCTTCGGGTAAGGTTTAGGGTTAGGGTTAGGGTTAGGGGACGGGGACGGGAAAGGGGACGGTTCAAGGTACAGGTTAGTGTACAACAGCAGTTTAGGGTGAGCTTACGTGTTAGAGTACGGGTTAGTGTTAGCATACGCGTTAGGATTAGGGGACGTGTTAGGGTAAGGCTTCAGGTAAGGTTTAGGTATAGGGTTAGGGTTAGGGTTAGGGTTAGGGTTAGGAGACGGGGATGATTTAGGTTACAGGTTAGTGTGCGACAAAGGTTTACGGTGAGCATACGTGATAGCGTACGGGTTAGGATTGGTGACGGGTTAGGGTAAGGCTTCGGGTAAGGATTAGGGATACAGTTAGGGTTAGGGTTAAGGTTAGGGCATGAGGAAGGTTTAGGGTACAGGTTAGGGTACGACAACTATTTAGGGTGAGCCTACGTGTTAGGGTACGGTTTAGTGTTAGCGTACGGGTTAGGATTAGGGGACGTGTTAGGGTAAGGCTTCGGGAAATGTTTAAGGTTAAGGTTATGGTTAGGGTTAGGGGACGGGGACGGGGACGGTTTAGGGTACAGATTAGGGTAAGACAACGGTTTAGGGTGAGAGTACGTGTTAGGGTATGGGTTAGAGTTAGTGTACGGGTTAGGATTAGGGGACGGGTTAGGGTAAGGCTTCGGGTAAGGTTTAGGTTTAGGGTTAGGGTTAAGTTTAGGGGACGGGGACGGTTTAGGGTAAATGTTAGGGTATGACAATGGTTTAGGGTGAGCGTACGTGTTAGGGTAGGTGTTACTGTTAGCATACGGATTAGGTTTAGGGGAATGGTTAGGTTAAGGCTTCGGGTAAGTGTTAGGTTTAGGGTTAGGGTTAGGGTTAGGGTTAGGGGACTGGGACGTTATAGGGTACAGGTTAGTGTACGACAACAGTTTAGTGTGAGCGTACGTGTTAGGGTACAGGTTAGTGTTAGCGTATGGGTTAGGCTTAGGGGACAGGTTAGGGTAAGGCTTCGGCTAAGGGGTAGGGTTAGGGTTAGGGTTAGGGTTAGGGGACGGGGACGGGGATGGTTTAGGGTACAGGTTAGGGTACGTCAACGGTTTAGGGTGAGCCTACGTGTTAGGGTACGGGTTAGTATTAGCGTACGGGTTAGGATTAGGGGACGGGTTAGTGTAAGGCTGCGGATAACGGTTAGTGTTAGGTTTACGGTTAGGGTTAGGGTTAGGGGACGAGGACGGTTTAGGGCACAGGTTAGGGTACGACAACGGTTTAGGGTGAGCATACGTGTTAGGGTACGGGTTAGTGTTAGCGTACGGGTTCGGATTAGGGGACGGTTTAGGGTAAGGAATCGGGTAAGGGTTAGGTTTAGGGTTAGGGTTAGGTTTAGGGGACAGGAACGGGGATGGTTTAAGGTATAGGTTAGGGGACCACAGCGGTTTAGGGTGAGCGTACGTGTTAGGTAACGTGTTAGTGTTAGCGTACGGGTTAGGATTACGGGAAGGGTTAGGGTAAGGCTTCGGGTACGGGTTAGGGTTAGGGTTAGGGTCAGGGTTAGTGTTAGGGGACGGGGACGGTTTAGGGTACAGGTTAGTGTACGACAACGGTTTAGGGTGAGCGTACGTGTTAGGGTATGGTTTAGTGCTAGCGTACGGGTTAGGATTACGATACGGGTTACAGTAAGGCTTCAGGTAAGGGTAAGTGTTAGGGTTAGGGTTAGGGTTAGCGTACGGAGACGGTTTAGGGTAGAGGTTAGAGTACGACAACGATTTAGGGTGAGCGTACGTGTTAGGGTACTGTTTAGTGTTAGCGTACGGGTTAGGATTAGGGGACGTTTTAGGGTAAGGCTTTGGGTAAGTGTTAGGGTTAGGGGTCGGGGACGGCAACAGGGACGGTTTAGGGTACAGGTTAGTGTACGACTACGGTTTAGGGTGAGCGTACGTTTTAGGGTACGGGTTAGTGTTAGTATATGTGTAAGGATTAGGGGAAGTGTTAGGGTAAGGGTTCGGGTAAGGGTTCGGGTTAGGGTTAGGGTTAGTGTTAGGCGATGGGGACGGTTTAGGGTACAGGTTAGTGTACGACAACAGTTTAGGGTGAGCGTACGTGTTAGGGTACGTGTTAGTGTTAGCATACGGTTTAGTCTAAGGGGACGGGTTAGGGTAAGTCTTCGGGTAAGGGTTAGGGTTAGGTTTAGGGTAAGGGGACGGGGATGGTTTAGGGTACAGGTTAGTGTACGAGAACGGTTTAGGGTCAGCGTACGTGTTAGGGTACGGGTTAGAGTTCGCATACGGTTAGGATTAGGGGACGGGTTAGTGGAAGGCTTCGGGTAAGGTTTAGGGTTATGGTTAGGGTTAGGGTTAGGGTCAGGGGACGGAGACGGTTTAGGGTACAGGTTCGGGTACGACCACGGTTTAGGGTGAGCGTACTGGTTAGGGTACGGGTTACTGTTAGCGTACGGGTTAGGATTAGGGGCGGGTTAGGATAAGGCTTCGAGTAAGGGTGAGGCTTAGGGTTAGGGTTAGGGGACGGGGACGGGGACGGTTTAGGATACAGGTTAGTATACGACAACGGTTTAGGGTGAGCGTACGTGTTAGGGCACGGGTTAGTGTTAGCGTACGGTTTAGGATTAGGGGACGGGTTAGGGTAAGGCTTTGGGTAAGGGTTAGGGTTAGGGGACGGGGACGGGGACGGGGACGGTTTAGGGTACAGGTTAGGGTACGACAACGGTTTAGTGTGAGCGTACGTGTTAGGGTACGGGTTAGTGTTAGCGTACGGGTTAGGATTAGGGTACGTGATAGGGTAAGGCTTCGGGTAAGGGTTAGGGTTAGGGTTAGGTTTAGGGTTAGGGATAGGGGACGGGGACGGTTTAGGGTACATGTTATGACAATGGTTTAGGGTGAGCGTACATGTTAGGGTACGGGTTAGTGTTAGCGTACGGGTTAGGATTAGTAGACGGGATAGGGTAAGGCTTCGGGTAAGGGTTAGGGTTAGGGTTAGGGTTAGTGTTAGGGGATGGGGACGGTCTAGGGTACAGGTTAGAGTACGACAACGGTTTACGGTGAGCGTACGTGTTAGGGTATGTATTAGTGTTAGGTTACGGGTTAGGATTAGGGGACGGGTTATGGTAAGGCTTCGGGTAAGGTTTAGGGTTAGGGTTAGGGTTAGGTTTAGGGTACGGGGACAGTTTAGGGTACAGGTTAGGCTACGACAACGGTTTAGGATGAGCGTACATGTTAGGGCAACGGTTAGTGTTAGCGTACGGGTTGGATTAGGGGACGGGTTAGGTTAAGGCTTCGGGTAAGGGTTAGGTTTAGGGTTAGGTTTAGGGTTAGGGTTAGGGGACGGGGACGGTTTAGGGTACAGGTTAGGGTACGACAATGGTTTAGGGTGAGAGTACATGTTAGGGTACGTGTTAGTGTTAGCGTACGGGTTAGGATTAGGAGTCGGGTTAGGGTAAGGTTTTGGATAAGGGTTAGGGTTAGGGTTAGGGGACGGGGACAGTTTAGGGTACAGGTTATGGTACAATAACGGTTTAGGGTGAGCGTACGTGATAGGGTATGTGTTAGTGTTAACGTATGGATTAGGATTAGGGGACGGGTTAGGGTAAGACTTCGGGTAAGGGATAGGGTTAGGGTTAGGGTTAGGGGACCGGGACAGGGATGCTTTAGGGTATAGGTTAGGGTATGACAAAGGTTTAGGGTGAGCGTACATGTTAGGGTACGGGTTAGTGATAGCCTACGGGTTAGAATTAGGGGACGAGTTTGGATAAAGCTTCGGGTAAGGGTTAGGGTTAAAGTTAGAGTTAGGGGACGGGGACAGGGAAGGGGATGGTTTAGGGTACAGGTTAGTGTACAACAACAGTTTAGGGTGAGCGTACGTGTTAGGGTATGGGATAGTGTTAGCGTACGGATTAGGATTAGGGGACAGGTTAGCGTAAGTTTCGGGTAAGGGTTAGGGTTATGGTTAGCGTTAGGGTTAGGTTTAGGGGACGGGGACGGTTTAGGGTACAGGTTAGGGTACGTCAAAGGTTTAGGGTGAGCGTACGTGTTAGAGTACGGGTTAGTGTTAGCGTAAGGGTTAGGATTAGGGGAGGGGTTAGGCTAAGGCTTCGGGTAAGGGTTAGGGTTAGGGTTAGGTTTAGGGTTAGGGTTAGGTTTAGGGGACAGGAATGGTTTAGGTTCGAGGTTAGGGTACGACAACAGTTTAGGGTGAGCATACGTGTTAGGGTAGGTGTTACTGTTAGTGTACCGGTTAGGATTAGGGGACGGATTACTGTAAGGCTTCGGGTAAGGGTTAGGGTTAGGGTTAGGGTTAGGGGACGGGGACGGTTTAGGGTACAGGTTAGGGTATGAGAACGGTTTAGGGTGAGCGTACGTGTTAGGGTACAAGTTAGGGTGAGCGTACGGGTTAGGATTAGGGGACGGGTTAGGGTAAGGCTTCGGGTAAGTGTTAGGCTTAGGGTTAGGGAACGGGGACGGTTTAGGGTACAGGTTAGGGTACGACAACGGTTTAGTGTGAGCGTACGTGTTAGGGTACGGGTTAGTGTTAGCATACGGGTTAAGATTAGTGGACGTGTTAGTGTAAGGCTTCGGGTAAGGGTTAGGTTTAGGGTTAGGGTTAGCGTTAGGGATAGGGGACGGGGACGGTGTAGGGTACAGGTCAGTGTACGACAACAGTTTAAGGTGAGCGTACGAGTTAGGGTACGGGTTAGTGTTAGCGTACGGGTTAGGATTAGTGGAAGGGTTAGGATAAGACTTCGGGTAAGGGTTAGGGTTAGGGTTAGGGTTAGGGCACGGGGACTGTTTAGGGTACAGATTAGGGTACTACAACGGTTTAGGGTGAGCGTACGTGTTAGGGTACGGGTTAGTGTTAGCGTACAGTTTATGGTTATGTGACATGTTAGGGTAAGCATTCGGGTAAGGGTTTGGGTTACGGTTAGGGTTAGGGTTAGGGGAGGGGGACGGTTGAGGGTACAGATTAGGGTACGTCAACAGTTTAGGGTGAGCGTACGTGTTAGGGTACGGGTTATTGTTAGCGTACGGGTTAGGATTAGGGGACAGGTGAGGGTAAGGCTTCGGGTAAGGGTTAGGTTTAGGGTTAGTGTTAGGGTTAGGGGACGGGGACGGTTTAGGGTACAGGTTAGGGTACGACAACAGTTTAGTGTGAGCGTACGTGTTTGGGTATGTTTTAGTGTTAGCATACGGGTTAGTATTAGGGGACTGGTTAGTGTAAGGCCTCGGGTAAGCGTTACAGTTAGGTTTAGCGTTAGGGTTAGTTGACGGGGATGGTTTAGGGTATAGGTTAGGGTACGACAACGGTTTAGGGTGAGCGTACGTGTTAGGGTACGGCTTAGTGTTAGCGTACGGGATAGGATTAGGGGACGGGTTAGTGTAAGGTTTCGGGTAAGGGTTAGGTTTAGGGTTATTGTTAGGGTTAGGGTTATGGGACGGGGATGGTTTAGGGTACAGCGTAGAGTACAACAACGGTTTAGGGTGAGCGTACATATTAGGGTACGGGATAGTGTTAGCGTACGGGTTAGGATTAGGGGACGGGTTAGGGTAAGGCTTCGGGTAAGGGTTAGGTTTAGGGTTAGGGTTAGGGTTATGGTTAGGGGATGAGGACGGTTTAGGGTACAGGTTAGGATACGACAATGGTTTAGGGTGAGCGTACGTATTAGGGAACAGGTTAGTGTTAGCATACGGGTTTGGATTAGGGGACGGGTAAGGGTAAGGCTTCAGGTAAGGGTTAGGGTTAGGGATAGGGTACGGGGACCGTTTAGGGTACAGGTTAGGGTACGACAACGGTTTAGGGTGAGCGTACGTGTTAGGGTACGTGTTTGTGTTAGCGTACGGGTTAGGATTTGGGGACGCGTTAGGGTAAGGCTTCGGGTAAGGGTTAGGGTTAGGGTTAGGGTTAGGGGACAGGGACGGTTTAGGGTACAGGTTAGGGTATGACAACGTTTTAGGGTGAGCGTACGTGTTAGGATAGGTTTAGTTTTAGTGTACGGGTTAGGATTAGGGAATATGTTAGGGTAAGGCTTCGGGTAAGGTTTAGGGTTAGGGTTAGAGTTAGGGTTAGGGGATGGGGACGTTTTAGGTTACAGGTTAGTGTACAACAACGGTTTAGTGTGACCGTACGTGTTAGGTATGTGTTAATGTTAGCGTAGGGGTTAGAATTAGGGGACAGCTTAGGCTAAGGCTTCGGGTAAGGTTTAGGGTTAGGGTTACGGTTAGGGTTAGGGGACGGGGACGGTTTAGGTTACAGGTTAGGGTACGACAACGGTTTAGGGTGAGCGTACGTGTTAGGGTACGGGTTAGTGTTAGCGTACGGTTTAGGATTTGGGGACGGGTTAGGGTAAGGCTTCGGGTAAGGGTTAGGGTTAGGGTTAGGGTTAGGGTTAGGGGATGGGGACGGTTTAGGGTACACGGTGGGTACGACAACGGTTTAGGGTGAGCGTACATCTTATGGTACGGGTTAGTGTTAGCGTACGGGTTAGGATTAGGGGACGGGTTAGGGTAAGGCTTCGGTTAAGGTTTAGGGTTAGGGTTAGGGTTAGGGTTAGGGTTACGAGACGTGGACGGTTTAGGGTAGATTAGTGTACGACAACGGTTTAGGGTGAGCGTACGTGTTAGGGCACGGGTTAGTGTTAGTGTACGAGTTACGATTAGGGGACGTGTTAAGGTAAGGCTTCGGGTAAATGTTAGTGTTAGGGTTAGGCTTAGGGTTAGGGGACCGGGACGGTTTAGGGTACAGGTTAGGGTTAGTGTTAGGGTTAGGGTTAAGGTTAGGGGACAGGGACGGTTTAGGGTACAGGTTAGGGTACGACAACGGTTTAGGGTGAGCGTACGTGTTAGGGTACGGGTTAGTGTTAGCGTATGGGTTAGGATTACGGTAAGGATTCAGGTAACGGTTAGGGTTAGGGTTACGTTTAGGTTTAGGGTAAGGGGACTGGGATGGTTTAGGGTACAGGTTAGGGTACGACAACGGTTTAGGGTGAGCGAACGTGTTAGGGTACGGGTTAGTTTTAGCGTACGGGTTAGGATTAGGTGACGGGTTAGTGTAAGGCTTCAGGTAAGGTTTAGTGTTAGGGTTAGGGTTAGGGGACCGGGACGGTTTAGGGTACAGGTTAGGGTACGACAGCGGTTTAGGTTGAGCGTACGTGTTACGGTACGGGTTAGTGTTAGCGTACGGGTTAGGATTAGGGGACGGGTAAGGGTAAGGCTTCGGGTAAGGATTAGGGTTAGGGTTAGGGTTACGGTTAGGTTTAGGAGACGGGGACGATTTAGGGTACAGGTTAGGGTAAGACAACGGTTTAGGGTGAGTGTACGTGTTGGGTACGGGTTAGTGTTTGCGTATGGGTTAGGATTAGTGGAAGGGTTAGGGTAAGGCTTCAGGTAAGGGTTAGGGTTAGGGTTAGGGTTAGGGGACGGGGACTGTTTATGGTACAGGTTAGAGTGCGACAACATTTTAGGCTGAGCGTACGTGTTAGGGTACGTGTTAGTGTTAGCGTCCAGGTTAGGATTAGGGGACGGGTTCGGGTAAGGCTTCGGGTAACGGTTAGGGTTAGGGTTAGGGTGAGGGGATGGGGCCGGGGACGGTTTAGTGTACACGTTAGGGTACAGCAACGATTTAGGGTGAGCGAACATGTTAGGGTACGCGTTAGTGTTAGCGTGCAGGTTAGGATTAGGGGACGGGTTAGTGTAAGACTTCGGGTAAGGGTTAGTGTTAGGGTTATGGTTAGGGTTAGGGGACAGGGACGGTTTAGTGTACAGGTTAGGGTACGTCAACGGTTTAGGGCGAGCATACGTGTTAGGGCATGGGTTAGTGTTAGCGTACCGGTTAGGATTAGGGGACGGGTTAGGGGAAGGCTTTGGGTAAGGGTTAGGGTTAGGGTTAGGGAACGGGGACGGGGACGGTTTAGGCTACAGTTTAGGTTATGACAACTGTTTATGGTGAGCGTACGTGTTAGGGTACAGGTTAGTGTGAGAGTATGGGTTAGGATTAGGGGACGGGTTAGGGTAAGGCTTCGGGAAGGTTTAGTGTTAGTGTTAGGGTTAGGGTTAGGGGACTGGGATGGGGACGGTTTAGGGTACAGATTAGTGTACGACAATGGTTAAGGGTGAGGGTACGTGTTCGGGTACGGGTTAGTGTTAGCGTACGGGTTAGGATTAGGGGACGGGTTAGGGTAAGGCTTCGGGTAAGGGTTAGGTTTAGGGTTAGCGTTAGGTTTATGGGACGGGAACGGTTTAATGTACAGGTTAGGGTAGGACAACGTTTTAGCGTGAGCGTATGTTGTAGGGTATGGGTTAGTGTTAGCGTACGGTTTAGGATTATTGGACGGGTTAGTGTAAGGCTTCAGGTAAGGGTTAGGGTTAGGTTTAGGTTTAGGGTTAGGGGCCGGGGACGGTTAAGGGTACACGTTAGGGTATGACAACGGTTTAGGGTGTGTGTACGTGATAGTGTACGGGTTAGTGTTAGCGTACGGGTTAGGATTAGGGGACGGGTTAGGGTAAGGCTTCGGGTAAGTGTTAGGGTTAGGGTTAGGGTTAGGGGACGGGGACGGTTTAGGATACAGGTTAGGGTACGAAAACGGTTCAGGGTGAGCGTATGTGTTATGGTACGAGTTAGTGTTAGTGTACGGGTTAGTATTAGGGGACGGGTTAGAGTAAGGCTTCGGGTAAATATTAGGGTTAGGGTTAGGGGATGGGGACGGTTTAGGCTACAGGTTAGGGTACGACAACGGTTTAGTGTGAGCGTACGTGTTAGGGTACGGGTTAGTGTTAGCGTACGGTTTAGGATTATGTGACGGGTTAGTGTAAGGCTTCGGGTAAGGGTTAGGGTTAGGGTTAGGGTTAGGGTAAGGGTTAGGGGACAGGGACGATTTAGGGTACAAGTTAGGGTACAACAACCTTTTAGGGTGAGCGTACATGTTAGGTTATGGGTTAGTGTTAGTGTATGGTTTAGGATTAGGGGACGGAATAGGGTAACGCTTTGGGTAAGGGTTAGGTTTAGTGTTAGGGTTAGGGGACGGGGACGGGTACGGTTTAGGGTACAGGTTAGGGTACGACGACGGTTTAGTGTGAGTGTAAGTGTTAGGGTATAGCTTAGAGTTAGCGTACGGTTTAGCATTCGGGGACGGGTTAGGACAAGGCTTCGGGTAAGGGTTAGCCTTACGGTTAGGGTTAGGGTTAGGGTTAGGGGATGGGGACTGTTCAGGGTACAGGTTAGAGTACGACAACGGTTTAGGGTGAGCGTACGTGTTAGGGTAGGGGTTAGTGTTAGCGTACGGGTTAGGATTAGGGGACGCGTTAGGGTAAGGCTTCGGGTAATGGTTAGGGTTAGGGTTAGGGTTAGGGGATGGGGACGGGGACGGTTTAGGGTACACGTTAGGGTACGACAACGGTTTAGGGTGAGCGAACGTGTTAGGGTACGGGTTAGTGTTAGCGTACGGGTTAGGATTAGGGGACGGGTTAGGGTAAGACTTCGGGTAAGTGTTAGGATTAGGGTTAGGGTTAGTGTTAGGGTTAGGATAGGGGACAGGAATGGTTTAAGGTAGAGGTTAGGGTACGACAATAGTTTAGGGTGAGCGTACGTGTTAGGGTAGGTGTTAGTGTTAGCGTACCGCTTAGGACTAGGGGACGGATTAGTGTAAGGCTTTGGGTAAGGGTTAGGTTTAGGGTACGGGGACGGTTTAGGGTACAGGTTAGGGTACGACAAAGGTTTAGTATGAGCGTACGTTTTAGGGTACGGTTTAGCATTAGCGTACGTGTTAGGATTAGGTGACAGGTTAGTGTAAGGATTCGGGTAAGGTTTTGGGTTAGGTTTAGGGTTAGGGTTAGGGGATGGGGACGGTTTAGGGTACAGGTTAGTGTACGTCAACGGTTTAGGGTGAGCGTACGTGTTAGGGTACGTGTTAGTGTTACCGTTCAGGATAAGATTATGGAACGGGTTACGGTAAGGCTTCGGGTAAGAGTTAGGGTAGGGTTAGGGTTAGGTTTAGGGTTAGGGGATGGGGACTGTTTAGGGTACAGTTTAGGGTATGACAAAGGTTTAGGGTGAGTGTACGTGTTAGGGTACGGGTTAGTGTTAGCGTACGGGTTAGGATTAGGGGACGGGTTAGGGTAAGGGTTAAGTTTAGGGGTAGGGTTACGGTTAGGTGACGGGGACGGTTTAGGTTACAGGTTAGGGTACGACAACTGTTTAGTGTGAGCGTACGTGTTAGGGTATGTGTTAGTGTTAGCGTATGGGTTAGTATTAGGGGACGGGTTAGGGTAAGGCCTCGGGTAAGCGTTAGGGTTAGGGGACGGGGACGGTTTAGGGTATAGGTTATGGTACGACAACGGATTAGGGTGAGCATACGTGTTAGGGTACGGGTTAGTGTTAGTGTACGGGATAGGATTAGGGGACGGGTTAGGGTAAGGTTTCAGGTAAGGGTTAGGTTTAGGGTTATTGTTATGGTTAGGGTTATGGGATGGGGACGGTTTAGGGTACAGGGTAGAGTACAACAACGATTTAGGGTGAGCGTACGTATTAGGGAATGGGTTAGTGTTAGCGTACGGGTTAGGATTAGGGGACGGTTTTGGGTAAGGCTTCGGGTAAGGCTTAGGTTTAGGGTTAGGCTTAGGGATAAGGTTAGGGTTAGGGGACAGGGACCGTTTAGGGTACAGGTTAGGGTATGACAACGGTTTAGGGTGAGCGTATGAGTTAGGGTATGGGTTAGTGTTAGCGTACGGTTTAGGAATTGGGGCGAGTTAGGGTAAGGCTTCGGGTAAGGGTTAGGGTTAGGGTTAGGGTTAGGGGACCGGGACGGTTTAGGGTACAGGTTAGGGTTAGGGTTAGGGTTAGGGGACAGGGACGGTTTAGGGTACAGTTTAGGGTACCACAAAGGTTTAGGGTGAGCATACGTGTTAGGGTACGGGTTAGTGTTAGCGTACGGGTTAGTAGTAGGGGACGGGTTAGGGTAAGGCTTCAGGTAACGGTTAGTGTTAGGGTTACGTTTTGGGTTAGGGTTAGGGGACGGGGATGGTTTAGGGTACAGGTTAGTGTACGACAACGGTTTAGGGTGAGCGAACGTGTTAGGGTATGGGTTAGTTTTAGCGTACGGGTTAGGATTAGGTGACGGGTTGCTGTAAGGCTTCAGGTAAGGTTTAGTGTTAGGGTTAGGGTTAGGGGACGGGGCGGTTTAGGGTACAGGTTAGTGTACGACAAGAATTTAGGGTGAGCGTACGTGTTAGGGTACGGGTAAGTGTTAGCGTATGGGTTAGGATTAGGGGACGGGTTAGGGTAAGGCTTCGGGTAAGGGTTAGGGTTAGGGTTAGGGATAGGGGACGGGGACGGTTTAGGGTACAGTTTAGGGTACGACAAGGTTTTAGAGTGAGCGTACGTGTTAGGGTATGGGTTAGTGTTAGCGTATGGGTTAGGATCAGGGGACGGGTTAGGGTAAGGCTTCGGGTATGGGTTAGGGTTAGGGTTACGGTACGGGGATGGTTTAGGATACAGGTTAGTGTACGACAATGGTTTAGGGTGAGCGTACGTGTTAGGGTATAGGTTAGTGTCAGCGTACGGTTTAGGATTATGGGACGGGTTACGGTAAGTCTTCGGGTAAGGGTTAGGGTTAGGGTAGGGTTAGGCTTAGGATTAGGGGATGGGGACGGTTTAGGGTACAGGTTAGGGTATGACAACGGTTTAGGGTGAGCGTACGTGTTAGAGTATGGGTTAGTGTTAACGTACGGGTTAGGATTAGAGGACGGGTTAGTGTAAGGCTTCAGGTAAAGGTTAGGGTTAGGGTTAGGGTTAGGGGATGGGGACGGTTTAGGGTACAAGTTAGGGTACAACAACGGTTTAGAGTGAGCGTACGTGTTAGGGTACGGGTTACTGTTAGCGTACTGGTTAGGATTAGGGGACGGGTTAGGTTAAGGCTTCAGGTAAGGGTTAGCGTTAAGTTTAGGGTTAGGGTTAGGGAATGGGGATGGTTTAGGGTACAGGTTAGGGTACGACAATGGTTTAGGGTGTGCGTAAGTGTTAGGGTACGAGTTAGTGTTAGCGTACGGTTTAGGATTAGGGGAAGTGTTAGGGTAAGACTTCGCGTAAGAGTTAGCGTTCGGTTTAGGGTTAGGGTTAGGGTTCGGTGACGGGGACGGTTTAGGGTACAGGTTAGGGTACAACAATGGTTTAGGGGGAGCGTACGTGTTAGGGCACGGGTTAGTGTTAGTGTACGAGTTAGGATTAGGGGACGGGTTAGGGTAAGGCTTCGGGTAAGGGTCAGTGTTAGGGTTAGGCTTAGGGTTAGTGTTAGGGGACGGGGACGGTTTATGGTACAGTTTAAGGTACGACAACGGTTTAGGGTGAGCATACGTGTTAGGGCACGGGTTAGTGTTAGCGTACGGATTAGGATTATTGGACGGGTTAGGGTAAGGCTTCGGGTAAGTGTTAGGGTTAGGGTTAGGGGACTGGGGCGGTTTAGCGTACAGGTTAGGGTACGACAACGGTTTAGGGTTATCGTACGTGTTCGGGAACGGGTTAGAGGTAGCGTACGGGTTAGGTTTAGGGGACGGGTTAGGGTAAGGCTTCGGGTAAGGTTTAGGGTTAGGGTTAGGGTTACAGTTAGGGACGGGGACGGTTTAGGGTACAGGTTAAGGTACGACAATGGTTTAGGGTGAGCGTACGTGTCAGGGTAAGGGTTAGTGTTAGCGTTCGGATTAGGATTAGGGGACTGGTTAGGTTAAGGCTTCGGGTAAGGGTTAGGGTTAGGGTTAGGGGACGGGGATGGTTTAGGGTACAGGTCAGGGTACGACAACAGCTTAGTTTGAGCGTACCTGTTAGGGTACATATTAGTGCTAGTGTACCGGTTAGGATTAGGGGACAGGTTAGAGTAAGGCTTTGGCTAAGTGTTAGGGTTAGGTTTAGGGGATGAGGACGGGGACGGTTTAGGGTACAGGTTAGGGTACGACAACGGTTAAGGGTGAGGGTACGTTTTTGGGTACGGGTTAGTGTTAGCGTACGGGTTAGGATTAGGGGACGGGTTAGTGTAAGGGTTCGGGTAAGGGTTAGGGTTAGGGTTAGGGTTAGGTTTAGGGGACGGGGACGGTTTAGGGTAGAGGTTAGGGTACGACAATATTTTAGGGTGAGCGTACGTGTTAGGGTATGGGTTAGTGTTTGCGTACGGTTTACTATTATGGGACGGGTTAGTGTAAGGCTTTTGGTAAGTGTTAGGGTTAGGGTTAGGGTTAGGGGACGGGGACGGTTTAGGGTACAGGTTAGCATACAACAACCGTTTAGGGTGAGCGTACGTGTTAGGGTATGGGTTAGTGTTAGCGTACGGGTTACAATTAGGGGACGGGTTAGGTTAACGCTTCGGGTAAGGGTTAGGGTTAGGTTTAGGGTTCGGGTTAGGAGACAGGAGCGGTTTAGGGTACAGGTTAGGGTACGAAAACAGTTTAGGGTGAGCGTACGTGTTAGGGTATGGGATAGCGTTAGCGTAGGGGTTAGGATTAGGGGATGGGTTAGGGTAAGTGTTCGGGTAAGTGTTAAGGTTAGGGTTAGGGTTAGGGGACGGGTACGGTTTAGGGTAGAGGTTTGGGTACGACAACGGTTCAGGGTGAGCTTATGTGTTAGTGTATGGGTTAGTGTTAGCGTACCGGTTAGGATTAGGGGACGAGTTAGGGTAAGGCAAGGCTTCGGGTAAGGGTTAGGTTTAGGGTTAGGGTTAGGAGACGGGGACGATTTATGGTAGAGGTTAGTGTACGACAACTGTTTAGAGTGAGCGAACGTGATAGGGTACATGTTAGTGTTAGCGTACGGGTTAGGATTAGGGGACGGTTTAGGGTAAGGCTTCGGGTAAGGGTTAGGGTTAGGGTTAGGGGACGGGGACGGGGATGATTTAGAGTACAAGTTAGGGTACGACAATGGTTTAGGGTGAGCGTACGTGTTAGGGTACTGGTTAGTGTTAGCGTACGGGTTAGGATTAGGGGAGAGGTTAGGGTAAGGCTTCGGGTAAGGGTTAGTGTTAGGGTTAGGGTATGGGGACGGTTTAGGTTACAGGTTAGGGTACGACAACTGTTTAGTGTGAGCGTACGTGTTAGGGTATGTGTTAGTGTTAGCGTATGGGTTAGTATTAGGGGACGGGTTAGGGTAAGGCCTCGGGTAAGCGTTAGGGTTAGGGGACGGGGACGGTTTAGGGTATAGGTTATGGTACGACAACGGATTAGGGTGAGCATACGTGTTAGGGTACGGGTTAGTGTTAGTGTACGGGATAGGATTAGGGGACGGGTTAGGGTAAGGTTTCGGGTAAGGGTTAGGTTTAGGGTTATTGTTATGGTTAGGGTTATGGGACGGGGACGGTTTAGGGTACAGGGTAGAGTACAACAACGATTTAGGGTGAGCGTACGTATTAGGGAACGGGTTAGTGTTAGCGTACGGGTTAGGATTAGGGGACGGTTTTGGGTAAGGCTTCGGGTAAGGCTTAGGTTTAGGGTTAGGCTTAGGGATAAGGTTAGGGTTAGGGGACAGGGACCGTTTAGGGTACAGGTTAGGGTATGACAACGGTTTAGGGTGAGCGTATGAGTTAGGGTATGGGTTAGTGTTAGCGTACGGTTTAGGAATTGGGGCGAGTTAGGGTAAGGCTTCGGGTAAGGGTTAGGGTTAGGGTTAGGGTTAGGGGACCGGGACGGTTTAGGGTACAGGTTAGGGTTAGGGTTAGGGTTAGGGTTAGGGTTAGGGGACAGGGACGGTTTAGGGTACAGTTTAGGGTACCACAAAGGTTTAGGGTGAGCATACGTGTTAGGGTACGGGTTAGTGTTAGCGTACGGGTTAGTAGTAGGGGACGGGTTAGGGTAAGGCTTCAGGTAACGGTTAGTGTTAGGGTTACGTTTTGGGTTAGGGTTAGGGGACGGGGATGGTTTAGGGTACAGGTTAGTGTACGACAACGGTTTAGGGTGAGCGAACGTGTTAGGGTATGGGTTAGTTTTAGCGTACGGGTTAGGATTAGGTGACGGGTTGCTGTAAGGCTTCAGGTAAGGTTTAGTGTTAGGGTTAGGGTTAGGGGACGGGGCGGTTTAGGGTACAGGTTAGTGTACGACAAGAATTTAGGGTGAGCGTACGTGTTAGGGTACGGGTAAGTGTTAGCGTATGGGTTAGGATTAGGGGACGGGTTAGGGTAAGGCTTCGGGTAAGGGTTAGGGTTAGGGTTAGGGATAGGGGACGGGGACGGTTTAGGGTACAGTTTAGGGTACGACAAGGTTTTAGAGTGAGCGTACGTGTTAGGGTATGGGTTAGTGTTAGCGTATGGGTTAGGATCAGGGGACGGGTTAGGGTAAGGCTTCGGGTATGGGTTAGGGTTAGGGTTACGGTACGGGGATGGTTTAGGATACAGGTTAGTGTACGACAATGGTTTAGGGTGAGCGTACGTGTTAGGGTATAGGTTAGTGTCAGCGTACGGTTTAGGATTATGGGACGGGTTACGGTAAGTCTTCGGGTAAGGGTTAGGGTTAGGGTAGGGTTAGGCTTAGGATTAGGGGATGGGGACGGTTTAGGGTACAGGTTAGGGTATGACAACGGTTTAGGGTGAGCGTACGTGTTAGAGTATGGGTTAGTGTTAACGTACGGGTTAGGATTAGAGGACGGGTTAGTGTAAGGCTTCAGGTAAAGGTTAGGGTTAGGGTTAGGGTTAGGGGATGGGGACGGTTTAGGGTACAAGTTAGGGTACAACAACGGTTTAGAGTGAGCGTACGTGTTAGGGTACGGGTTACTGTTAGCGTACTGGTTAGGATTAGGGGACGGGTTAGGTTAAGGCTTCAGGTAAGGGTTAGCGTTAAGTTTAGGGTTAGGGTTAGGGAATGGGGATGGTTTAGGGTACAGGTTAGGGTACGACAATGGTTTAGGGTGTGCGTAAGTGTTAGGGTACGAGTTAGTGTTAGCGTACGGTTTAGGATTAGGGGAAGTGTTAGGGTAAGACTTCGCGTAAGAGTTAGCGTTCGGTTTAGGGTTAGGGTTAGGGTTCGGTGACGGGGACGGTTTAGGGTACAGGTTAGGGTACAACAATGGTTTAGGGGGAGCGTACGTGTTAGGGCACGGGTTAGTGTTAGTGTACGAGTTAGGATTAGGGGACGGGTTAGGGTAAGGCTTCGGGTAAGGGTCAGTGTTAGGGTTAGGCTTAGGGTTAGTGTTAGGGGACGGGGACGGTTTATGGTACAGTTTAAGGTACGACAACGGTTTAGGGTGAGCATACGTGTTAGGGCACGGGTTAGTGTTAGCGTACGGATTAGGATTATTGGACGGGTTAGGGTAAGGCTTCGGGTAAGTGTTAGGGTTAGGGTTAGGGGACTGGGGCGGTTTAGCGTACAGGTTAGGGTACGACAACGGTTTAGGGTTATCGTACGTGTTCGGGAACGGGTTAGAGGTAGCGTACGGGTTAGGTTTAGGGGACGGGTTAGGGTAAGGCTTCGGGTAAGGTTTAGGGTTAGGGTTAGGGTTACAGTTAGGGACGGGGACGGTTTAGGGTACAGGTTAAGGTACGACAATGGTTTAGGGTGAGCGTACGTGTCAGGGTAAGGGTTAGTGTTAGCGTTCGGATTAGGATTAGGGGACTGGTTAGGTTAAGGCTTCGGGTAAGGGTTAGGGTTAGGGTTAGGGGACGGGGATGGTTTAGGGTACAGGTCAGGGTACGACAACAGCTTAGTTTGAGCGTACCTGTTAGGGTACATATTAGTGCTAGTGTACCGGTTAGGATTAGGGGACAGGTTAGAGTAAGGCTTCGGCTAAGTGTTAGGGTTAGGTTTAGGGGATGAGGACGGGGACGGTTTAGGGTACAGGTTAGGGTACGACAACGGTTAAGGGTGAGGGTACGTTTTTGGGTACGGGTTAGTGTTAGCGTACGGGTTAGGATTAGGGGACGGGTTAGTGTAAGGGTTCGGGTAAGGGTTAGGGTTAGGGTTAGGGTTAGGTTTAGGGGACGGGGACGGTTTAGGGTAGAGGTTAGGGTACGACAACATTTTAGGGTGAGCGTACGTGTTAGGGTATGGGTTAGTGTTTGCGTACGGTTTACTATTATGGGACGGGTTAGTGTAAGGCTTTTGGTAAGTGTTAGGGTTAGGGTTAGGGTTAGGGGACGGGGACGGTTTAGGGTACAGGTTAGCATACAACAACCGTTTAGGGTGAGCGTACGTGTTAGGGTACGGGTTAGTGTTAGCGTACGGGTTACGATTAGGGGACGGGTTAGGTTAACGCTTCGGGTAAGGGTTAGGGTTAGGTTTAGGGTTCGGGTTAGGAGACAGGAGCGGTTTAGGGTACAGGTTAGGGTACGAAAACGGTTTAGGGTGAGCGTACGTGTTAGGGTATGGGATAGCGTTAGCGTAGGGGTTAGGATTAGGGGATGGGTTAGGGTAAGTGTTCGGGTAAGTGTTAAGGTTAGGGTTAGGGTTAGGGGACGGGTACGGTTTAGGGTAGAGGTTTGGGTACGACAACGGTTCAGGGTGAGCTTATGTGTTAGTGTATGGGTTAGTGTTAGCGTACCGGTTAGGATTAGGGGACGAGTTAGGGTAAGGCAAGGCTTCGGGTAAGGGTTAGGTTTAGGGTTAGGGTTAGGAGACGGGGACGATTTATGGTAGAGGTTAGTGTACGACAACTGTTTAGAGTGAGCGAACGTGATAGGGTACATGTTAGTGTTAGCGTACGGGTTAGGATTAGGGGACGGTTTAGGGTAAGGCTTCGGGTAAGGGTTAGGGTTAGGGTTAGGGGACGGGGACGGGGATGATTTAGAGTACAAGTTAGGGTACGACAATGGTTTAGGGTGAGCGTACGTGTTAGGGTACTGGTTAGTGTTAGCGTACGGGTTAGGATTAGGGGAGAGGTTAGGGTAAGGCTTCGGGTAAGGGTTAGTGTTAGGGTTAGGGTATGGGGACGGTTTAGGGTACAGGTTAGTGTACGACAACGTTTTAGTGTTAGCGTACGTGTTAGGCTATGTGTTAGTGTTAGTGTAGGGGTCACGGTAAGGCTTCGGGTAAGGGTTAGGGTTAGGGTTGGGGTTAGGGTTAGGGGAAGGGGATGGTTTAGGGTACAGGTTAGTGTACGACAACGGTTTAGGGTGGGCATAAGTTTTAGGGTACGTTTTAGTGTTAGCGTACGGGTTAGGAGTAGGGGACGGGTTAGTGTAAGGCTTCGGGTAAGGGTTAGGTTTAGGGTTAGGGTTAGGGTTAGAGTTAGTGGATGGGGACGGTTTCGTGTACAGGATACGGTACGACAACGGTTTAGGGTGAGCGTACGTGTTAGGGTACAGGTTAGTGTTAGCGTACGTGTTAGGATTAGGGGACCGTTTAGGGTAAGGCTTCGGGTAAGGGTTAGGGTTAGGGTTACGGTTAGGGTTAGGGGACGGGGACGGTTTAGTGTACAGGTTAGGGTACGACAACGGTTTAGGGTGAGCGTACGTGTTAGGGTATGGGTTAGTGTTAGCATATGGGTTAGGATAAGGAGACGAGTTAGGGTAAGGCTTCGGGTAAGGGTTAGGTTTAGGGTTAGTGTTAGGGTTAGTGTTAGGGGACAGGAACGGTTTAGGGTACAGGTTAGGGTACCACAAAGATTTAGGGTGAGCGTACGTGTTAGGGTACGGGTTAGTGTTAGCGTACGGTTTAGGATTAGGGGATGGTTTAGGGTAAGGCTTCGGCTAAGGGTTAGGTTTAGGGTTAGAGTTAGGGTTAGGAGACGGGGACAGTTTAGGTTACAGGTTAGTGTACGACAATGTTTTAGGTTGAGCGTACGTGTTAGGGTATGGTTAGGTTTAGCGTACGGTTTAGGATTATGGGACAGGTTAGAGTAAGGCTTCGGGTAAGGGTTAGGGTTAGGGTTAGGGTTAGGGGACGGGGACGGTTTAGGGTACATGTTAGGTTATGACAACGGTTTAGGGTGAGCGTACATGTTAGGGTACGGGTTAGTGTTAGCATACGGGTTACGATTAGGCGATGGGTTAAGGTAAGGCTTCGGGTAAGGGTTAGGGTTATGGTTAGGGTTAGGGTTAGGGGACAGTAACGGTTTAGGGTAGAGGTTAGGGTACGACAACGGTTTAGGGTGAGCGTACGTGTTAGGGTACCGGTTGTTGTTAGCATACGGGTTAGGATTAGGGGACGGGTTAGGTTAAGGCTTCGGGTAATGGTTAGGGTTAGGTTTAGAGTACGGGGACGGTTTAGGGTACAGGTTAGTGTACGACAACGGTTTAGGTTGAGCGTACGTGTTAGGGTACCGATTTGTGTTAGCGTACGGGTTATGGTAAGGCTTCGGGTAAGGGTTAGGTTTAGGGTTAGGGTTAGGGGACGGGGATGGGGACGGTTTAGGGTACAGGTTAAGGTACGACAATGGTTTAGGGTGAGCGTATGTGTTAGGGTATTGGTTAGTGTTAGCCTACGGGTTAGAATTAGGGGACGGGTTAGGGGAAGGCTTCGGGTAAGGTTTAGGGTTAGGGTTAGCGTTAGGGTTAGGGGGCAGTTTAGGGTACAGGTAAGGGTACGAAAATGGTTTAGGGTGAGCGTACCTGTTAGTGTATGCGTTAGTGTTAGCATACGGCTTAGGATCAGGGGACGGGTTAGGGTAAGGCTTCGGGTAAGGGTTAGGTTTAGTGTTAGGGTTAGGAGACGGGGACAGTTTAGAGTACATGTTAGGGTAGGAGAGCGGTTTAGGGTGAGCGTACCTGTTAGGGTACGGGTTAGTGTTAGCGCACGGGTTAGGTTTTGGAGTCAGGTTAGGGTAAGGTTTCGGGTAAGGGTTGGGGTTAGGGTTAGGTTTAGGGGATGGGGACGGGTTATGGTACAGGTTAGGGTACGACAATGGTTTATGGTGAACGTACGTGTTAGGGTACGGGTTAGAGTTAGCGTACGGGTTAGGATTAAGGGACGGGTTAGGGTAAGGCTTCAGGTAAGTTTTAGGTTTAGGGTTAGGGTTAGGGGACGGGGACGGGAACGGTATAGTGTAAAGGTTAGGGTACGAAAACGGTTTAGGGTGAGCGTACGTGTTAGGGTATGGGTTACTTTCAGCGTTGGGTAAGGATTAGGGGATGGGTTAGGGTAAGGCTATGGGTAAGGTTTAGGGTTAGGGTTAGTGTAAGGGTTAGGGGACGGGGACGGTTTAGGGTACAGGTTAGGGTACGACAACGGTTTAGGGTGAGCGTACATGTTAGGGAATGTGTTAGTGTTAGCGTACACGTTAGGATTAGGGGACGGGTTAGGGTAAGGCTTCGGGTAAGGGTTAGGGTTAGGGTTAGGGTTAGGTTTAGCGTTAGGGGATGGGGACGGTTTAGTGTACAGGTTAGTGTATGACAACAGTTTAGGGTGAGCGTACGTGATAGCATATGAGTTAGGATTGGTTACGGGTTAGGGGAAGGCTTCGGTTGAGGGTTAGGGTTAGGGTTAGGGTAAGGGTTAGGGGACGGTTACGGTTTAGGGTACAGGTTAGGGTACGACAGCGGTTTAGGGTAAGCGTACGTGTTAGGGCACGGGTTAGTGTTAGCGTACGGGTTAGGATTAGGGGACGGGTTAGGGTAAGGCTTAGGTTAAGGGTTAGGGTTAGGGATAGGTTTAGGGTTCGGGTTAGGGGACGGGGACTGGGACGGTTTAGGGTACAGGTTAGGGTACGACAACGGTTTAGGTTGAGGGTACGTGTTAGGGCATGGGTTAGTGTTAGCGTACGGGTTAGGATTAGGAGACGGTTTAGGGTAAGGCTTCGGGTAAGGGTTCGGGTTACGGTTAGGGTTAGGGTTAGGGTTAGGGGACGGGAACGGTTTAGGGTACAGTTTAGGGTACGACAACGGTTTAGGGTGAGCGTACGTGTTAGGGTTCGGGTTATTGTTAGGGTACGGGTTAGGATTAGGGGATGGTTTAGGGTAAGGCTTTGGGTAAGGCTTAGGGTTAGGGTTAGGGTTAGGGTTAGGGTTAGTTTTAGGGGACGGTTTAGGTTACAGTTTACGGTACGACAACGGTTTAGGGTGAGCTTAGGTTTTAGGGTATGGGTTAGTGTTAGCGTACGGTTTAGGATTAAGCGAAGGTTTAGAGTAAGGCTTCGGATAAGGGTTAGGGTTAGGGTTAGGGTTAGGGGACGGGGACGGTTAAGGGTACAGGTTAGGGTACGACAAAGTTTTAGGGTGAGCGTACGTGTTAGGGTACGGGTTAGTGTTAGCGTACAGTTTAGGATTAGGGGACGGCTTAGGGTAAGGCTTCGGATAAGGGTTTGGGTTAGGGTTAGGGTTAGGGTTAGGAGACGGGGAAGATTTAGGTTACAGGTTAGGGTACGTCAATGGTTTAGCGTGATCGTACGTGTTAGGGTATGGTTTAGTATTAGCGTACGGGTCAGGATTAGGGGACGGCTTAGGTTAAGGCTTCGGGTAAGGTTTAGGGTTAGGGTTAGGGTTAGGATTAGGGTTAGGGTACGGGGATGGTTTACGGTACAGTTTAGTGTACGACCACGGTTTAGGGTGAACGTACGTGTTAGGGTACGTGTTAGTGTTAGCGTATGGGTTAGGATTAGGGGACGGGTTAGGGTAAGGCTTCCGATAAGGGATAGGGTTAGGGTTAGGGGACGGGGACGGTTTAGGGTACAGTTTAGAGTATGACCACGTTTTAAGGTGAGCATACGTGTTAGGGTATGGGTTACTGTTAGCGTACGGGTTAGGATTAGGGAACGGGTTAGGGAAAGGCTTCAGGTTAGGGTTAGGGTTAGGGTTAGGGTTTGGGTTAGGTTTAGGGGTCAATTTAGGGTACAGTTTCGGGTACGACAACTGTTTAGTGTGAGCGTACATTTTAGGGTATGTGTTAGTGTTAGCGTCTGGGTTAGGATTAGGGGACGGGTTAGGGTAAGGCTTCGGGTAAGCGTTAGGTTTAGGGTTAGGGTTAGAGTTAGGGGACAGGTACGGTATAGGGTACAGTTTAGGGCACGACAACGATTTAGGGTGAGTGTACGTGGTAGGGTACGGGTTAGTGTTAGCGTACGGTTTAGGATTAGGGGACATATTAGTGTAATGCTTCGGGTACGAGTTAGGGTTAGGGTTAGGGGATGTGGACGGTTTAGGGTACAGGTTAGGGTACGACAACGATTTAGGGTGACCGTACATGTTAAGGTATGTGTTAGTGTTAGCGTATGGGTTAGGATTAGGGGACGGATTAGGGTAAGGTTTCGGGTAAGTGTTAGTGTTAGGATTAGGGATAGGTTTAGTGTTAGGGGACGGGGACAGTATGGGCTACAGGTTAGGGTACGACAATGGTTTAGGGTGAGCGTACATGTTAGGGTATGGGTTAGTGTTAGAGTACGAGTTAGGATTAGGGGACGGTTTAGGATAAGGCTTCGGGTAAGGGTTAGCGTTAGGGTTAGGGTGACGGTTAGGGGACGGGGATCATTTAGGGTACAGGTTAGGGTACGACAACGGTTTAGGGTGAGTGTACGTGTTAGGGTACGGGTTAGTGTTAGCCTACGGGTTAGGATTAGGGGACGGGTTAGGGTAAAGCTTCGAATAAGGGTTAGGGTTAGGTTTAAGGTTAGGGTTAGTGGACGGGGATGGTTTAGGTTACAGGTTAAGGTACGACAACGGTTTAGCGTGAGCGTACGTGTTAGGGTAAGGTTTAGTGTTACCGTACGGTTCAGCATTAGGGTTCGTGTTAGGCTAAGGCTTCGGGTAAGGCTTAGGGTTAGGGTTAGGGTTAGGGTTAGGGTTAGGGTTAGTGTTAGGGTTAGGGGATGGGGATGGTTTAGGGTACAGGTTAGGGTACGACAACGGTTTAGGGTGAGCGTACGTGTTAGGGTACGGGTTAGTGTTAGCGTACGGGTTAGATTAGGGGACGGGTTAGGGGAAGGCTTTGGGTAAGGGTTAGGGTTAGGGTTAGTGTTAGGGTTAGGGTTAGGGGACGGTTTAGGGTACAGGTTAGGGTATGACAACGGTTTAGTGTGAGTGTACATGTTAGGGTATGGGTTAGTGTTAGCGTACGAGTTAGGATTAGGGGACAGGTTAGGGTAAGGCTTCGGGTAAGTTTTAGGGTTAGGGTTAGGGTTAAGGTTAGGTGTTGGAGACGGTATAGGGTACAGTTTAGGGTACGACAACGGTTTAGGGTGAGCGTACGTGTTAGGGTAGTGGTTAGTGTTAGCGTACGGTTTAGGATTAGGGGACGTGTTAGGGTAAGGCTTCGGGTAAGAATTAGGGTTATGGTTAGGGGGCGGGGACGGATTAGGGTACAGGTTAGGGTACGACAACGGTTTAGGGTGAGCGTACATGTTAGGGTACGTGTTAGTGTTAGCGTACGGGTCAGGATTATGGGACGGGTTAGGGTAAGGCTTTGGGTAAGGGTTAGTTTTAGGGTTAGGGTTATGGTTAGTGTTACGGGAGGGGGACGGTTTGGGATACAGGTTAGCATATGACCACGGTTCAGGGTGAGCGTACATGTTAGGGTACGGGTTAGTGTTAGCGTATGGGTTAGGAATAGGGGACGGGTCATGGTAAGGCTTCGGATAAGGGTTAGGGTTAGGGTTAGGGTTAGGGTTAGGGGACAGGGACGGTTTAGGTTACAGGTTAGGGTACGACAACGATTTAGCGTGAGCATACATGTTAGGGTATATTTGAGTGTTAGCGTACGGGTCAGGATTAGGGGATGGGTTTGTTTAAGGCTTCGGGTAAGTGTTACGGTTAGGGTTAGGGTTAGAGTTAGGGTTAGGGGACGGGGACGGTTTAGGGTACAGGTTAGGGTACGACAACGGTTTAGGGTGAACGTACGTGTTAGGGTACGGGTTAGGGTTAGTGTATGGGTTAGGATTAGGGGACGGGTTAGGGTAAGCCTTCATTTCAGTGTTAGGATTAGGGTTAGGGTTAGTGTTAGGGTTAGGGTACGGGAACGGTTTAGGGTACAGGTTAGTGTACAACAATGGTGTAGGCTGAGCGTACGTATTAGGGTACGGGTTACTTTTAGCATACGGGTTAGGATTAGGGGACGGGTTAGGGTAAGGATTCGGGTAAGGTTTAGGGTTAGGGTTAGGGTTAGGGTTAGGGTTAGGGGACGGGGTTGGTTTAAGGTACAGGTTAGTGTACGAAAGTGGTTTAGGCTGAGCGTACATATTAAGGTACGGGTTAGTGTTAGCGTACGGGTTAGGATTAGGGGACGGGTTAGGGTAAGGCTTCGAGTAAGGGTTAGGGTTAGGGTTAGGGTTAGGGTTAGGGGACGGTTTAGGGTACAGGTTAGGGTACGACAACGGTTTAGGGTGAGCGTAGGTTTTAGGGTATGTGTTAGTGTTAACGTACGGGTTAGGATTAAGGAACGGGTTAGGGTAAGGCTTCGGTTAAGTGTTAGGTTTAGGTTTAGGGTTAGGGTTAAGGTTAGGGTACGGGGACGGTTTAGGTGACAGGTTAGGGTACGACAACGGTTTAGCGTGAGCGTACATGTTAGCGTACGGGTCAGGATTAGGGGACCGTTTTGGTTAAGGGTTCGGGTAAGTGTTAGGCTTAGGGTTAGGGGACGGTTAAGGGTACAGGTTAGGGTACGACAAAGGTTTAGGGTAAGCGTATGTGTTAGGGTACGGGTTAGTGTCAGCTTACGGGTCAGGATTAGGGGACGGGTTAGGGTAAGGCTTCGGATAAGGGTAAGGGTTAGGGTTAGGGTTAGGATTAGGGTTAGGGTACGGGGATGGTTTACGGTACAGTTTAGTGTACGACCACGGTTTAGGGTGAACGTACGTGTTAGGGTACGTGTTAGTGTTAGCGTATGGGTTAGGATTAGGGGACGGGTTAGGGTAAGGCTTCCGATAAGGGATAGGGTTAGGGTTAGGGGACGGGGACGGTTTAGGGTACAGTTTAGAGTATGACCACGTTTTAAGGTGAGCATACGTGTTAGGGTATGGGTTACTGTTAGCGTACGGGTTAGGATTAGGGAACGGGTTAGGGAAAGGCTTCAGGTTAGGGTTAAGGTTAGGGTTAGGGTTTGGGTTAGGTTTAGGGGTCAATTTAGGGTACAGTTTCGGGTACGACAACTGTTTAGTGTGAGCGTACATTTTAGGGTATGTGTTAGTGTTAGCGTCTGGGTTAGGATTAGGGGACGGGTTAGGGTAAGGCTTCGGGTAAGCGTTAGGTTTAGGGTTAGGGTTAGAGTTAGGGGACAGGTACGGTATAGGGTACAGTTTAGGGCACGACAACGATTTAGGGTGAGTGTACGTGGTAGGGTACGGGTTAGTGTTAGCGTACGGTTTAGGATTAGGGGACATATTAGTGTAATGCTTCGGGTACGAGTTAGGGTTAGGGTTAGGGGACGTGGACGGTTTAGGGTACAGGTTAGGGTACGACAACGATTTAGGGTGACCGTACATGTTAAGGTATGTGTTAGTGTTAGCGTATGGGTTAGGATTAGGGGACGGATTAGGGTAAGGTTTCGGGTAAGTGTTAGTGTTAGGATTAGGGATAGGTTTAGTGTTAGGGGACGGGGACAGTATGGGCTACAGGTTAGGGTACGACAATGGTTTAGGGTGAGCGTACATGTTAGGGTATGGGTTAGTGTTAGAGTACGAGTTAGGATTAGGGGACGGTTTAGGATAAGGCTTCGGGTAAGGGTTAGCGTTAGGGTTAGGGTGACGGTTAGGGGACGGGGATCATTTAGGGTACAGGTTAGGGTACGACAACGGTTTAGGGTGAGTGTACGTGTTAGGGTACGGGTTAGTGTTAGCCTACGGGTTAGGATTAGGGGACGGGTTAGGGTAAAGCTTCGAATAAGGGTTAGGGTTAGGTTTAAGGTTAGGGTTAGTGGACGGGGATGGTTTAGGTTACAGGTTAAGGTACGACAACGGTTTAGCGTGAGCGTACGTGTTAGGGTAAGGTTTAGTGTTACCGTACGGTTCAGCATTAGGGTTCGTGTTAGGCTAAGGCTTCGGGTAAGGCTTAGGGTTAGGGTTAGGGTTAGGGTTAGTGTTAGGGTTAGGGGATGGGGATGGTTTAGGGTACAGTTTAGGGTACGACAACGGTTTAGGGTGAGCGTACGTGTTAGGGTACGGGTTAGTGTTAGCGTACGGGTTAGATTAGGGGACGGGTTAGGGGAAGGCTTTGGGTAAGGGTTAGGGTTAGGGTTAGTGTTAGGGTTAGGGTTAGGGGACGGTTTAGGGTACAGGTTAGGGTATGACAACGGTTTAGTGTGAGTGTACATGTTAGGGTATGGGTTAGTGTTAGCGTACGAGTTAGGATTAGGGGACAGGTTAGGGTAAGGCTTCGGGTAAGTTTTAGGGTTAGGGTTAGGGTTAAGGTTAGGTGTTGGAGACGGTATAGGGTACAGTTTAGGGTACGACAACGGTTTAGGGTGAGCGTACGTGTTAGGGTAGTGGTTAGTGTTAGCGTACGGTTTAGGATTAGGGGACGTGTTAGGGTAAGGCTTCGGGTAAGAATTAGGGTTATGGTTAGGGGGCGGGGACGGATTAGGGTACAGGTTAGGGTACGACAACGGTTTAGGGTGAGCGTACATGTTAGGGTACGTGTTAGTGTTAGCGTACGGGTCAGGATTATGGGACGGGTTAGGGTAAGGCTTTGGGTAAGGGTTAGTTTTAGGGTTAGGGTTATGGTTAGTGTTACGGGAGGGGGACGGTTTGGGATACAGGTTAGCATATGACCACGGTTCAGGGTGAGCGTACATGTTAGGGTACGGGTTAGTGTTAGCGTATGGGTTAGGAATAGGGGACGGGTCATGGTAAGGCTTCGGATAAGGGTTAGGGTTAGGGTTAGGGTTAGGGTTAGGGGACAGGGACGGTTTAGGTTACAGGTTAGGGTACGACAACGATTTAGCGTGAGCATACATGTTAGGGTATATTTGAGTGTTAGCGTACGGGTCAGGATTAGGGGATGGGTTTGTTTAAGGCTTCGGGTAAGTGTTACGGTTAGGGTTAGGGTTAGAGTTAGGGTTAGGGGACGGGGACGGTTTAGGGTACAGGTTAGGGTACGACAACGGTTTAGGGTGAACGTACGTGTTAGGGTACGGGTTAGGGTTAGTGTATGGGTTAGGATTAGGGGACGGGTTAGGGTAAGCCTTCATTTCAGTGTTAGGATTAGGGTTAGGGTTAGTGTTAGGGTTAGGGTACGGGAACGGTTTAGGGTACAGGTTAGTGTACAACAATGGTGTAGGCTGAGCGTACGTATTAGGGTACGGGTTACTTTTAGCGTACGGGTTAGGATTAGGGGACGGGTTAGGGTAAGGATTCGGGTAAGGTTTAGGGTTAGGGTTAGGGTTAGGGTTAGGGTTAGGGGACGGGGTTGGTTTAAGGTACAGGTTAGTGTACGAAAGTGGTTTAGGCTGAGCGTACATATTAAGGTACGGGTTAGTGTTAGCGTACGGGTTAGGATTAGGGGACGGGTTAGGGTAAGGCTTCGAGTAAGGGTTAGGGTTAGGGTTAGGGTTAGGGTTAGGGGACGGTTTAGGGTACAGGTTAGGGTACGACAACGGTTTAGGGTGAGCGTAGGTTTTAGGGTATGTGTTAGTGTTAACGTACGGGTTAGGATTAAGGAACGGGTTAGGGTAAGGCTTCGGTTAAGGGTTAGGTTTAGGTTTAGGGTTAGGGTTAAGGTTAGGGTACGGGGACGGTTTAGGTGACAGGTTAGGGTACGACAACGGTTTAGCGTGAGCGTACATGTTAGCGTACGGGTCAGGATTAGGGGACCGTTTTGGTTAAGGGTTCGGGTAAGTGTTAGGCTTAGGGTTAGGGGACGGTTAAGGGTACAGGTTAGGGTACGACAAAGGTTTAGGGTAAGCGTATGTGTTAGGGTACGGGTTAGTGTCAGCTTACGGGTCAGGATTAGGGGACGGGTTAGGGTAAGGCTTCGGATAAGGGTAAGGGTTAGGGTTAGGGTTAGGATTAGGGTTAGGGTACGGGGATGGTTTATGGTACAGTTTAGTGTACGACAATGGTTTAGGGTGAACGTACGTGTTAGGGTAGGTGTTAGTGTTAGCGTACGGGTTAGGATTATGTGACAGATTAATGTAAGGTTTCGGGTAAGGGTTAGGGTTAGGGCTAGGGTTAGGGTTAGGGGACGGTGATGGTTTAGCATAAAGGGTAGGGTACGAAAACGGTTTAGGGTGAGCGTACGTGTTAGGGTACAGGTTAGTGTTAGCGTACGGGTTACTATTAGGGGACGGTTTAGGGTAAGGCTTCGGGTAAGGTTTAGGGTTAGGGTTAGGACTAGGGTTTGGGTTAGGTGATGGGGAAGGTTTAGGGTACAGGTTAGGGTACGACAACTGTTTAGGGTGAGCGTACGTGTTAGGGTATGGGTTAGGGTTAGTGTACAGGTTAGGATTAGGGGACGGATTAGGGTAAACCTTCGTTTAAGGGTTAGGGTTAGGGTTAGGGTTAGGGTTAGGGGACGGGGATGGTTTAGGCTACAGATTAGGGTACGCCAACAGTTTAGGGTGAGCGTACGTGTTAGGGTATGGGTTAGTGTTATCGTACTGGTTAGGATTAGGGGACGGGTTAGGGTAAGCCTTCGTTTAAGGGTTAGGGTTAGGGTTAAGGTTAGGGGATGGGGATGATTTAGGGTACAGGTTTGTGCACAACAATGGTTTAGGATGAGCGTACGCATTAGGGTACAAGTTAGTGTTAGCATACGTGTTAACATTAGGGGACGGTTTATGGTAAGGCTTCGGGTAAGGTTTACGGTTAGGGTTAGGGTTAGGGTACGGGGACGGTTTAGGGTACTGGTTAGGGTACGAAAATTGTTGAGGGTTAGCGTACCTGTTAGGGTATGGGTTAGTGTTAGCGTACAGGTTAGGATTAGGGGACGGGTTAGGGTAAGGCTTCGGGTAAGGGTTAGGGTTAAGGGGTTAGGGTTAGGGTTAGGGGACGGGGACGGTTTAGGGTACAGGTTAGGGTACGACAACGTTTTCAGGTGAGTGTACATGTTAGGGTACGGATTAGTTTTAGCGTACGGGTTAGGATTGGGGACGGGTTAGGGTAAGGTTTCGGGTAAGTGTTAGGGTTAGGGTTAGGTTTCGTGTTAAGTTTAGGGTTAGGGGACGGGAACCGTTTAGGGTACAGCTTAGCATACGACAACAGTTTAGGGTGAGCGTACGTGTTACGTTACGGGTTAGTGTTAGCGTACGATTTAGGATTAGGGGACGGGTTAGGGTAAGGCTTCGGGTAAGGGTTAGGTTTAGGGTTAGGGTTAAGGGACGGAGACGGTTTAGGGTACATGTTAGTGTACGACAAGGTTTTAGGGTGAGCTTACGTGTTAGGATACGGGTTAGGGTTAGCGTACGGGTTAGGATTAGGGGACGGGTTAGGGTAGTGCTTCGGGTAAGTGTTAGGGTTAGGGTTAGGGTTAGGGTTAGGGGAAGGGGTTGGTTTAGGGTACAGGTTAGTGTACGAAAATGGTTTAGGCTGAGCGTACATATTAGGGTACAGGTTACTGTTAGCGTACGGGTTAGGATTAGGGGACGGGTTAGGGTAAGGCTTCGAGTAAGGGTTAGGGTTAGGGTTAGGGTTAGGGTTAGGGGACGGTTTAGGGTACAGGTTAGGGTACGACAACGGTTTAGGGTGAGCGTAGGTTTTAGGGTATGTGTTAGTGTTAACGTACGGGTTAGGATTAAGGAACGGGTTAGGGTAAGGCTTCGGTTAAGGCTTAGGTTTAGGTTTAGGGTTAGGGTTAAGGTTAGGGTACGGGGACGGTTTAGGTGACAGGTTAGGGTATGACAACGGTTTAGCGTGAGCGTACATGTTAGTGTATGGGTCAGGATTAGGGGACCGTTTTGTTTAAGGGTTCGGGTAAGTGTTAGGTTTAGGGTTAGGGGACGGTTAAGGGTACAGGTTAGGGTACGACAAAGGTTTAGGGTAAGCGTATGTGTTAGGGTACGGGTTAGTGTCAGCTTACGGGTCAGGATTAGGGGACGGGTTAGGGTAAGGCTTCGGATAATGGTAAGGGTTAGGGTTAGGGTTAGGATTAGGGTTAGGGTACGGGGATGGTTTATGGTACAGTTTAGTGTACGACAATGGTTTAGGGTGAACGTACGTGTTAGGGTACGTGTTAGTGTTAGCGTACGGGTTAGGATTATGTGACAGTTTAATGTAAGGTTTCGGGTAAGGGTTAGGGTTAGGGCTAGGGTTAGGGTTAGGGGACGGTGATGGTTTAGCATAAAGGGTAGGGTACGAAAACGGTTTAGGGTGAGCGTACGTGTTAGGGTACAGGTTAGTGTTAGCGTACGGGTTACTATTAGGGGACGGTTTAGGGTAAGGCTTCGGGTAAGGTTTAGGGTTAGGGTTAGGACTAGGGTTTGGGTTAGGTGATGGGGAAGGTTTAGGGTACAGGTTAGGGTACGACAACTGTTTAGGGTGAGCGTACGTGTTAGGGTATGGGTTAGGGTTAGTGTACGGGTTAGGATTAGGGGACGGATTAGGGTAAGCCTTCGTTTAAGGGTTAGGGTTAGGGTTAGGGTTAGGGTTAGGGGACGGGGATGGTTTAGGCTACAGATTAGGGTACGCCAACAGTTTAGGGTGAGCGTACGTGTTAGGGTATGGGTTAGTGTTATCCTACTGGTTAGGATTAGGGGACGGGTTAGGGTAAGCCTTCGTTTAAGGGTTAGGGTTAGGGTTAAGGTTAGGGGATGGGGATGATTTAGGGTACAGGTTTGTGCACAACAATGGTTTAGGATGAGCGTACGCATTAGGGAACAAGTTAGTGTTAGCATACGTGTTAACATTAGGGGACGGTTTATGGTAAGGCTTCGGGTAAGGTTTACGGTTAGGGTTAGGGTTAGGGTTAGGGTACGGGGACGGTTTAGGGTACTGGTTAGGGTACGAAAATTGTTGAGGGTTAGCGTACCTGTTAGGGTATGGGTTAGTGTTAGCGTACAGGTTAGGATTAGGGGACGGGTTAGGGTAAGGCTTCGGGTAAGGGTTAGGGTTAAGGTTGGGTTAGGGTTAGGGTTAGGGGACGGGGACGGTTTAGGGTACAGGTTAGGGTACGACAACGTTTTCAGGTGAGCGTACATGTTAGGGTACGGATTAGTTTTAGCGTACGGGTTAGGATTGGGGACGGGTTAGGGTAAGGTTTCGGGTAAGTGTTAGGGTTAGGGTTAGCGTTCGTGTTAAGTTTAGGGTTAGGGGACGGGGGCCGTTTAGGGTACAGCTTAGTGTACGACAACAGTTTAGGGTGAGCGTACGTGTTACGTTACGGGTTAGTGTTAGCGTACGATTTAGGATTAGGGGACGGGTTAGGGTAAGGCTTCGGGTAAGGGTTAGGTTTAGGGTTAGGGTTAGGGGACGGAGACGGTTTAGGGTACAGGTTAGTGTACGACAAGGTTTTAAGGTGAGCTTACGTGTTAGGATACGGGTTAGGGTTAGCGTACGGGTTAGGATTAGGCGACGGGTTAGGGTAGTGCTTCGGGTAAGTGTTAGGGTTAGGGTTAGGGTTAGGGTTAGGGGACGGGGATGGTTTAGGGTACAGGTTAGTGTAAGACAATGGTTTAGCATGAGCGTACGTTTTAGGGTGCGGGTTAGTGTTAGCGTACGGGTTAGGATTAGGGGACGGGTTAGTGTAAGGCTTCAGATAAGGGTTAGGGTTAGGGTTAGGGTTAGGGGACGGGGATGATTTAGGTAACAGGTTAGTGTACGACAACGGTTTAGCGTGAGCGTACGTGTTAGGGTGCTGGTTAGTGTTAGCGTACGGGTTAGGATTAGGGGATGGGTTAGGGTAAGGCTTCGAGTAAGGGTTAGGGTTAGGCTTAGGGTTAGGATTAGGGTTAGGGGACGGGGATGGTTTACGGTACAGTTTAGGGTACGACAACGGTTTAGGGTGAACGTACGTGTTAGGGTATTTGTTAGTTTTAGCGTGCGGGTTAGGATTATGTGACAGGTTAATGTAAGGGTTCGGGTAAGGGTTAGGGTTAGGGTTAGGGTTATGGTTAGGGTTAGGGTTAGGGGACAGGGATGGTTTAGCATACAGGGTAGGGTACGACAACGGTTTAGGGTGAGCGTACGTGTTAGGGTACCGGTTGTTGTTAGCATACGGGTTAGGATTAGGGGACGGGTTAGGTTAAGGCTTCGGGTAATGGTTAGGGTTAGGTTTAGAGTACGGGGACGGTTTAGGGTACAGGTTAGTGTACGACAACGGTTTAGGTTGAGCGTACGTGTTAGGGTACCGATTTGTGTTAGCGTACGGGTTATGGTAAGGCTTCGGGTAAGGGTTAGGTTTAGGGTTAGGGTTAGGGGACGGGGATGGGGACGGTTTAGGGTACAGGTTAAGGTACGACAATGGTTTAGGGTGAGCGTATGTGTTAGGGTATTGGTTAGTGTTAGCCTACGGGTTAGAATTAGGGGACGGGTTAGGGGAAGGCTTCGGGTAAGGTTTAGGGTTAGGGTTAGTGTTAGGGTTAGGGGGCAGTTTAGGGTACAGGTAAGGGTACGAAAATGGTTTAGGGTGAGCGTACCTGTTAGTGTATGCGTTAGTGTTAGCATACGGCTTAGGATCAGGGGACGGGTTAGGGTAAGGCTTCGGGTAAGGGTTAGGTTTAGTGTTAGGGTTAGGAGACGGGGACAGTTTAGAGTACATGTTAGGGTAGGAGAGCGGTTTAGGGTGAGCGTACCTGTTAGGGTACGGGTTAGTGTTAGCGCACGGGTTAGGTTTTGGAGTCAGGTTAGGGTAAGGTTTCGGGTAAGGGTTGGGGTTAGGGTTAGGTTTAGGGGATGGGGACGGGTTATGGTACAGGTTAGGGTACGACAATGGTTTATGGTGAACGTACGTGTTAGGGTACGGGTTAGAGTTAGCGTACGGGTTAGGATTAAGGGACGGGTTAGGGTAAGGCTTCAGGTAAGGTTTAGGTTTAGGGTTAGGGTTAGGGGACGGGGACGGGAACGGTATAGTGTAAAGGTTAGGGTACGAAAACGGTTTAGGGTGAGCGTACGTGTTAGGGTATGGGTTACTTTCAGCGTTGGGTAAGGATTAGGGGATGGGTTAGGGTAAGGCTATGGGTAAGGTTTAGGGTTAGGGTTAGTGTAAGGGTTAGGGGACGGGGACGGTTTAGGGTACAGGTTAGGGTACGACAACGGTTTAGGGTGAGCGTACATGTTAGGGAATGTGTTAGTGTTAGCGTACACGTTAGGATTAGGGGACGGGTTAGGGTAAGGCTTCGGGTAAGGGTTAGGGTTAGGGTTAGGGTTAGGTTTAGCGTTAGGGGATGGGGACGGTTTAGTGTACAGGTTAGTGTATGACAACAGTTTAGGGTGAGCGTACGTGATAGCATATGAGTTAGGATTGGTTACGGGTTAGGGGAAGGCTTCGGTTGAGGGTTAGGGTTAGGGTTAGGGTAAGGGTTAGGGGACGGTTACGGTTTAGGGTACAGGTTAGGGTACGACAGCGGTTTAGGGTAAGCGTACATGTTAGGGCACGGGTTAGTGTTAGCGTACGGGTTAGGATTAGGGGACGGGTTAGGGTAAGGCTTAGGTTAAGGGTTAGGGTTAGGGATAGGTTTAGGGTTCGGGTTAGGGGACGGGGACTGGGACGGTTTAGGGTACAGGTTAGGGTACGACAACGGTTTAGGTTGAGGGTACGTGTTAGGGCATGGGTTAGTGTTAGCGTACGGGTTAGGATTAGGAGACGGTTTAGGGTAAGGCTTCGGGTAAGGGTTCGGGTTACGGTTAGGGTTAGGGTTAGGGTTAGGGGACGGGAACGGTTTAGGGTACAGTTTAGGGTACGACAACGGTTTAGGGTGAGCGTACGTGTTAGGGTATGGGTTATTGTTAGGGTACGGGTTAGGATTAGGGGATGGTTTAGGGTAAGGCTTTGGGTAAGGCTTAGGGTTAGGGTTAGGGTTAGGGTTAGGGTTAGTTTTAGGGGACGGTTTAGGTTACAGTTTACGGTACGACAACGGTTTAGGGTGAGCTTAGGTTTTAGGGTATGGGTTAGTGTTAGCGTACGGTTTAGGATTAAGCGAAGGTTTAGAGTAAGGCTTCGGATAAGGGTTAGGGTTAGGGTTAGGGTTAGGGGACGGGGACGGTTAAGGGTACAGGTTAGGGTACGACAAAGTTTTAGGGTGAGCGTACGTGTTAGGGTACGGGTTAGTGTTAGCGTACAGTTTAGGATTAGGGGACGGCTTAGGGTAAGGCTTCGGATAAGGGTTTGGGTTAGGGTTAGGGTTAGGGTTAGGAGACGGGGAAGATTTAGGTTACAGGTTAGGGTACGTCAATGGTTTAGCGTGATCGTACGTGTTAGGGTATGGTTTAGTATTAGCGTACGGGTCAGGATTAGGGGACGGCTTAGGTTAAGGCTTCGGGTAAGGTTTAGGGTTAGGGTTAGGGTTAGGATTAGGGTTAGGGTACGGGGATGGTTTACGGTACAGTTTAGTGTACGACCACGGTTTAGGGTGAACGTACGTGTTAGGGTACGTGTTAGTGTTAGCGTATGGGTTAGGATTAGGGGACGGGTTAGGGTAAGGCTTCCGATAAGGGATAGGGTTAGGGTTAGGGGACGGGGACGGTTTAGGGTACAGTTTAGAGTATGACCACGTTTTAAGGTGAGCATACGTGTTAGGGTATGGGTTACTGTTAGCGTACGGGTTAGGATTAGGGAACGGGTTAGGGAAAGGCTTCAGGTTAGGGTTAGGGTTAGGGTTAGGGTTTGGGTTAGGTTTAGGGGTCAATTTAGGGTACAGTTTCGGGTACGACAACTGTTTAGTGTGAGCGTACATTTTAGGGTATGTGTTAGTGTTAGCGTCTGGGTTAGGATTAGGGGACGGGTTAGGGTAAGGCTTCGGGTAAGCGTTAGGTTTAGGGTTAGGGTTAGAGTTAGGGGACAGGTACGGTATAGGGTACAGTTTAGGGCACGACAACGATTTAGGGTGAGTGTACGTGGTAGGGTACGGGTTAGTGTTAGCGTACGGTTTAGGATTAGGGGACATATTAGTGTAATGCTTCGGGTACGAGTTAGGGTTAGGGTTAGGGGATGTGGACGGTTTAGGGTACAGGTTAGGGTACGACAACGATTTAGGGTGACCGTACATGTTAAGGTATGTGTTAGTGTTAGCGTATGGGTTAGGATTAGGGGACGGATTAGGGTAAGGTTTCGGGTAAGTGTTAGTGTTAGGATTAGGGATAGGTTTAGTGTTAGGGGACGGGGACAGTATGGGCTACAGGTTAGGGTACGACAATGGTTTAGGGTGAGCGTACATGTTAGGGTATGGGTTAGTGTTAGAGTACGAGTTAGGATTAGGGGACGGTTTAGGATAAGGCTTCGGGTAAGGGTTAGCGTTAGGGTTAGGGTGACGGTTAGGGGACGGGGATCATTTAGGGTACAGGTTAGGGTACGACAACGGTTTAGGGTGAGTGTACGTGTTAGGGTACGGGTTAGTGTTAGCCTACGGGTTAGGATTAGGGGACGGGTTAGGGTAAAGCTTCGAATAAGGGTTAGGGTTAGGTTTAAGGTTAGGGTTAGTGGACGGGGATGGTTTAGGTTACAGGTTAAGGTACGACAACGGTTTAGCGTGAGCGTACGTGTTAGGGTAAGGTTTAGTGTTACCGTACGGTTCAGCATTAGGGTTCGTGTTAGGCTAAGGCTTCGGGTAAGGCTTAGGGTTAGGGTTAGGGTTAGGGTTAGGGTTAGGGTTAGTGTTAGGGTTAGGGGATGGGGATGGTTTAGGGTACAGGTTAGGGTACGACAACGGTTTAGGGTGAGCGTACGTGTTAGGGTACGGGTTAGTGTTAGCGTACGGGTTAGATTAGGGGACGGGTTAGGGGAAGGCTTTGGGTAAGGGTTAGGGTTAGGGTTAGTGTTAGGGTTAGGGTTAGGGGACGGTTTAGGGTACAGGTTAGGGTATGACAACGGTTTAGTGTGAGTGTACATGTTAGGGTATGGGTTAGTGTTAGCGTACGAGTTAGGATTAGGGGACAGGTTAGGGTAAGGCTTCGGGTAAGTTTTAGGGTTAGGGTTAGGGTTAAGGTTAGGTGTTGGAGACGGTATAGGGTACAGTTTAGGGTACGACAACGGTTTAGGGTGAGCGTACGTGTTAGGGTAGTGGTTAGTGTTAGCGTACGGTTTAGGATTAGGGGACGTGTTAGGGTAAGGCTTCGGGTAAGAATTAGGGTTATGGTTAGGGGGCGGGGACGGATTAGGGTACAGGTTAGGGTACGACAACAGTTTAGGGTGAGCGTACATGTTAGGGTACGTGTTAGTGTTAGCGTACGGGTCAGGATTATGGGACGGGTTAGGGTAAGGCTTTGGGTAAGGGTTAGTTTTAGGGTTAGGGTTATGGTTAGTGTTACGGGAGGGGGACGGTTTGGGATACAGGTTAGCATATGACCACGGTTCAGGGTGAGCGTACATGTTAGGGTACGGGTTAGTGTTAGCGTATGGGTTAGGAATAGGGGACGGGTCATGGTAAGGCTTCGGATAAGGGTTAGGGTTAGGGTTAGGGTTAGGGTTAGGGGACAGGGACGGTTTAGGTTACAGGTTAGGGTACGACAACGATTTAGCGTGAGCATACATGTTAGGGTATATTTGAGTGTTAGCGTACGGGTCAGGATTAGGGGATGGGTTTGTTTAAGGCTTCGGGTAAGTGTTACGGTTAGGGTTAGGGTTAGAGTTAGGGTTAGGGGACGGGGACGGTTTAGGGTACAGGTTAGGGTACGACAACGGTTTAGGGTGAACGTACGTGTTAGGGTACGGGTTAGGGTTAGTGTATGGGTTAGGATTAGGGGACGGGTTAGGGTAAGCCTTCATTTCAGTGTTAGGATTAGGGTTAGGGTTAGTGTTAGGGTTAGGGTACGGGAACGGTTTAGGGTACAGGTTAGTGTACAACAATGGTGTAGGCTGAGCGTACGTATTAGGGTACGGGTTACTTTTAGCGTACGGGTTAGGATTAGGGGACGGGTTAGGGTAAGGATTCGGGTAAGGTTTAGGGTTAGGGTTAGGGTTAGGGTTAGGGTTAGGGGACGGGGTTGGTTTAAGGTACAGGTTAGTGTACGAAAGTGGTTTAGGCTGAGCGTACATATTAAGGTACGGGTTAGTGTTAGCGTACGGGTTAGGATTAGGGGACGGGTTAGGGTAAGGCTTCGAGTAAGGGTTAGGGTTAGGGTTAGGGTTAGGGTTAGGGGACGGTTTAGGGTACAGGTTAGGGTACGACAACGGTTTAGGGTGAGCGTAGGTTTTAGGGTATGTGTTAGTGTTAACGTACGGGTTAGGATTAAGGAACGGGTTAGGGTAAGGCTTCGGTTAAGGGTTAGGTTTAGGTTTAGGGTTAGGGTTAAGGTTAGGGTACGGGGACGGTTTAGGTGACAGGTTAGGGTACGACAACGGTTTAGCGTGAGCGTACATGTTAGCGTACGGGTCAGGATTAGGGGACCGTTTTGGTTAAGGGTTCGGGTAAGTGTTAGGCTTAGGGTTAGGGGACGGTTAAGGGTACAGGTTAGGGTACGACAAAGGTTTAGGGTAAGCGTATGTGTTAGGGTACGGGTTAGTGTCAGCTTACGGGTCAGGATTAGGGGACGGGTTAGGGTAAGGCTTCGGATAAGGGTAAGGGTTAGGGTTAGGGTTAGGATTAGGGTTAGGGTACGGGGATGGTTTATGGTACAGTTTAGTGTACGACAATGGTTTAGGGTGAACGTACGTGTTAGGGTAGGTGTTAGTGTTAGCGTACGGGTTAGGATTATGTGACAGATTAATGTAAGGTTTCGGGTAAGGGTTAGGGTTAGGGCTAGGGTTAGGGTTAGGGGACGGTGATGGTTTAGCATAAAGGGTAGGGTACGAAAACGGTTTAGGGTGAGCGTACGTGTTAGGGTACAGGTTAGTGTTAGCGTACGGGTTACTATTAGGGGACGGTTTAGGGTAAGGCTTCGGGTAAGGTTTAGGGTTAGGGTTAGGACTAGGGTTTGGGTTAGGTGATGGGGAAGGTTTAGGGTACAGGTTAGGGTACGACAACTGTTTAGGGTGAGCGTACGTGTTAGGGTATGGGTTAGGGTTAGTGTACAGGTTAGGATTAGGGGACGGATTAGGGTAAACCTTCGTTTAAGGGTTAGGGTTAGGGTTAGGGTTAGGGTTAGGGGACGGGGATGGTTTAGGCTACAGATTAGGGTACGCCAACAGTTTAGGGTGAGCGTACGTGTTAGGGTATGGGTTAGTGTTATCGTACTGGTTAGGATTAGGGGACGGGTTAGGGTAAGCCTTCGTTTAAGGGTTAGGGTTAGGGTTAAGGTTAGGGGATGGGGATGATTTAGGGTACAGGTTTGTGCACAACAATGGTTTAGGATGAGCGTACGCATTAGGGTACAAGTTAGTGTTAGCATACGTGTTAACATTAGGGGACGGTTTATGGTAAGGCTTCGGGTAAGGTTTACGGTTAGGGTTAGGGTTAGGGTACGGGGACGGTTTAGGGTACTGGTTAGGGTACGAAAATTGTTGAGGGTTAGCGTACCTGTTAGGGTATGGGTTAGTGTTAGCGTACAGGTTAGGATTAGGGGACGGGTTAGGGTAAGGCTTCGGGTAAGGGTTAGGGTTAAGGGGTTAGGGTTAGGGTTAGGGGACGGGGACGGTTTAGGGTACAGGTTAGGGTACGACAACGTTTTCAGGTGAGTGTACATGTTAGGGTACGGATTAGTTTTAGCGTACGGGTTAGGATTGGGGACGGGTTAGGGTAAGGTTTCGGGTAAGTGTTAGGGTTAGGGTTAGGTTTCGTGTTAAGTTTAGGGTTAGGGGACGGGAACCGTTTAGGGTACAGCTTAGCATACGACAACAGTTTAGGGTGAGCGTACGTGTTACGTTACGGGTTAGTGTTAGCGTACGATTTAGGATTAGGGGACGGGTTAGGGTAAGGCTTCGGGTAAGGGTTAGGTTTAGGGTTAGGGTTAAGGGACAGAGACGGTTTAGGGTACATGTTAGTGTACGACAAGGTTTTAGGGTGAGCTTACGTGTTAGGATACGGGTTAGGATTAGGGGACGGGTTAGGGTAGTGCTTCGGGTAAGTGTTAGGGTTAGGGTTAGGGTTAGGGTTAGGGGACGGGGTTGGTTTAGGGTACAGGTTAGTGTACGAAAATGGTTTAGGCTGAGCGTACATATTAGGGTACAGGTTACTGTTAGCGTACGGGTTAGGATTAGGGGACGGGTTAGGGTAAGGCTTCGAGTAAGGGTTAGGGTTAGGGTTAGGGTTAGGGTTAGGGGACGGTTTAGGGTACAGGTTAGGGTACGACAACGGTTTAGGGTGAGCGTAGGTTTTAGGGTATGTGTTAGTGTTAACGTACGGGTTAGGATTAAGGAACGGGTTAGGGTAAGGCTTCGGTTAAGGCTTAGGTTTAGGTTTAGGGTTAGGGTTAAGGTTAGGGTACGGGGACGGTTTAGGTGACAGGTTAGGGTATGACAACGGTTTAGCGTGAGCGTACATGTTAGTGTACGGGTCAGGATTAGGGGACCGTTTTGTTTAAGGGTTCGGGTAAGTGTTAGGTTTAGGGTTAGGGGACGGTTAAGGGTACAGGTTATGGTACGACAAAGGTTTAGGGTAAGCGTATGTGTTAGGGTACGGGTTAGTGTCAGCTTACGGGTCAGGATTAGGGGACGGGTTAGGGTAAGGCTTCGGATAATGGTAAGGGTTAGGGTTAGGGTTAGGATTAGGGTTAGGGTACGGGGATGGTTTATGGTACAGTTTAGTGTACGACAATGGTTTAGGGTGAACGTACGTGTTAGGGTACGTGTTAGTGTTAGCGTACGGGTTAGGATTATGTGACAGTTTAATGTAAGGTTTCGGGTAAGGGTTAGGGTTAGGGCTAGGGTTAGGGTTAGGGGACGGTGATGGTTTAGCATAAAGGGTAGGGTACGAAAACGGTTTAGGGTGAGCGTACGTGTTAGGGTACAGGTTAGTGTTAGCGTACGGGTTACTATTAGGGGACGGTTTAGGGTAAGGCTTCGGGTAAGGTTTAGGGTTAGGGTTAGGACTAGGGTTTGGGTTAGGTGATGGGGAAGGTTTAGGGTACAGGTTAGGGTACGACAACTGTTTAGGGTGAGCGTACGTGTTAGGGTATGGGTTAGGGTTAGTGTACGGGTTAGGATTAGGGGACGGATTAGGGTAAGCCTTCGTTTAAGGGTTAGGGTTAGGGTTAGGGTTAGGGTTAGGGGACGGGGATGGTTTAGGCTACAGATTAGGGTACGCCAACAGTTTAGGGTGAGCGTACGTGTTAGGGTATGGGTTAGTGTTATCGTACTGGTTAGGATTAGGGGACGGGTTAGGGTAAGCCTTCGTTTAAGGGTTAGGGTTAGGGTTAAGGTTAGGGGATGGGGATGATTTAGGGTACAGGTTTGTGCACAACAATGGTTTAGGATGAGCGTACGCATTAGGGAACAAGTTAGTGTTAGCATACGTGTTAACATTAGGGGACGGTTTATGGTAAGGCTTCGGGTAAGGTTTACGGTTAGGGTTAGGGTTAGGGTTAGGGTACGGGGACGGTTTAGGGTACTGGTTAGGGTACGAAAATTGTTGAGGGTTAGCGTACCTGTTAGGGTATGGGTTAGTGTTAGCGTACAGGTTAGGATTAGGGGACGGGTTAGGGTAAGGCTTCGGGTAAGGGTTAGGGTTAAGGTTGGGTTAGGGTTAGGGTTAGGGGACGGGGACGGTTTAGGGTACAGGTTAGGGTACGACAACGTTTTCAGGTGAGCGTACATGTTAGGGTACGGATTAGTTTTAGCGTACGGGTTAGGATTGGGGACGGGTTAGGGTAAGGTTTCGGGTAAGTGTTAGGGTTAGGGTTAGCGTTCGTGTTAAGTTTAGGGTTAGGGGACGGGGGCCGTTTAGGGTACAGCTTAGTGTACGACAACAGTTTAGGGTGAGCGTACGTGTTACGTTACGGGTTAGTGTTAGCGTACGATTTAGGATTAGGGGACGGGTTAGGGTAAGGCTTCGGGTAAGGGTTAGGTTTAGGGTTAGGGTTAGGGGACGGAGACGGTTTAGGGTACAGGTTAGTGTACGACAAGGTTTTAAGGTGAGCTTACGTGTTAGGATACGGGTTAGGGTTAGCGTACGGGTTAGGATTAGGCGACGGGTTAGGGTAGTGCTTCGGGTAAGTGTTAGGGTTAGGGTTAGGGTTAGGGTTAGGGGACGGGGATGGTTTAGGGTACAGGTTAGTGTAAGACAATGGTTTAGCATGAGCGTACGTTTTAGGGTGCGGGTTAGTGTTAGCGTACGGGTTAGGATTAGGGGACGGGTTAGTGTAAGGCTTCAGATAAGGGTTAGGGTTAGGGTTAGGGTTAGGGGACGGGGATGATTTAGGTAACAGGTTAGTGTACGACAACGGTTTAGCGTGAGCGTACGTGTTAGGGTGCTGGTTAGTGTTAGCGTACGGGTTAGGATTAGGGGATGGGTTAGGGTAAGGCTTCGAGTAAGGGTTAGGGTTAGGCTTAGGGTTAGGATTAGGGTTAGGGGACGGGGATGGTTTACGGTACAGTTTAGGGTACGACAACGGTTTAGGGTGAACGTACGTGTTAGGGTATTTGTTAGTTTTAGCGTGCGGGTTAGGATTATGTGACAGGTTAATGTAAGGGTTCGGGTAAGGGTTAGGGTTAGGGTTAGGGTTATGGTTAGGGTTAGGGTTAGGGGACAGGGATGGTTTAGCATACAGGGTAGGGTACGACAACGGTTTAGGGTGAGCGTACGTGTTAGGGTACCGGTTGTTGTTAGCATACGGGTTAGGATTAGGGGACGGGTTAGGTTAAGGCTTCGGGTAATGGTTAGGGTTAGGTTTAGAGTACGGGGACGGTTTAGGGTACAGGTTAGTGTACGACAACGGTTTAGGTTGAGCGTACGTGTTAGGGTACCGATTTGTGTTAGCGTACGGGTTATGGTAAGGCTTCGGGTAAGGGTTAGGTTTAGGGTTAGGGTTAGGGGACGGGGATGGGGACGGTTTAGGGTACAGGTTAAGGTACGACAATGGTTTAGGGTGAGCGTATGTGTTAGGGTATTGGTTAGTGTTAGCCTACGGGTTAGAATTAGGGGACGGGTTAGGGGAAGGCTTCGGGTAAGGTTTAGGGTTAGGGTTAGTGTTAGGGTTAGGGGGCAGTTTAGGGTACAGGTAAGGGTACGAAAATGGTTTAGGGTGAGCGTACCTGTTAGTGTATGCGTTAGTGTTAGCATACGGCTTAGGATCAGGGGACGGGTTAGGGTAAGGCTTCGGGTAAGGGTTAGGTTTAGTGTTAGGGTTAGGAGACGGGGACAGTTTAGAGTACATGTTAGGGTAGGAGAGCGGTTTAGGGTGAGCGTACCTGTTAGGGTACGGGTTAGTGTTAGCGCACGGGTTAGGTTTTGGAGTCAGGTTAGGGTAAGGTTTCGGGTAAGGGTTGGGGTTAGGGTTAGGTTTAGGGGATGGGGACGGGTTATGGTACAGGTTAGGGTACGACAATGGTTTATGGTGAACGTACGTGTTAGGGTACGGGTTAGAGTTAGCGTACGGGTTAGGATTAAGGGACGGGTTAGGGTAAGGCTTCAGGTAAGGTTTAGGTTTAGGGTTAGGGTTAGGGGACGGGGACGGGAACGGTATAGTGTAAAGGTTAGGGTACGAAAACGGTTTAGGGTGAGCGTACGTGTTAGGGTATGGGTTACTTTCAGCGTTGGGTAAGGATTAGGGGATGGGTTAGGGTAAGGCTATGGGTAAGGTTTAGGGTTAGGGTTAGTGTAAGGGTTAGGGGACGGGGACGGTTTAGGGTACAGGTTAGGGTACGACAACGGTTTAGGGTGAGCGTACATGTTAGGGAATGTGTTAGTGTTAGCGTACACGTTAGGATTAGGGGACGGGTTAGGGTAAGGCTTCGGGTAAGGGTTAGGGTTAGGGTTAGGGTTAGGTTTAGCGTTAGGGGATGGGGACGGTTTAGTGTACAGGTTAGTGTATGACAACAGTTTAGGGTGAGCGTACGTGATAGCATATGAGTTAGGATTGGTTACGGGTTAGGGGAAGGCTTCGGTTGAGGGTTAGGGTTAGGGTTAGGGTAAGGGTTAGGGGACGGTTACGGTTTAGGGTACAGGTTAGGGTACGACAGCGGTTTAGGGTAAGCGTACATGTTAGGGCACGGGTTAGTGTTAGCGTACGGGTTAGGATTAGGGGACGGGTTAGGGTAAGGCTTAGGTTAAGGGTTAGGGTTAGGGATAGGTTTAGGGTTCGGGTTAGGGGACGGGGACTGGGACGGTTTAGGGTACAGGTTAGGGTACGACAACGGTTTAGGTTGAGGGTACGTGTTAGGGCATGGGTTAGTGTTAGCGTACGGGTTAGGATTAGGAGACGGTTTAGGGTAAGGCTTCGGGTAAGGGTTCGGGTTACGGTTAGGGTTAGGGTTAGGGTTAGGGGACGGGAACGGTTTAGGGTACAGTTTAGGGTACGACAACGGTTTAGGGTGAGCGTACGTGTTAGGGTATGGGTTATTGTTAGGGTACGGGTTAGGATTAGGGGATGGTTTAGGGTAAGGCTTTGGGTAAGGCTTAGGGTTAGGGTTAGGGTTAGGGTTAGGGTTAGTTTTAGGGGACGGTTTAGGTTACAGTTTACGGTACGACAACGGTTTAGGGTGAGCTTAGGTTTTAGGGTATGGGTTAGTGTTAGCGTACGGTTTAGGATTAAGCGAAGGTTTAGAGTAAGGCTTCGGATAAGGGTTAGGGTTAGGGTTAGGGTTAGGGGACGGGGACGGTTAAGGGTACAGGTTAGGGTACGACAAAGTTTTAGGGTGAGCGTACGTGTTAGGGTACGGGTTAGTGTTAGCGTACAGTTTAGGATTAGGGGACGGCTTAGGGTAAGGCTTCGGATAAGGGTTTGGGTTAGGGTTAGGGTTAGGGTTAGGAGACGGGGAAGATTTAGGTTACAGGTTAGGGTACGTCAATGGTTTAGCGTGATCGTACGTGTTAGGGTATGGTTTAGTATTAGCGTACGGGTCAGGATTAGGGGACGGCTTAGGTTAAGGCTTCGGGTAAGGTTTAGGGTTAGGGTTAGGGTTAGGATTAGGGTTAGGGTACGGGGATGGTTTACGGTACAGTTTAGTGTACGACCACGGTTTAGGGTGAACGTACGTGTTAGGGTACGTGTTAGTGTTAGCGTATGGGTTAGGATTAGGGGACGGGTTAGGGTAAGGCTTCCGATAAGGGATAGGGTTAGGGTTAGGGGACGGGGACGGTTTAGGGTACAGTTTAGAGTATGACCACGTTTTAAGGTGAGCATACGTGTTAGGGTATGGGTTACTGTTAGCGTACGGGTTAGGATTAGGGAACGGGTTAGGGAAAGGCTTCAGGTTAGGGTTAGGGTTAGGGTTAGGGTTTGGGTTAGGTTTAGGGGTCAATTTAGGGTACAGTTTCGGGTACGACAACTGTTTAGTGTGAGCGTACATTTTAGGGTATGTGTTAGTGTTAGCGTCTGGGTTAGGATTAGGGGACGGGTTAGGGTAAGGCTTCGGGTAAGCGTTAGGTTTAGGGTTAGGGTTAGAGTTAGGGGACAGGTACGGTATAGGGTACAGTTTAGGGCACGACAACGATTTAGGGTGAGTGTACGTGGTAGGGTACGGGTTAGTGTTAGCGTACGGTTTAGGATTAGGGGACATATTAGTGTAATGCTTCGGGTACGAGTTAGGGTTAGGGTTAGGGGATGTGGACGGTTTAGGGTACAGGTTAGGGTACGACAACGATTTAGGGTGACCGTACATGTTAAGGTATGTGTTAGTGTTAGCGTATGGGTTAGGATTAGGGGACGGATTAGGGTAAGGTTTCGGGTAAGTGTTAGTGTTAGGATTAGGGATAGGTTTAGTGTTAGGGGACGGGGACAGTATGGGCTACAGGTTAGGGTACGACAATGGTTTAGGGTGAGCGTACATGTTAGGGTATGGGTTAGTGTTAGAGTACGAGTTAGGATTAGGGGACGGTTTAGGATAAGGCTTCGGGTAAGGGTTAGCGTTAGGGTTAGGGTGACGGTTAGGGGACGGGGATCATTTAGGGTACAGGTTAGGGTACGACAACGGTTTAGGGTGAGTGTACGTGTTAGGGTACGGGTTAGTGTTAGCCTACGGGTTAGGATTAGGGGACGGGTTAGGGTAAAGCTTCGAATAAGGGTTAGGGTTAGGTTTAAGGTTAGGGTTAGTGGACGGGGATGGTTTAGGTTACAGGTTAAGGTACGACAACGGTTTAGCGTGAGCGTACGTGTTAGGGTAAGGTTTAGTGTTACCGTACGGTTCAGCATTAGGGTTCGTGTTAGGCTAAGGCTTCGGGTAAGGCTTAGGGTTAGGGTTAGGGTTAGGGTTAGGGTTAGGGTTAGTGTTAGGGTTAGGGGATGGGGATGGTTTAGGGTACAGGTTAGGGTACGACAACGGTTTAGGGTGAGCGTACGTGTTAGGGTACGGGTTAGTGTTAGCGTACGGGTTAGATTAGGGGACGGGTTAGGGGAAGGCTTTGGGTAAGGGTTAGGGTTAGGGTTAGTGTTAGGGTTAGGGTTAGGGGACGGTTTAGGGTACAGGTTAGGGTATGACAACGGTTTAGTGTGAGTGTACATGTTAGGGTATGGGTTAGTGTTAGCGTACGAGTTAGGATTAGGGGACAGGTTAGGGTAAGGCTTCGGGTAAGTTTTAGGGTTAGGGTTAGGGTTAAGGTTAGGTGTTGGAGACGGTATAGGGTACAGTTTAGGGTACGACAACGGTTTAGGGTGAGCGTACGTGTTAGGGTAGTGGTTAGTGTTAGCGTACGGTTTAGGATTAGGGGACGTGTTAGGGTAAGGCTTCGGGTAAGAATTAGGGTTATGGTTAGGGGGCGGGGACGGATTAGGGTACAGGTTAGGGTACGACAACAGTTTAGGGTGAGCGTACATGTTAGGGTACGTGTTAGTGTTAGCGTACGGGTCAGGATTATGGGACGGGTTAGGGTAAGGCTTTGGGTAAGGGTTAGTTTTAGGGTTAGGGTTATGGTTAGTGTTACGGGAGGGGGACGGTTTGGGATACAGGTTAGCATATGACCACGGTTCAGGGTGAGCGTACATGTTAGGGTACGGGTTAGTGTTAGCGTATGGGTTAGGAATAGGGGACGGGTCATGGTAAGGCTTCGGATAAGGGTTAGGGTTAGGGTTAGGGTTAGGGTTAGGGGACAGGGACGGTTTAGGTTACAGGTTAGGGTACGACAACGATTTAGCGTGAGCATACATGTTAGGGTATATTTGAGTGTTAGCGTACGGGTCAGGATTAGGGGATGGGTTTGTTTAAGGCTTCGGGTAAGTGTTACGGTTAGGGTTAGGGTTAGAGTTAGGGTTAGGGGACGGGGACGGTTTAGGGTACAGGTTAGGGTACGACAACGGTTTAGGGTGAACGTACGTGTTAGGGTACGGGTTAGGGTTAGTGTATGGGTTAGGATTAGGGGACGGGTTAGGGTAAGCCTTCATTTCAGTGTTAGGATTAGGGTTAGGGTTAGTGTTAGGGTTAGGGTACGGGAACGGTTTAGGGTACAGGTTAGTGTACAACAATGGTGTAGGCTGAGCGTACGTATTAGGGTACGGGTTACTTTTAGCGTACGGGTTAGGATTAGGGGACGGGTTAGGGTAAGGATTCGGGTAAGGTTTAGGGTTAGGGTTAGGGTTAGGGTTAGGGTTAGGGGACGGGGTTGGTTTAAGGTACAGGTTAGTGTACGAAAGTGGTTTAGGCTGAGCGTACATATTAAGGTACGGGTTAGTGTTAGCGTACGGGTTAGGATTAGGGGACGGGTTAGGGTAAGGCTTCGAGTAAGGGTTAGGGTTAGGGTTAGGGTTAGGGTTAGGGGACGGTTTAGGGTACAGGTTAGGGTACGACAACGGTTTAGGGTGAGCGTAGGTTTTAGGGTATGTGTTAGTGTTAACGTACGGGTTAGGATTAAGGAACGGGTTAGGGTAAGGCTTCGGTTAAGGGTTAGGTTTAGGTTTAGGGTTAGGGTTAAGGTTAGGGTACGGGGACGGTTTAGGTGACAGGTTAGGGTACGACAACGGTTTAGCGTGAGCGTACATGTTAGCGTACGGGTCAGGATTAGGGGACCGTTTTGGTTAAGGGTTCGGGTAAGTGTTAGGCTTAGGGTTAGGGGACGGTTAAGGGTACAGGTTAGGGTACGACAAAGGTTTAGGGTAAGCGTATGTGTTAGGGTACGGGTTAGTGTCAGCTTACGGGTCAGGATTAGGGGACGGGTTAGGGTAAGGCTTCGGATAAGGGTAAGGGTTAGGGTTAGGGTTAGGATTAGGGTTAGGGTACGGGGATGGTTTATGGTACAGTTTAGTGTACGACAATGGTTTAGGGTGAACGTACGTGTTAGGGTAGGTGTTAGTGTTAGCGTACGGGTTAGGATTATGTGACAGATTAATGTAAGGTTTCGGGTAAGGGTTAGGGTTAGGGCTAGGGTTAGGGTTAGGGGACGGTGATGGTTTAGCATAAAGGGTAGGGTACGAAAACGGTTTAGGGTGAGCGTACGTGTTAGGGTACAGGTTAGTGTTAGCGTACGGGTTACTATTAGGGGACGGTTTAGGGTAAGGCTTCGGGTAAGGTTTAGGGTTAGGGTTAGGACTAGGGTTTGGGTTAGGTGATGGGGAAGGTTTAGGGTACAGGTTAGGGTACGACAACTGTTTAGGGTGAGCGTACGTGTTAGGGTATGGGTTAGGGTTAGTGTACAGGTTAGGATTAGGGGACGGATTAGGGTAAACCTTCGTTTAAGGGTTAGGGTTAGGGTTAGGGTTAGGGTTAGGGGACGGGGATGGTTTAGGCTACAGATTAGGGTACGCCAACAGTTTAGGGTGAGCGTACGTGTTAGGGTATGGGTTAGTGTTATCGTACTGGTTAGGATTAGGGGACGGGTTAGGGTAAGCCTTCGTTTAAGGGTTAGGGTTAGGGTTAAGGTTAGGGGATGGGGATGATTTAGGGTACAGGTTTGTGCACAACAATGGTTTAGGATGAGCGTACGCATTAGGGTACAAGTTAGTGTTAGCATACGTGTTAACATTAGGGGACGGTTTATGGTAAGGCTTCGGGTAAGGTTTACGGTTAGGGTTAGGGTTAGGGTACGGGGACGGTTTAGGGTACTGGTTAGGGTACGAAAATTGTTGAGGGTTAGCGTACCTGTTAGGGTATGGGTTAGTGTTAGCGTACAGGTTAGGATTAGGGGACGGGTTAGGGTAAGGCTTCGGGTAAGGGTTAGGGTTAAGGGGTTAGGGTTAGGGTTAGGGGACGGGGACGGTTTAGGGTACAGGTTAGGGTACGACAACGTTTTCAGGTGAGTGTACATGTTAGGGTACGGATTAGTTTTAGCGTACGGGTTAGGATTGGGGACGGGTTAGGGTAAGGTTTCGGGTAAGTGTTAGGGTTAGGGTTAGGTTTCGTGTTAAGTTTAGGGTTAGGGGACGGGAACCGTTTAGGGTACAGCTTAGCATACGACAACAGTTTAGGGTGAGCGTACGTGTTACGTTACGGGTTAGTGTTAGCGTACGATTTAGGATTAGGGGACGGGTTAGGGTAAGGCTTCGGGTAAGGGTTAGGTTTAGGGTTAGGGTTAAGGGACAGAGACGGTTTAGGGTACATGTTAGTGTACGACAAGGTTTTAGGGTGAGCTTACGTGTTAGGATACGGGTTAGGATTAGGGGACGGGTTAGGGTAGTGCTTCGGGTAAGTGTTAGGGTTAGGGTTAGGGTTAGGGTTAGGGGACGGGGTTGGTTTAGGGTACAGGTTAGTGTACGAAAATGGTTTAGGCTGAGCGTACATATTAGGGTACAGGTTACTGTTAGCGTACGGGTTAGGATTAGGGGACGGGTTAGGGTAAGGCTTCGAGTAAGGGTTAGGGTTAGGGTTAGGGTTAGGGTTAGGGGACGGTTTAGGGTACAGGTTAGGGTACGACAACGGTTTAGGGTGAGCGTAGGTTTTAGGGTATGTGTTAGTGTTAACGTACGGGTTAGGATTAAGGAACGGGTTAGGGTAAGGCTTCGGTTAAGGCTTAGGTTTAGGTTTAGGGTTAGGGTTAAGGTTAGGGTACGGGGACGGTTTAGGTGACAGGTTAGGGTATGACAACGGTTTAGCGTGAGCGTACATGTTAGTGTACGGGTCAGGATTAGGGGACCGTTTTGTTTAAGGGTTCGGGTAAGTGTTAGGTTTAGGGTTAGGGGACGGTTAAGGGTACAGGTTAGGGTACGACAAAGGTTTAGGGTAAGCGTATGTGTTAGGGTACGGGTTAGTGTCAGCTTACGGGTCAGGATTAGGGGACGGGTTAGGGTAAGGCTTCGGATAATGGTAAGGGTTAGGGTTAGGGTTAGGATTAGGGTTAGGGTACGGGGATGGTTTATGGTACAGTTTAGTGTACGACAATGGTTTAGGGTGAACGTACGTGTTAGGGTACGTGTTAGTGTTAGCGTACGGGTTAGGATTATGTGACAGTTTAATGTAAGGTTTCGGGTAAGGGTTAGGGTTAGGGCTAGGGTTAGGGTTAGGGGACGGTGATGGTTTAGCATAAAGGGTAGGGTACGAAAACGGTTTAGGGTGAGCGTACGTGTTAGGGTACAGGTTAGTGTTAGCGTACGGGTTACTATTAGGGGACGGTTTAGGGTAAGGCTTCGGGTAAGGTTTAGGGTTAGGGTTAGGACTAGGGTTTGGGTTAGGTGATGGGGAAGGTTTAGGGTACAGGTTAGGGTACGACAACTGTTTAGGGTGAGCGTACGTGTTAGGGTACGGGTTAGGGTTAGTGTACGGGTTAGGATTAGGTGACGGATTAGGGTAAGCCTTCGTTTAAGGGTTAGGGTTAGGGTTAGGGTTAGGGTTAGGGGACGGGGATGGTTTAGGCTACAGATTAGGGTACGCCAACAGTTTAGGGTGAGCGTACGTGTTAGGGTATGGGTTAGTGTTATCGTACTGGTTAGGATTAGGGGACGGGTTAGGGTAAGCCTTCGTTTAAGGGTTAGGGTTAGGGTTAAGGTTAGGGGATGGGGATGATTTAGGGTACAGGTTTGTGCACAACAATGGTTTAGGATGAGCGTACGCATTAGGGTACAAGTTAGTGTTAGCATACGTGTTAACATTAGGGGACGGTTTATGGTAAGGCTTCGGGTAAGGTTTACGGTTAGGGTTAGGGTTAGGGTTAGGGTACGGGGACGGTTTAGGGTACTGGTTAGGGTACGAAAATTGTTGAGGGTTAGTGTACCTGTTAGGGTATGGGTTAGTGTTAGCGTACAGGTTAGGATTAGGGGACGGGTTAGGGTAAGGCTTCGGGTAAGGGTTAGGGTTAAGGGGTTAGGGTTAGGGTTAGGGGACGGGGACGGTTTAGGGTACAGGTTAGGGTACGACAACGTTTTCAGGTGAGCGTACATGTTAGGGTATGGATTAGTTTTAGCGTACGGGTTAGGATTGGGGACGGGTTAGGGTAAGGTTTCGGGTAAGTGTTAGGGTTAGGGTTAGGGTTCGTGTTAAGTTTAGGGTTAGGGGACGGGGGCCGTTTAGGGTACAGCTTAGTGTACGACAACAGTTTAGGGTGAGCGTACGTGTTACGTTACGGGTTAGTGTTAGCGTACGATTTAGGATTAGGGGACGGGTTAGGGTAAGGCTTCGGGTAAGGATTAGGTTTAGTGTTAGGGTTAGGGGACGGAGACGGTTTAGGGTACAGGTTAGTGTACGACAAGGTTTTAAGGTGAGCTTACGTGTTAGGATACGGGTTAGGGTTAGCGTACGGGTTAGGATTAGGCGACGGGTTAGGGTAGTGCTTCGGGTAAGTGTTAGGGTTAGGGTTAGGGTTAGGGTTAGGGGACGGGGATGGTTTAGGGTACAGGTTAGTGTAAGACAATGGTTTAGCATGAGCGTACGTTTTAGGGTGCGGGTTAGTGTTAGCGTACGGGTTAGGATTAGGGGACGGGTTAGTGTAAGGCTTCAGATAAGGGTTAGGGTTAGGGTTAGGGTTAGGGGACGGGGATGATTTAGGTAACAGTTTAGTGTACGACAACGGTTTAGCGTGAGCGTACGTGTTAGGGTGCTGGTTAGTGTTAGCGTACGGGTTAGGATTAGGGGATGGGTTAGGGTAAGGCTTCGAGTAAGGGTTAGGGTTAGGCTTAGGGTTAGGATTAGGGTTAGGGGACGGGGATGGTTTACGGTACAGTTTAGGGTACGACAACGGTTTAGGGTGAACGTACGTGTTAGGGTATTTGTTAGTTTTAGCGTGCGGGTTAGGATTATGTGACAGGTTAATGTAAGGGTTCGGGTAAGGGTTAGGGTTAGGGTTAGGGTTAGGGTTAGGGTTAGGGTTAGGGGACAGGGATGGTTTAGCATACAGGGTAGGGTACGACAACGGTTTAGGGTGAGCGTACGTGTTAGGGTATGGGTTAGTGTTAGCGTAAGTGTTAGTATTAGGGGACAGGTTAGGGTAAGGCTTCGGGTAAGGGTTAGGGTTAGGGTTAGGGTTAGGGGACGGGGATGTTTTAGGGTACAGGTTAGGATAAGACAAAGGTTTAGGGTGAGTGTACGTATTAGGGTACGGGTTAGTGTTAGCGTACGGATTAGGATTTCGGGACGGTTTAGGGTAAGGCTTCGAGTAATTGTTAGGGTTAGGGTTAGGGTTTGGGTTAGGGTTAGGGGACGGGGACGGTTTAGGTTACAGGTTAGGGTATGACAACGGTTTAGGGTGAGCGTACGTGTTAGGGTATGGGTTAGTGTTAGCATATGGGTTAGGATTAGGGGACGGGTTAGGTTAAAGTTTCGGGTAAGGGTTGGGATTAGGGTTAAGGGACGGGGACAGGGACGGTTTAGGGTACAGGTTAGGGTTCGCCAATGGTTTAGGGTGATCGTACGTGTTAGGGTACGGGTTAGTGTTAGCGCACGGGTTAGGATTAGGGGACGGGTTACGGTAAGGCTTCGGGTAAGGGTTAGGTTTAGGGTTAGGTTTAGGTTTAGTGGACGGGGACGGTTTAGGTTACAGGTTAGGGTACGACAACGGTTTAGGGTGAGGGTACGTGTTAGGGTATGGGTCAGTGTTAGTGTACGGGTTAGAATTAAGGGACGGATTAGAGTAAGGCTTCGGGTAACGGTTAGGGTTAGGGTTAGGGTTAGGTTTAGGGGACGGGGACGGGGACGGTTTAGGGTACAGGTTAGGGTATGACAATGGATTAGGGTGAGCGTACGTGTTAGGGTACGGGTTAGTGTTAGCGTACGGGTTAGGATTAGGGGACGGGTTAGGGTAAGGCTTCGGGTAAGGGTTAGGGTTAGGGTTCGGGTTAGGGTTACGGTTAGGGGACGGGGACGGTTTAGGGTACAGGTTAGTGTACGACAACGGTTTAGGGTGAGCGTACGTGTTAAGTTATGGGTTAGTGTTAGCGTACGGGTTAGGATTAGGGGACGTGTTAGGATAAGGCTTCGAGTAAGGGTCAGTGTAAGGGTTAGCGGACGGGGACGGGGATGGTTTAGGGTACAGGTTAGGGTTCGCCAATTGTTTAGGGTGAGCGTACGTGTTAGGGTACGGTTTAGTGTTAGCGTACGGGTTAGGATTAGGGGACAGGTTAGGGTAAGGCTTCGGGTAAGGGTTAGTGTAGGGTTAGGGTTAGGCTTAGGGGACGGGGACGGTTTAGGGTATAGGTTAGGGTACGACAACGGTTTAGTGTGAACGTACGTTTTAGGGTATGGGTTAAAGTTAGAGTACGGGTTAGGATTAAGGGAAGGGATAGAGTAAGGCTTCGGGTAAGGATTAGGGTTAGTGTTAGGGTTAGGGGACTGGGACATGGATGGTTTAGGGTACAGGTTAGGGTACAACAACGGTTTAGGTTGAGCGTACGTGTTAGGGTACGGGTTAGTGTTAACGTACGGGTTAGGATTAAGGGACGGGTTAGGGTAAGGTTTCGGGTAAGGGTTAGCGTTAGGGTTAGGGTTAGGGTTAGGGTTACGGGATGGGGACGGTTTAGGGTACAGCTTAGGGTACGACCACGGTTTAGGGTGAGAGTACATGTTAGTGTACAGGTTAGTGTTAGCGTACGGGTTAGGATTAGGGGACGGGTTAGGGTAAGGCTTTTGGTAAGGGTTAGGGTAAGGGTTACGGTTAGGGTTAGGGGACGGGGACGGTTTAGGGTACAGGTTAGGGTACGACAACGGTTTAGGGTGAACGTACGTGTTAGGGTACGGGTTAGTGTTAGCGTACGGGTTAGGATTATGGGTCAGGTTACGGTAAGGCTTCGGGTAAGGGTTGGGGTTAGGGTTAGGGTTATGGTTAGGGGACCGGGACGGTTTAGGGTAGAGTTTAGGGTACGACAACGGTTTAGTGTGAGCGTACCTGTTAGGTACTGGTTAGTGTTAGCGTAAGTGTTAGGATTACTGGACGGGTTAGGGTAAGGCTTCGGGTAAGGGTTAGGTTTAGGGTTAGGGTTAGGGTTAGGGGACTGGGACAGGGATGGTTTAGGGTAAAGTTTACGGTACGACAATGGATTAGGGTGAGCGTACGTGTTAGGGTACGGGTTAGTGTTAGGGTATGGGTTAGGATTAGGGGACGGGTTAGGGTAAAGCTTCAGGTAAGGGTTAGGATTACAGTTAAGGGACGGGGATGGTTTAGGGTACAGGTTAGGGTATAACAACGTTTTAGTGTCAGCGTATGTGTTAGGGTACGTGTTAGTGTTAGCGTACGGGTTAGGATTAGGGGACGGGTTAGCGTAACGTTTCGGGTAAGTGTTAGGGTTAGGGGACGGGGACAGGGACGGTTTAGGGTACAGGTTAGGGTTCACCAACGGTTTAGGGTGAGCGTACATGTTAGGGTACGGGTTAGTGTTAGCGCATGGGTTAGGATTAGGGGACGGGTTAGTGTAAGGCTTCGGGTAAGGGTTAAGGTTAGGGTTAGGGTTAGGGTTAGGGGACATGGCGGTTTAGGTTACAGGTTAGGGTACGACAACGGTTTAGGGTGAGGGTACGTGTTAGGGTATTGGTCAGTGTTAGCGTACGGGTTAGGATTAAGGGACGGATTAGAGTAAGGCTTCGGGTAACGGTTAGGGTTAGGGTTAGGGTTAGGTTTAGGGGAAGGGGACGGGGACGGTTTAGGGTACAGGTTAGGGTATGACAAAGGATTAAGGTGAGCATACGTGTTAGGGTATGGGTTAGTGTTAGCGTACGGGTTAGGATTAGGGGACGGGTTAGGGTAAGGCTTCGGGTAAGGGTTAGGGTTAGGGTTAGGGTTAGGGTTAGGGTTAGGGTTACGGTTAGGGGACTGGGATGGTTTAGGGTTCCGGTTAGGGTACGACAGTGGTTTAGGGTGAGCGTACGTGTTAGGGTATGGGTTAGTGTTAGCGTACGGGTTAGGATTAGGGGACGTGTTAGAGTAAGGCTTCGAGTAAGTGTCAGGGTTAGGATTAGGGGACGGGGACGGGGACAGTTTAGAGTACAGGTTAGGATTCGCCAATGGTTTAGGGTGAGCGTACATGTTAGGGTACGGGTTAGTGTTAGCGCACGGGTTAGGATTAGGGGACGGGTTAGTGTAAGGCTTCGGGTAAGGGTTAAGGGTAGGGTTAGGGTTAGGGTTAGGGAACGGGGACGGTTTAGGTTACCGGTTAGGGTACGACAACGGTTTAGGGTGAGCGTACGTTTTAGGGTATGGGTTAGTGTTAGCGTACGGGTTAGGATTAAAGGAAGGGTTAGAGTAAGGCTTCGGGTAAGGATTAGGGTTAGGTTTTGGGTTAGGGGACTGGGACACGGATGGTTTAGGGTACAGGTTAGGTTACAAAAACGGTTTAGGGTGAGCGTACGTGTTAGGGTACGGGTTAGTGTTAGAGTACGGGTTAGGATTAGGGGACGGGTTAGGGTAAGGTTTCGGGTAAGGGTTATCGTTAGGGTTAGGGTTAGGTTTAGGGTTACTGGATGGGGACGGTTTAGGGTACAGCTTAGGGTACGACCACGGTTTAGGGTGAGAGTACATGTTAGGGTACAGGTTAGTGTTAGCGTACGTGTTACGATTAGGGGACGGTTTAGGGTAAGGCTTTGGGTAAGAGTTAGAGTTAGGGTTTGTTAGGGTTTGGGGACGGAGACGGTTTAGGGTACAGGTTAGGGTACGACAACGGTTTACGATGAGCGTACGTGTTAGGATACGGGTTAGTGTTAGCGTATGATTAGAGGACGGATAAGGGTAAGGCTTTGGGTAAGGGTTAGGTTGAGACATAAGGCTGGACACTTCGGGCTGATGGCATTGGTGAGGTTCGATGAGCAAATGCAGACCCTTTGAAGTCATACTGCATGGTACCCATTCCATGGGTCCGAACTCTCCAGGTTTAAGGGATTCTTCCTTCAGCTAAAACATGCATGGGAAACCCAGAGTACGTTCCACCGTGTCATTGGGAAACGTTTTCAAATGCATCTCAGTTTTCGTCCCCTGGTTCTCGGGTTCACCATTCCAGACGCTTTACTAACACTCTCCCCACTTGGAGAGTCAGTGCCTTTAACCTCCTGTTTGGCACACTTTGCAATTTCTGCGCAACATGAACAGGAATTTGGAGATCCAAAGAGACTAGCTGTAGGTGTCTGCACGGGCAAATGGAACGCTTATTTCCCACCAGGAAGAGGAATTAACCAAAGGCTCAGCGTGCCCTGCCAGAAACAGATTAGGGCCTGAAGCAATCCTGCGGTTTTGCAGTCAGCTCACAAGAAAGCGAGTTGAAGAAAAGAGCTCAAGGGCACTGTAATCCACAAACCTGCAGAGTTATGAATGATAGCTATCGTCCAAAATATATTCAAGTAAGTCTGTGAAGAGGGCTTTAAAGCGGTGCAGAATTTCAGGAAAACGATTTCAGGGGGTAGACTGGAATTGCACTTAAAGCATAGGAAAAGAGGCAGAATGTCAACAATGATGCACTTGGCCAAAAAGAGCATATGGGTTTTTTCCTGAATATATTCAGGAAAAAACGCATACGCACTTTTTGGCCAACCAAGCAAGCGTTTAAAGGAAATCTGCACTACAATGAAGTCTCACTACCCCCCGGTCAAAAGGGCCATGTGAAAAAAGTGTAAAAGAAGGCATCATTGAAGACTAATACAGAATACCAAGTCCTGGTCGTTGGTAGAATAACCAGCAGGGTATAGGATTTAGGAACTACTGGAGGTATATCCTCGGTGGCTTCACTGACTCTCCTGACATCCGTTACCTTGACTGCTGCAGCCCATGGGGCTCTCAAAGTCAGGCCAATCCCAGGATATGGAGCTCACCCAGGCAGGTACCCCACCCCCACCCCAGCCCACAGGGCCCTCGTGTTCAGGCCCCTCCCAGGATATGGTGTTCTCTGGGCAGGTCACCTGCAGCCCATGGGGCTCTCGTTGTCACGTCCCTCCCAGGATACAGAGCTACCCTTGCATGTTCCGTGGCAAGTCTGGGCAAACAGGAACCGTGCACATAGCGCACATTGCAAAGCACTCCCAGCTCACCTGTCGCTCAGATCTGACACAGAGCACCTCAGAGCAGTACTTGAACTAACAAACAGCAGCTCCAAAAGGTCTGTGATCTTGGGAATCACTCTGTGCGGCCTCCCTCCACCTGGTCTTCCAGAGACTTCCACTGCACCCGGGGCACCAGGCCTCTGTCTCCACCCACCACCCACCCCTCCTCTCCCTGACTCCTGGGGTCCTCTCATTAGGAGAGGGTTTTCTTGAAGTTGTCTCCCACTCATGGGCCAGTTAAAATGATTAGAAAACAAGCCGGAGCTACAACCCCTTGTCTATCCTGACTCTCAAGAGCCCACACCTGTTCCTTGGACCTGGCTGATTCAGCAATTTCCATTTTCTGCAATTGTGAGACCCTGAGGGGTGATGATTGGCTGACCTGGGCAGCCTGACCGTGCCGGCCAGCCCTCCCCAGGTGTGCCTGGGTTGAGATTGATATAAACACACATATAAAATGGCTGTGCCTGACGCCATTTTCTCTGCCCTGTCAACAGTCTCGGGGCTGGGCTGGTGGGACGGAGTGAGAGGCCACGGCTTTGTGGGTGGCCCAGTGTGAGTGGGGTTCTGCTGGACTTTCTGCAGCAGTTGCCAAGATGCCACCTGCTAAAGAAGAGGATGTGACACCCATACCTGCCGCTGGAATTTCTTCCTGGGCAGAGGTGAGGAAGGAAGAAAGCAGTGGGGGCGAGGACAGGAGGGGTATCTCAGGCAGGGAAATGGAAAGCTTCCAGAAGAGCACCCAGGGCCAGGGCCATCCTGGCTGGCCTGCAGGCACCAAGTCGGCCGGCATGCTGTCACTCGTGTGGCTCCATGGCCCTTCCTCTAGGCTTTCAAGTCCTTGTACATATTCAGGTGTTTTACCTGGGAAGGGTGGGAACATTTCAGCAGCAGCTGGCCTGGGGTTCGGCCCACGTTTACTCACAGATGCCTCGGCATGGTCCCCCAGCTTTGCAAAGAGGACGCTTGTTGCGTGGGGCCTGCTGGCTGAATGGGAGATGATTCCCCACCACTGACCAACTTCAGAATGGTTTACAACTGGAGCAAGTGCCCTGATACGGTTTTCCTCTGTGTAAATGGTGGGTTCTGATTTTTTTTCGTTTTTCCGTTTTTGGTTCAAGGTAGATTTTATTCCTCTTTTTTGTATTTACAGATATAAGCATGGAAATAATTTATTCATATTAATACATGTATGTGAAGGGAAGAATATTTTTTCTGTTTTACTTTTTTTAATTTTATTTTTTTAATTTTGAATTTTATTTTATTTTTTATACAGCAGGTTCTTATTGGTTATCTATTTTATACATATAAATGTATACATGCCAATCCCAATCTCTCAACTCCTCCCACCACCACCCCCCCAACCGCTCTCCCCCCTTGGTGTCCATACGTTTGTTGTCTACATCTGTTGCTCTATTTCTGTCTTGCAAAACGGTTCATCTGTACAATTTTTCTAGGTTCCACATATATGCATTAATATACAAGATTTGTTTTGTTTTTCTCTTTCTGACTTACTTCACTCTGTATGACAGTCTCTAGATCCATCAACGTCTCTACAAATGATCCAATTTCATTCCTTTTTATGGCTTAGTAATATTCCATTTTATATATGTACCACATCTTTATGCATTCGTCTGTCTGGGCATTTAGGTTGCTTCCATTACCTGGATATTGTAAATAGTGATGCAATGAACATTGCGGTGAATGTCTCTTTTTGATTTTTGGTTTTGTCTGGGTATATGCCCAGTAGTGGGATTGCTGTATCATATGGTAATTCTATTTTTAGTTTTATAAGAAACTCCATAATGTTCTCCACAGTGACTGTATCTATTTACATTCCCAACAATAGTGGAAGAGGGTTCCTTATCTCCACACCCTTTCCAGCATTTGTTGTTTGTAGATTTTCTGATGATGCCCATTCTAACAGGTGTGAGATGATACAGCATGGATGAGTCTATTTCGTTGAGCAAGGAGTAGGTCTTGTCTATTACATATTTGGCTTATGGAAAGGTATCTGTGCTAATTTCAATCTCTGGTTTTATACAGCACCCCAACTCAACTTTCCCCTTAAGCAAGCATAAGTTTTTTAGCTAAATGTGAGACACTGTTCGGTTTTGTAATTCAGTTCATGTGGAGCCAAGTTTACACTCCCTCTATTAGTGATATCTTATGATTACTGTCTTTCTCTGTGTGACATATTTCTCTTAGAGTCATCGTGCTTAAATCCACTCAATTTGCTGCTACAGGCCTGATGACATTGATTTCATTGCTGAGTGATATTCCGTTGTACGTAAGTAGCACAACTTCTTTATCCATTTTTTTCTTTCTGGGATATTTAATTTGTACTGGACTCAAGGTTCTTGAAAACACAGCAGCCCTAAATTTTGTGTTGGCTGTGTCTTGTTGATTTTAATTTTCCTAAGCTATAGGACCATAAGTGGAAGTGCCCTAGGCTCTGTAGCTTTGTTTTTTAGATGTTTCAGGATACACCATAAACATCTCCAGAGTGTCTGTTGGCAATTTACATCCCACCCGTCAGCATAACAAGGCTCCCTCTTCTCCATGGCCTGTCCTGTGTTTCTCGTTTTTACACTTTTTTCAGATGGCCCTTTTGACGAATGGGAAAAGAGACTTCATTGTAGTGCGGATTTCCATTGCTCGAGTGCTTGGTTGACCAAAAAGGGCGTATGCGTTTTTTCCTGAATATATTCACGAAAAAATGCATACGCTCTTTTTGTCCAAGTGCATCACTGTCAAAGATCTGCTGCTTTTCATATGCTTTAAATGCAATTCAAATCTACCTCCTGAAATCTGATTCCTGGAATTCTGCCGTGTTTTCAAGTCTTCTTTGCAGCCTTACTTCAATATATTTTTGACAATAGTTGTCATTTATAACTCTGCAGGTTTGTGAATTACAGTGTCCCTGATTTCCTTTCTTAACTCGCTTCCTTGTAAGCTGGCCACAAAACCGCAGGTTTGCTTCAGGCCGTAATCTGGTTCCGGCATGGCACGCTGAGCGTTTGGTTAATTCCTCTTCCTGGTGGGAAATGAGAGTTAAATGTGCCCGTCCAGACACCTGCCTCACTCCCAGCCCATTGGTGATGTGTGTCCTCTGGTTTGAGGCCACATGTGCCGGTTTACTCACCTATTAAGGATGTGGACCCACTGGTGTGAGGACACTCCTGCCTGGTTCATATCCCCTTGGTGATGTGGGCTGTCTGGTGAGAGTCTGATCCTGGCTGGTTTCGTCACCTTTCTGTGAGGTGGTCCCTCTGCTCTGAGGTCACAACTGCCTGGCTTGTTCCCGTTGCCTTGGAGACGTCGGCCCTCTGGTGGCAGTTGGAGCTTGCTGGGAGTCTCCTCCCCTCGGTGATGAGGGCCCTGTGGCATCAGTCAATAACTGCTGGGCTCCCCATTTTTTCTGATGTTTGCCCACTTGTGCGATGACACTCCTGCCGGGTTCCCATCCCCATGTGGATGTGCGCCTTCTGCTGTGAGGTCCCAACGGTTGGGTCGCTCACAGTTTAATGATGAGGGCCCTCTGGTGTGAGTTCATTCCAGAAAGGATCCCATTGCCTCGCTGCTCCTGGCCGCCTGCTGGGACGTTCCAACTGCTGGATTCCTCACATTTTTTGATCTATGGTCCCTGTGTTGTTAGGCTACTCCTGCCTGCCTCACTCTGAGCACCTTGGAGATGTGGTTCCTGTGGTTTAGGCCACATGTTCTGGGTTCCTCACCTTTCCATTATTTGGCCACCCTGGTGTGAGGATACTTCTGCCTGGTTCCGATCCCCTTGGTGATGTGGGCCCTCTGGTGAGAGTCTTATCCTGGCTGGGTTCCTCTCCCTTCTGTGACGTTTGCCCTCTGCTGTGAGGTCACTCCTGCCTGGCTGGCGCACGTCACCTTGGCGACGTGGGCCCTCAGTTGGGATTTGGTGCCTGCTGGGAGTTTCCTCCCTTCGGTAATGAGGGCCCTCTGGCGTCTGGCCCTAACTCCTGGGCTCCCAAATTTTTCTGATGTGTGCCCTGTGGTGCGAGTACACTCCTGCCAGGTTCCCAACCCCATGGAAATGTGGGCCTTCTGCTCTGTGGACACAACGGCTGGGTTGTTCACAGTTTCATGATGAGGGCCCTCTTTTGTGAGTTCACACCGACCTGGAACCCATAGCCTCGCTGCTCCTTGCCACCTGCTGGGACGTTCCAACTGCGGGATTCTTCACCTTTTTTATTCTATGGGCCCTCTGTTTTGAGGCTACTCCTGCCTGCCTCCCTCCCAGACCCTTGGTGATGTGTGTCCTCTGGTTTGAGGCCACGTGTGTTGGGTCCCTCACCTTTCGATGATATGGCCCCAATGGTGTGAGGACACTCCTGCCTGGTTCACATCCCCTTGGTGTTGTGGGCCCTCTGGTGAAAGTCTGATCCTTGCTGGGTTCCTGACCCTTCTTTGAGGTGGGCCCTCTTCTGTGAGGTAACTCCTGCCTGGCTTGCTCACATTGCCTTGGTGACGTCGGCCATCTGGTTGCAGTTGGAGCCTGCTGGGAGCCTCCTCTCCTAGGTGATGAGGGCCCTCTGGCATCAGGCTCTAACTGCTGGGCACCCCACGTTTTCTGACTGAGCCCAGTGATGCCAGGACACTCCTGTAAGGTTCCCATCCCCATGAGGGAGTGGGCCTTCTGCTCAGTGGTCCCAAAGCCTGGGTTGCTCACAGTTTCGTGATGTTGGTTCTCTGGTGTTAGTTCACTCAGGCCTAGATCCCATAGCCTCTGTGCTCTGGGCCGACTGCTGGGAGGTTCCAACTGCTGGATTCCGCCCCTTTTTTATACTTTGGGCCCTCTGTTGTGAGGCTCCTCCTGCCTGCCTCACTCCAAGCCCCTTGGTGATGTAGGTCCTCTGGTTTGAGGCAACATGTGCCGGTTGCCTCACCTTTTAGGTATGTGACCCCACTGGTGTGAGGACACTCGTGACTGGTTCCCATCCTCTTGTTGATGTGGGCCCTCTGGTGAGAGTTGGACCCTGGCTTGATTCCTCATACTTCTGGGAGGTGGGTCCTCTGCTGTGAGGTCACTCCTGCCTGGCTGGCACACGTCGCCTTGGCCACATGGGCCCTCTGGTTGCAGTTGGAGCGTGCTGGGAGCCTCCTCCCATCGGTGATGAGGGCCCTCTGGCGTCAGGCCCTAACTGCTGGGCTCCCCACATTTTCTGATATGTGCTCACTGGTGCGATGACACTCCTGCCAGGTTCCCATCCCCATGCGGATTTGGGCCTTCTGTTCTGAGGTGCCAACGTGTGGGTTGCTCACAGTGTCAGGATGTGGGCCCTCTGCTGTGAGTTCACTCCGGCATGCATCCCATATCCTCGGTGTTCTGGGCCACCTGCTTGGAGCTTCCAACTGCAGGATTCCTTACCTTTTTTCTTCTATGGGCCGTGTGTTGTGAGACACTTCCTGCCTGCCTCACTCTGAGCCCCTTGTTGTTGTGGGTCTTCTGGTTTGAGGCCACATGTGGTGGGTTTCTCGCCTTTCAATGATGTGGCCCCACTGGGGTCAGAACACTCCTGCCTGGTTCCCATCCCCTTGGTGATGTGGGCCCTCTGGTGAGAGTCTCATCCTGGTTGGGTTCCTAACAGTTTCGTAAGGTTGGCCCTCTGCCCTGAGGTCACTCCTGCCTGGCTGGCACACACCACCTTGGTGACGTCGGCCCTCTGACCGCAGATGGACCGTGCTGGGAGCCTTCTCCTCTTGGTGATGAGGACACTCAGGTGTCAGGCCCTAACTGCTGGGTACCCATATTTTCTGATACGTGCTAAGTGGTGAGAGGACACTCCGGCCAGGTTCCCATCCCCATGCGGATTTGGGCCTTCTGTTCTGAGGTGCCAACGGCTGGGTTGCTCACAGTGTCAGGATGTGGGCCCTCTGCTGTGAGTTCAATCCGGCATGGATCCCATAGCCTCGGTGCTCTGGGACAACTGCTTGGAGCTTCCAACTGCGGGATTCCTCACCTTTTTTATTTTATGGGCCCTCTGTTTGAGACACCTCCTGCCTGCCTCACTCTGAGCCCCTTGTTGATATGGGTCCTCTGGTTTAGGCCATATGTTCTGGGTTCCTCACTTTTCTATGATTTGGCCATACTGGTGTGAGGCCACTCCTGCCTGGTTCTGATCCCCTTGGTGATGTGGGCCCTCTGGTGATTGTCTTATCCTGGCTGGGTTCCTCCCCCTTCTGTGACGTAGGCCCTCTGCTGTGAGGTCACTCCTGCCTGGCTGACGCACGTCACCTTGGCGACGTGGGCCCTCAGTTGGGAGTTGGTGCCTGCTAGGAGTCTGCTCCCCTCGGTAATTAGGGCTGTCTGGAGTCAGGCCCTAACTCCTGGGCTCCCAAACTTTTCTGATGTGTGCCCTGTGGTGCGAGTACACTCCTGCCATGTTACCAAACCCATGGGAATGTGGGCCTTCTGTTCTGTGGTCCCAACAGCTGTGTTGTTCACAGTTTCATGATGAGGGCCCTCTGTTGTGAGTTCACACTGGCTGGGATCCCATAGCCTCGCTGCTCCTTGCCGCATGCTAGGAGTTTCCAACTGCGGGATTCCTCACCTTTTTTATTCTATGGGTCCTCTGTTTTGAGGGTCCTCCTGCCTGCCTCACTCCCAGCCCCTTGGAGATGTGGGTCGGCTTGTTTGGGCCACATATTCTGGGTTCCTCACCTTTCTATGATTTGGCCACACTGGTGTGAGGCCACTCCTGCCTGGCTTGCTCCCGTTGCCTTGGTGACGTCGGACCTCTGGTGGCAGTTGGAGCCTTCTTGTACGCTCCTCTCCAAGGTGATGAGGGCCCTCTTGCGTCAGGCCCTAACTGCTGGGCTCCGCACATTTTCTGATGTGAGCCCACTGGTGCAATGTCACTCTTTCCAGGTTCCCATCCCCATGCGGATTTGGGACTTCTGTTCTGAGGTGCCAACGGCTGGGTTGCTCCCAGTGTCAGGATGTGGGCCCTCTGCTGTGAGTTCACTCCGGCACGCATCCCAGAGCCTCGGTGCTCTGGGCCACATGCTTGGAGCTTCCAACTGCAGGATTCCTTACCTTTATTCTTCTATGGGCCGTGTGTTGTGAGACACTTCCTGCCTCCCTCACTCTGAGCCCCTTGTTGATGTGGGTGTTCTGGATTGAGGCCACATGTTGTGGGTTCCTCGCCTTTCAGTGATGTGGCACCACTGGAGTGAGAACACTCCTGCCTGGTTCCCATCCCCTTGGTGATGTGGGCCCTCTGGTGAGAGTCTCATCCTGGTTGGGTTCCTCACAGTTCCGTAAGGTTGACCCTCGGCCCTGAGGTCACTCCTGCCTGGCTGGCACACCCCGCCTTGGTGACGTCGGCCCTCTGGCGGCAGCTGGAGCATGCTGGGAGCATTCTCCTCTCGGTGATGAGGACACTCTGGCGTCAGGCCCTAACTCCTGGGCTCCCATACTTTTCTGATGTGTGCCCTCTGGTGGGAGGACACTCCTGTCAGGTTCCCAACCACATGGGAATGTGGGCCTTCTGCTCTGTTGTCCCAACTGCTGGGTTGTTCACAGTTTCGTGATGAGGGCCCTCTGTTGTGAGTTCACACCGGCCGGGATCCCATAGCCTCGCTGTACCTTGCCGCCTGCTGGGAGGTTCCAACTGCGGGATTCCCCACCTTTTTTATTTTATGGGCCCTCTGTTTGAGACACCTACTGCCTGCCTCACTCTGAGCCCCTTGTTGATGTGGGTCCTCTGGTTTAGGCCATATGTTCTGGTTTCTTAACTTTTCTATGATTTGGCCATACTGGTTTGAGGCCACTCCTGCCTGGTTCTGATCCCCTTGGTGATGTGGGCCCTCTGGTGGGAGTCTTATCCTGGCTGGGTTCCTCCCCCTTCTGTGACGTAGGCCCTTGGCTGTGAGGTCATTCCTGCCTGGCTGTCACACGTCACATTGGCGACGTGTGCCCTCAGTTGAGAGTTGGTGCCTGCTAGGAGTCTGCTCCCCTCTGTAATTAGGGCCGTTTGGCGTCAGGCCCTAACTCCTGGGCTCCCAAAATTTTCTGATGTGTGCCCTGTGGTGCGAGTACACTCCTGCCAGGATGCCAACCCCATGGGAATGTGGGCCTTCTGTTCTGTGGTCCCAACAGCTGTGTTGTTCACAGTTTAATGATGAGGGCCCTCTGTTGTGAGTTCACACTGGCTGGGAACCCATAGCCTCGCTGCTCCTTGCCGCATGCTAGGAGGTTCCAACTGCGGGATTCCTCACTTTTTTATTCTATGGGTCCTCTGTTTTCTGGCTCCTCCTTCCTGCCTCACTTCCAGCCCCTTGGAGATGTGGGTCCTCTTGTTTAGGCCACATGTTCTGGGTTCCTCACCTTTCTATTATTTGGCCACACTGGTGTGAGGCCACTCCTGCCTGGATCCGATCCCCTTGGTGATGTGGGCCCTCTGGTGAGAGTCTGATCCTGGCTGGGTACCTCACCCTTCTGTGAGGTGGGCCCTCTGACATGAGGTCACTCCTGCCTGGGTGGCACACGTCGCCTTGGTGACATGGGCCCTCTGTTGGCCATTGGAGTGTGCTGGGAGCCTCCTCCCCTCTTTAATGAGGGCCCTGGATAAAACGCATATGCCCTTCTTGGCCAAGTGCATCATTGTCGACGTACTGCCTCTTTTCCTATGCTTTAAATGCAATTACTGTCTACCTCCTGAAATCGGTTTCCTTCAATTCTGCCCCACTTTCAAGTCTGCTTTGCAGCCTTACTTCAATATATTTTTGGAAGATAGCTGTCATTGATAACTGCAGGTTTGTGAATGACAGTGCCCCTGAGCTCTTTTTTTCAACTAGCTTTCTTTTGAGCTGGACGCAAAACTGCAGGATTCTTCAGGCCCTAATCTTGTTCCGGCATGGCACGCTGAGCCTTTGGTTCATTCCTCTTCCTGGTGGGAAATGAGAGTTAAATTTGCCCGTGCAGACAGCTACAGCTACTCTCTCATTAGTTCTCCCTATTCCTGTTCATCTTGTGCAGAAATTGCAAACTGTGCCAAACAGGAGATAAAGGCACTGACTGTCCAAGTGGGGAGACTGTTAGTAAAGGGTCTGGAATTGTGAACCCGAGAAAAAGCGGACGAAAACGGACATGCATTTGAAAACGTTTCCCGGTCACACGGTGCACCATACTGTGGGTTTCCCATGCATGTTTTAGCTGAAGGAAGAATCCCTTAAACCTGGAGAGTTGGGACCCATGGAATGGGTCCCATGCAGTATGACTTCAAAGGGTCTGCATTTGCTCATCGAACCTCACCAATGCTATCAGCCCGAAGTGTCCAACCTTATGTCTCACTCAGCTCTGGGTGTAGATGAGGTAAATCCAGGTTGCATCACAAGCCCTGAATGAATTATTTAAGAATTGCTCTCTATTTCACTGTCATTGTGTTTTGTTTTTGTAATTCATTTTGATAATGGGATTTATCGGATTTTCTCTGCTGCCTTCATGCAGCTGTACACACGCTTGATTCTCTTATGGAGACATATAAATCCATGGGTTTGAAGATTCTTACTAACCAGGTGTATTCCTAGGCGTTGAATATAGGGTGTTTAGTGCATTTCGTTGAGCAAGGAGTAGGTCTTGTCTATTACGTATTTGGCTTATGGAACGGTCTCTGTGCTAATTTCAATCTCTGTTTTTATGCAGCACCCCAACTCACCTTTCCCCATAAGCAAGCATAAGTTGGTTTTCTAAATTTGAGACCCTGTTCTGTTTTGTATTTCAGTTCATGTGTAGCCAAGTGTACATTCCGTGTATTAGTGACATCTTATGAGGTTTCTTTATCTGTGTGATTTATTTCACTTAGAGACATCGTACCTGAATCCAGTCCTTATGCTGCTTTGGGCCTGATGACATAGATTTCCTTGCTGAGTGATATTCCATTTTACGTAAGTACTACAACTTCTTTATCCCTCTTTTGCTCTCTGGTATATTTAACTTATAGGGTAGACAAGGTTCTAAACAGAGCTGTCCCAAAGTTTGTGGTGGTTGCGTCTTTCTGATTTTAATTTCTCTAAGCTAAAAGACCATATGTGGAAGTGCACTGGGCTCAGTTCCTTTCTTTTTTAGGTGTTTCAGGAAACGCCATACACTTCTCCAGAGTGGCTGTTGGCAATTTACATCCCACCCATCAGCATAACAATGCTCCCTCTTCTCCATGGCCTGTCCTGTCTTTCTGGATTTTACAGTTTTTTCAGATGGCCCTTATGACCAGGGGGAAGTGAGACTTCATTGTAGTGCAGATTTCCTTTGCAAGCTTGCTTGGTTGGCCAAAAAGCGTGTATGCGTTTTTTCCTGACTATATTCAGGAAAAATCGAATACGCCCTTTTTAGCCAAGTGCATCATTGTCAACGTTCTGCCTCTTTTCCTATGCTTTAAATGCATTTTCAGTCTAACTCCTGATATCGGTTTCCTGCAATCCTGCCCCACTTTCAAGTCCTCTTCGCGTCCTTACTTCAATATATTTTTGGACTATAGCTGTCATTTATAACTCTGCATGTTTGTGAATTACAGTGCCCCTGAGCTCGTTTCTTCAACTCGTTTTCTTTTGAGCTGGCTGCAAAACCATAGGATTGCTTCTGGCCCTAATCTTGTTCCGGCATTGCACGCTGACCATTTGTTTAATTCTCCTTCCTGGTGGGAAATGAGCATTACATTTGCCCATGCAGACACCTACAGCTAATCTCTCATTGGTTCTCCCTATTCCTGTACATCTTCTGCGTAAATTGCAAACTGAGCCAGACAGGAGGTTAAAGACACTGACTCTCCAAGTGGGGAGAGTGTTAGTAAAGCGTCTGGAATGGTGAACCTGAGTACCAGGGGACGAAAACTGAGATGCATTTAAAAACGTTTCCCAATCACACGGTGGACCATACACTGGGTTTCCCATGCACGTTTTAGCTGAAGGAAGAATCCCTTAAACCTGGAGAGTTGAAACCCATGGAATGGGTAAAATGCTGTATGACTTCAAATGGTCTGCATTTGCTCACAGAACCTCACCAATGCTATCAGCTCGAAGTGTCCAGCCTTATGTCTCATCCAGCTGTGGGTGTAGATGTGTTAAATCCAGGTTGCATCACAAGCCCTGAAAGAATTTTTTAAGAATTGCTCTCTATTTCACTGCCATTTTGTTATGTTTTTGAAATTTATTTTGAAAATGTGATTTAGCTGATTTTCACTGCTGCGTTTATGTCGCTCTACACACGCTTGATTCTCTTACGGAGACATATAAATCCATACGTTTTAAGACTCTTACTAGTCAGGTATATTCCTAGGTGGTGAATATGGGGTGTTGAGTCATTTCGTTGACCAAAAAGTAGGTCTTTTCTATTACATATTTGGCTTATGGAACAGTATCTGTGCTAATTTCAATCTCTGGTTTTATTCAGCACCCGAACTCACCTTTCCCCTTAAGCAAGCATATGTTGGTTTTCTAAATTTGAGGCCCCGTTCTGTTTTGTAGTTCCATTCATGTGTCCCCAAGTTTACATTCCGTGTATTAGTGATATCTTATGTTGCTTTAAATGATATCTTATGATATGTGTCTTTTTCTTTTGAATTATGTGACTTCGAATGATCATACGTAACTCCTCTGGAGTTGTTACAAATGGCCATATTTCATTGATTTCCAGGCTGAGTAATATTCCACTCTACATAAGTACCACATCTCTATCCATTTTTTCCCTCCAGAGACATTTAAGTTATATCCTAGTCGAGGTTCTTTTAAACAGAGAGGCGGTAAACATTGGGGTGCCTGTGTCCTCTCGATTTTTGTTTTTCCCAAGATACACGTCCATGAGTGCAAGTGCCCTGTGCTCTGTAGCTCATTTTTTAGATGCTTTAGTAAACACAATACACTTCTCCAGAGTGACCGTTGGCAATATACATTTCCACTATAAGCCTCACAGGGCTCCCTTTTCTCCTTTCCTGTCCTGCATTTCTGGTGTTTACACTTTATGAGGACGGCTCTTCTGACTGATGTGAAGTGATATCTTTTGTAGTATTGATTTCCAGTGCCCACCTGTTTGGTTGGCTAAAAATGTGTGTGCCCTTTTCTTGAATATATACAGAAAGAGATGCATACACCCTTTTTGACCAAGTGCAAAGTTGCAAATGTTCAGCCCCTTTTCTTGTGCTTAATGGCGAGTCCTTTCTACCTCTTCCAATCCCTTTCCTGCCATTCTCCCTTGCTTACAAGTCCTTTTCTCTGACTATCCTCAAGACAATTTTTAGGGATAGATATTTTCAACTCTGCAGTTTCGTGAATTTTAGTGCCCCTGAGTTCCATTTTTTACTTGTGTTTATGGGAACTGGCCACAAAGCAGCGGGATTTCCTCAAGGCCTATTCTGTTTCCATGGGCAACCCTAGCCTTTGGTCAATTCGTCTTTCTGATTGGAAATTAAAGAGACATGTGGCTGTCCGAGCACCTAGGACTTGTCTCTCATTGTTCCTCCTCCTTCCACTTCATCCTCTGGACAAATTCCAAACTGTACACAACAGGATGTTGACAGTGCTGACATCTCCAAGTGGGGAGACTGTTAGTAAAGACGCCGGAGTGGTGAACCCGAGCACCAGGAGATGAGGAGATGAGATGCCTTTTCCAAACTCTTCCCGATCAGACGGTATACCATCCTCTGGGTGTGACAGGCATGTTTTAGCTGTAGGAAGGATCCCATTCATGTGAGGAGACCACCAGGGCTTTTTCAAAATCAGTGTCTCTCCGCAACCCAAACTGGGGAATTTTTTAAGCTACGGCTACACATATGTTCATTAAGGGCCTTGGGAAGTAGGCAGAGTCCAAACTTTAGATGATTGAAGTCCTCAGGGTCAGAAGCACTCACCAACGGCTTCCCTTAGGTTCCATTTTAACTGTCATTGATAGATGATGTCAATAAAAATATCTATTCTTTTTCAGATTATTTCCCCTTATAGGTTATTGCAAAATATTGAGTGTAGTTCCCTGTGCTATACAGTAGTTCCTTGTTGATGATTGATTATATACATAGCAGTGTGTATGTGTTAATCCCAAACTGTTAATTTATCCCTCCTCCCACCTTTCCTCTTTGGTAATCATAAATTATAAGATTTTATACTTCTCAGAAATGGGGGAGCTGAAAGAGAGGTATCATTTTCAATGGAAAAGCATTTAAAACAAGATTGAAGCTTTAACCAAGATTATTAGATGTACATCCTTGGAAAGAAATCATTTCGTTTCTCTAATATTGACCTGACAAATCTTTTCAGTGAACTTGCTTATAATAAATTGATGGAAATATCAAATGGAAGTGTTAGAAACATCTTATTTTACCCGAGCCTTATACACTGTTCTATGTTAATTACAGTTTGGCTCACACATCTGTTCATTGAAGTTACAAGGTTCTCAATTTCTGTTACTGATCCTCCAGAGTGGACCCCAACAAGTGTCCCCCTGCCCGGTGTCATTGGAGCCAACAGATCGAGACTGAGTTTGGTTCAGAAGCAAAGGAAACTTTATATTTTGATCAGAGAATGGAGAGGTGAGAGCATGTGCTACCCTGTGGGCTGTGGGCTGGGCTGCTGTGTAGAGATCCTGTCAGAGTCAGTGGGAGGGAGGGGGCAGAGCTCTCTCGAGGGCCCGGTTGGCTGCAGCTCAGGCTCTATATCACGGAGTCTGCCCTGGGCCCCAGGATCTGATGTGTCGACCCAGCCATTCTGCACTAGAAAATCTGGTCTGAAGTGCCAGGTGTGGAACCTCTGTATGCGGGACCCTAGGAGCACGTGAAATTAGACAAAGCACAAAGGATAAAAAGGTTAGACTTTATTTCATTGCCCAGATTCTATTTTTATCTCCCAGGGATTTTTAAGGGGCTTTGCCTGGGACAAACCCCGCTTCTGCCTTTTGTCCCCTTCCTCATTCTTGGAGTGCTGAGGGTGCAGACCCTTCTTCTGTAACTGCTGAGTGCTGAGTTAAGAGCACTCATACTCGTGGGCGAGGGTCAGAACTTCTCCCCAGCAGCCTCCAGGTGACGTTGATTGTCCCCAGGGCTGCTGCCTCCCTGCTCGTCCGCCTGAGCACCAGTATTGGAAGTGTTATAGATTCTAATGACCGTTAAGGGTCCAGGAAGGAGATGTGCAGTGATGCTGTGAGGTCCAGTTTCACCCCGCCCCACATTTATTTGGCCACCTTAGGCTGACCGTTTCTGCCAGCCTAGATGCTCTGACCAGTAGTCTGCGCTTTCTTCAATTAGGCCCCTGAATTAACGTAAAAACAGCACCAGGTGTCAGGACCCTGCCCGCTCAACTCCCAGACAGCCCAGGGTCAGTGGTGATGAAGGACCATGATGGCCACTGAGTCAACAGCCTTTTGAAGTAAACAGGAGTCCAGCCGGTCTTATTGGCCACCATCATCACGGTGTTTCTAGGCTTTTCTATGGTGACAGCGTGATATTCGGTTCCCCCGCCAAGATTATTAGCTCCCCTCTGGGTGCAGTAAGTCCTGCAAGCAGTAGTCTACTCTTTTGGGACACACTCTTGTTGTTTTATGAGAGAAACTCCAGGTCAAGTGATGGTCACATGAGTTGTCATGTTGCCCCGTTGCCCCTGGTTATCTCTCTGGAGGTTGGAGTTGGAGGGCCTCCTCACTCGAGGTCAGTGTGCCCACGGAGCAAACCCTGCAACTTCAGGGCATGGTTGGGGGTTAGGATCACCACGTGGGGTCCTTTTCCCTTAAGAGGGAGGTGGCCTTTTGGGCTGCTGATTTCCAGGTTTTTAGATACCGCCAGTATCTTGGGCAGATGTGGCGGTGGGCCAAGCTCCATGGTGACCGTAGTTTATCCTACCTATATGGCATTCTTGCATTGTTCCATTTCAAGTGGTCTCAGTTTTTGCACTAATACTCCAATGGCGATTCACCTTTCACCAGGAATGTAAAGGTCAAAGGGTTTAGCTAAATTAGGGAGTTCCAGGGCAAGGGTCTGAATTGACTGCTCTTTCCATTCTTGAAAGGCCACTTCTGGATTCTATTCAAAAGGATCATCTTTTCCTTTCAGTGTTTCATATAGAGGCCCAGCTAGTAGACTGTAGTTAGGGATCCAGAAGCAGCAAACCCTGGCCTCCCCAGGAACCCCTAAGCTGTCTTCTAGTTTTAGAAAGGGGTAAGGCTATAAATTGTTTCTTCCCTTTCCTGGGATGTGCTTCTCCGACCTTCTGTGAGAATGAAGCCCAGGCAGGTCACCGTAGTCTGTGATATTTGAGCTTTTTCTTGGACAACTTCTATCCTCTATTGGCTTGGTAGTTCAGAGGTCTCCTTAGTAGGGCTGGCGATCAGAATGTCGTCTGCATATTGAAGGAGTGTTTCCTTTTCCAGAGGTAGAGCTTTTAGGTCTTTAGCTGAGCTTTCCCCAAAGGTGGTGTGGGAATTTTTGAACCCTTGGGGCAAGACGGCCCGGAAGTATTGTTTTAGTTGTATGTTGAGTCCTGCCACTCACAAGCCAAAATTTTTTGTGACTCTCGGACTAATGGAATACCAAAGAAGGCATCATTCAAGACTAATACAGAATACCAAGTCCTGGTGGTTGGTAGAATGACCAGCAGGGTGTAGGATTTAGGAACTACTGGAGGTATATCCTCGGTGGCTTCACTGACTGTCCTGACATCCTTTACCAGGACTCCAGCAGCCCATGGGGCTCTCGAGGTCAGGCCAATCCCAGGATATGAAGCTCACCTGGGCAGGTACCCCACCCCCACGCCAGCCCACGGGGCTCTCGTGTTCAGGCCCCTCCCAGGATATGGGGTTCCCTGCGCAGGTCCCCTGCAGCCCATGGGGCTCTCGTGGTCAGGCCCCTCCCAGGATACAGAGCTACCCTTGCAGGTACCGTGGCAAGGCTGGGCACACAGGAACCGTGCACATAGCCCACATTGCAGAGCACTCCCAGCTCACCTGTCGCTCAGATCTGACACAGAGCACCTCAGAGCAGGACTTGAACTAACAAATAGCACCTCCGTCAGGTCTGTGACCCTGGGCATCACTCTGTGCGGCCTCCCTCCACCTGGTCTTCCAGAGACTTCCACTGCACCCGGGGCACCAGGCCTCTGTCTCCACCCACCACCCACCCCTCCTCTCCCTGACTCCTGGGGTCCTCTCATTAGGAGAGGGTTTTCTTGAAGTTGTCTCCCACTCATGAGCCAGTCAAAATGATTAGAAAACAAGCCGGAGCTACAACCCCTTGTCTATCCTGACTCTCAAGAGCCCACACCTGTTCCTTGGACCTGGCTGATTCAGCAATTTCCATTTTCTGCAACTGTGAGACCCTGAGGGGTGATGATTGGCTGACCTGGGAAGCCTGACCGTGCCGGCCAGCCCTCCCCAGGTGTGCCTGGGTTGAGATCGATATAAACACACATATAAAATGGCTGTGCCTGACGCCATTTTCTCTGCCCTGTCAACAGTCTCGGGGCTGGGCTGGTGGGACGGAGTGAGAGGCCACGGCTTTGTGGGTGGCCCAGTGTGAGTGGGGTTCTGCTGGACTTTCTGCAGCAGTTGCCAAGATGCCACCTGCTAAAGAAGAGGATGTGACACCCATACCTGCCGCTGGAATTTCTTCCTGGGCAGAGGTGAGGAAGGAAGAAAGCAGTGGGGGCGAGGACAGGAGGGGTATCTCAGGCAGGGAAATGGAAAGCTTCCAGAAGAGCACCCAGGGCCAGGGCCATCCTGGCTGGCCTGCAGGCACCAAGTCGGCCGGCATGCTGTCACTCGTGTGGCTCCATGGCCCTTCCTCTAGGCTTTCAAGTCCTTGTACATATTCAGGTGTTTTACCTGGGAAGGGTGGGAACATTTCAGCAGCAGCTGGCCTGGGGTTCGGCCCACGTTTACTCACAGATGCCTCGGCATGGTCCCCCAGCTTTGCAAAGAGGACGCTTGTTGCGTGGGGCCTGCTGGCTGAATGGGAGATGATTCCCCACCACTGACCAACTTCAGAATGGTTTACAACTGGAGCAAGTGCCCTGATACGGTTTTCCTCTGTGTAAATGGTGGGTTCTGATTTTTTTTCTTTTTTCCGTTTTTGGTTCAAGGTAGATTTTATTCCTCTTTTTTGTATTTACAGATATAAGCATGGAAATAATTTATTCATATTAATACATGTATGTGAAGGGAAGAATATTTTTTCTGTTTTACTTTTTTTAATTTTGTTTTTTTAATTTTGAATTTTATTTTATTTTTTATACAGCAGGTTCTTATTGGTTATCTATTTTATACATATAAATGTATACATGCCAATCCCAATCTCTCAACTCCTCCCACCACCACCCCCCCAACCGCTCTCCCCCCTTGGTGTCCATACGTTTGTTGTCTACATCTGTTGCTCTATTTCTGTCTTGCAAAACGGTTCATCTGTACAATTTTTCTAGGTTCCACATATATGCATTAATATACAAGATTTGTTTTGTTTTTCTCTTTCTGACTTACTTCACTCTGTATGACAGTCTCTAGATCCATCAACGTCTCTACAAATGATCCAATTTCATTCCTTTTTATGGCTTAGTAATATTCCATTTTATATATGTACCACATCTTTATGCATTCGTCTGTCTGGGCATTTAGGTTGCTTCCATTACCTGGATATTGTAAATAGTGATGCAATGAACATTGCGGTGAATGTCTCTTTTTGATTTTTGGTTTTGTCTGGGTATATGCCCAGTAGTGGGATTGCTGTATCATATGGTAATTCTATTTTTAGTTTTATAAGAAACTCCATAATGTTCTCCACAGTGACTGTATCTATTTACATTCCCAACAATAGTGGAAGAGGGTTCCTTATCTCCACACCCTTTCCAGCATTTGTTGTTTGTAGATTTTCTGATGATGCCCATTCTAACAGGTGTGAGATGATACAGCATGGATGAGTCTATTTCGTTGAGCAAGGAGTAGGTCTTGTCTATTACATATTTGGCTTATGGAAAGGTATCTGTGCTAATTTCAATCTCTGGTTTTATACAGCACCCCAACTCAACTTTCCCCTTAAGCAAGCATAAGTTTTTTAGCTAAATGTGAGACACTGTTCGGTTTTGTAATTCAGTTCATGTGGAGCCAAGTTTACACTCCCTCTATTAGTGATATCTTATGATTACTGTCTTTCTCTGTGTGACATATTTCTCTTAGAGTCATCGTGCTTAAATCCACTCAATTTGCTGCTACAGGCCTGATGACATTGATTTCATTGCTGAGTGATATTCCGTTGTACGTAAGTAGCACAACTTCTTTATCCATTTTTTTCTTTCTGGGATATTTAATTTGTACTGGACTCAAGGTTCTTGAAAACACAGCAGCCCTAAATTTTGTGTTGGCTGTGTCTTGTTGATTTTAATTTTCCTAAGCTATAGGACCATAAGTGGAAGTGCCCTAGGCTCTGTAGCTTTGTTTTTTAGATGTTTCAGGATACACCATAAACATCTCCAGAGTGTCTGTTGGCAATTTACATCCCACCCGTCAGCATAACAAGGCTCCCTCTTCTCCATGGCCTGTCCTGTGTTTCTCGTTTTTACACTTTTTTCAGATGGCCCTTTTGACGAATGGGAAAAGAGACTTCATTGTAGTGCGGATTTCCATTGCTCGAGTGCTTGGTTGACCAAAAAGGGCGTATGCGTTTTTTCCTGAATATATTCACGAAAAAATGCATACGCTCTTTTTGTCCAAGTGCATCACTGTCAAAGATCTGCTGCTTTTCATATGCTTTAAATGCAATTCAAATCTACCTCCTGAAATCTGATTCCTGGAATTCTGCCGTGTTTTCAAGTCTTCTTTGCAGCCTTACTTCAATATATTTTTGACAGTAGTTGTCATTTATAACTCTGCAGGTTTGTGAATTACAGTGTCCCTGATTTCCTTTCTTAACTCGCTTCCTTGTAAGCTGGCCACAAAACCGCAGGTTTGCTTCAGGCCGTAATCTGGTTCCGGCACGGCACGCTGAGCGTTTGGTTAATTCCTCTTCCTGGTGGGAAATGAGAGTTAAATGTGCCCGTCCAGACACCTGCCTCACTCCCAGCCCATTGGTGATGTGTGTCCTCTGGTTTGAGGCCACATGTGCCGGTTTACTCACCTATTAAGGATGTGGACCCACTGGTGTGAGGACACTCCTGCCTGGTTCATATCCCCTTGGTGATGTGGGCTGTCTGGTGAGAGTCTGATCCTGGCTGGTTTCGTCACCTTTCTGTGAGGTGGTCCCTCTGCTCTGAGGTCACAACTGCCTGGCTTGTTCCCGTTGCCTTGGAGACGTCGGCCCTCTGGTGGCAGTTGGAGCTTGCTGGGAGTCTCCTCCCCTCGGTGATGAGGGCCCTGTGGCATCAGTCAATAACTGCTGGGCTCCCCATTTTTTCTGATGTTTGCCCACTTGTGCGATGACACTCCTGCCGGGTTCCCATCCCCATGTGGATGTGCGCCTTCTGCTGTGAGGTCCCAACGGTTGGGTCGCTCACAGTTTAATGATGAGGGCCCTCTGGTGTGAGTTCATTCCAGAAAGGATCCCATTGCCTCGCTGCTCCTGGCCGCCTGCTGGGACGTTCCAACTGCTGGATTCCTCACATTTTTTGATCTATGGTCCCTGTGTTGTTAGGCTACTCCTGCCTGCCTCACTCTGAGCACCTTGGAGATGTGGTTCCTGTGGTTTAGGCCACATGTTCTGGGTTCCTCACCTTTCCATTATTTGGCCACCCTGGTGTGAGGATACTTCTGCCTGGTTCCGATCCCCTTGGTGATGTGGGCCCTCTGGTGAGAGTCTTATCCTGGCTGGGTTCCTCTCCCTTCTGTGACGTTTGCCCTCTGCTGTGAGGTCACTCCTGCCTGGCTGGCGCACGTCACCTTGGCGACGTGGGCCCTCAGTTGGGATTTGGTGCCTGCTGGGAGTTTCCTCCCTTCGGTAATGAGGGCCCTCTGGCGTCTGGCCCTAACTCCTGGGCTCCCAAATTTTTCTGATGTGTGCCCTGTGGTGCGAGTACACTCCTGCCAGGTTCCCAACCCCATGGAAATGTGGGCCTTCTGCTCTGTGGACACAACGGCTGGGTTGTTCACAGTTTCATGATGAGGGCCCTCTTTTGTGAGTTCACACCGACCTGGAACCCATAGCCTCGCTGCTCCTTGCCACCTGCTGGGACGTTCCAACTGCGGGATTCTTCACCTTTTTTATTCTATGGGCCCTCTGTTTTGAGGCTACTCCTGCCTGCCTCCCTCCCAGACCCTTGGTGATGTGTGTCCTCTGGTTTGAGGCCACGTGTGTTGGGTCCCTCACCTTTCGATGATATGGCCCCAATGGTGTGAGGACACTCCTGCCTGGTTCCCATCCCCTTGGTGATGTGGGCCCTCTGGTGAGAGTCTGATCCTGCCTCGATTCCTCACACTTCTGGGAGGTGGGCCCTCTTCTCTGAGGTCAATCCTGCCTGGGTGGCACACCGTGCCTTGGCGACATCGGCCCTCTGGTGGCAGTTGGAGCCTGCTGGGAGCCTCCTCCCCTTGGTGATGAAGGCGCTCTGGTGTCAGGCCCTAACTGCTGGCCTCCCGACATTTTCTGATGTGTGCCCACTGGTGCGATGACACTCCTGCCAGGTTCCCATCCCCATACGGATTTTGGCCTTCTGCTCTGTGGTTCCAACGCCTGGGTTGCTCACAGTTTCATGACATAGGCTCTCTGGTGTTAGTTCACTCAGGCCGGGATCCCATAGCCTCTGTGCTCTGGGCCGCCTGCTGGAAGATTCGAACTGCTGGATACCTCACCTTTTTTCTTCTATGGGCACTGTGTTGTGAGACATCTCCTGCCTGACTCACTCCGAGCCCCTTTTTGATGTGGCTCTTCTGGTTTGAGGCCACATGTGCTGGGTTCCTCACCTTTCAATGATGTGGCCCCACTGGAGTGAGCACACTCCTGCCTTGTTCCCATCCCCTTGGTGATGTAGGCCCTCTGGTGAGAGTCTGATCCTGGTTGGGTTCCTCAAGCTTCTGTGAGCTTGGCCCTCTGCTCCAAGGTCACTCCAGCCTGGCTGGCACACCCCACCTTGGCGACGTCGGCCCTCTGGTGGCAGTTGGCGCGTGCTGGGAGCCTCGTCCCCTCAGTGATGAGGGCCCTTTTGCATCAGGCCCTAACTGCTGGATACCCTCATTGTCTAATACGTACTAAGTGGTGCGAGGACACTCCTGCCAGGTTCCCATCCCCATGGGGATGTGGGCCTTCTGCTCTGAGGTCCCAACGGCTGGGTTTCTCACAGTTTCATGATGTGGGCCCTCTGCTGTGAGTTCACTTTGGCCTGGATCCCATAGACTCCGTGTTCTGGGCCGCCAGCTGCAAGGTTCCAACTGCTGGATTCCTCACATTTTTTAATCTATGGGCCCTGTGTTGTTAGGCTAGTCCTGCCTTCCTCACTCCAAGCACCTTGGAGATGTGGTTCCTGTGGTTTAGGCCACATGTTCTGGGTTCCTCACCTTTCCATTATTTGGCCACACTGCTGTGATGATACTTCTGCCTAGTTCCGATCCCCTTGGTGATGTGGGCCCTCTGGTGAGAGTGTTATCCAGGCTGGGGTCCTCACCCGTCTGTGACGTATGCCCTCTGCTGTAAGGTCACTCATGCCTGGCTGGCGCACGTCACCTTGGCGACGTGGGCCCTCAGTTGGGAGTTGGTGCCTGCTGGGAGTCTGATCCCCTCGGTAATTAGGGCCGTCTGGCGTCAGGCCCTAACTCCTGGGCTCCCAAACATTTCTGATGTGTGCCCTGTGGTGCGAGTACACTCCTGCCAGGTTCCCAAAGCCATGGGATGTGGGCCTTCTGTTCTGTGGTCCCAACACCTGTGTTGTTCACAGTTTCATGATGAGGGCCTTCTTTTGTGAGTTCACACTGGCCGGGATCCCATAGCCTCGCTGCTCCTTGCCGCATGCTAGGAGGTTCCAACTGCGGGATTCCTCACCTTTTTTATTCTATGGGTCCTCTGTTTTGAGGCTCCTCCTGCCTGCCTCCCTCCCAGCCCCTTGGAGATGTGGGTCCTCTTGTTTAGGCCACATGTTCTGGGTTCCTCACATTTCTATGATTTGGCCACACTGGTGTGAGGCCACTCCTGCCTGGCTTGCTCCCGTTGCCTTGGTGACGTCGGACTTCTGGTGGCAGTTGGAGCCTTCTTGTACCCTCCTCTCCAAGGTGATGAGGGCTCTCTTACGTCAGGTTCTAATGGCTGGGCTCCCCAAGATTTCTGATGTGAGCCCAGTGATGCCAGGACACTCTTGTAAGGTTCCAATCCTCATGGGGATGTGGGCCTTCTGCTCTGTGGTCGCAACGCCTGGGTTGCTCACAGTTTCCTTATGTTGCCACTCCGGTGTTAGTTCACTCGGGCCTAGATCCCATAGCCTCTGTGCTCTGGGCCGCCTGCTGGGAGGTTCCAACTGCTGGATTCCTCACCTTTCTTATACTTTGGGCCCTGTGTTGTGAGGCTCCTCCTGCCTGCCTCACACCGAGCCCCTTGGTGATGTAGGTCTTCTGGTTTGAGACCACGTGTGCCGTTTGCCTCACCTTTTAGGGATGTGGCCCTACTGGTGCGATGACTCTCCTGCCAGGTTCCCATCCCCATGCAGGTTTGGACCTTCTGTTCTGAGGTCCCAGCGGCTGGGTTGCTCACAGTGTCAGGATGAGCGCCCTCTGCTGTGAGTTCACTCCGGCATGGATCCCATTGCCTCGGTGCCCTGGGCCACCTGCTTGGAGCTTCCAACTGCTGGATTCCTCACCTTTTTTCTTCTATGGGCCCTGTGTTGTGAGACATCTCCTGCCTGACTCACTCCGAGCCCCTTTTTGATGTGGCTGTTCTGGTTTGAAGCCACATGTGCTGGGTTCCTCACCTTTCAATGATGTGGCCCCACTGGTGTGAGCACACTCCTGCCTGGTTCGCATCCCCTTGGTGATGTGGACCCTCTGGTGAGAATCTGATCCTGGTTGGGTTCCTCACACTTCTGTGAGCTTGGCCCTCTGCTCTGAGGTCATTCCTTCCTGGGTGGCACACCGCGGCGTGGCGACGTCGGCCCTCTGGTGGCAGTTGGAGCGGGCTGGGAGCCTCCTCCCCTCAGTGATGAGGGCCCTTTGGCGTCAGGCCCTAACTGCTGGGTACCCACATTTTCTAGTACGTACTAAGTGGTGCGAGGATACTCCTGCCAGATTCCCATCCACATGGGGATGTGGGCCTTCTGCTCTGAGGTCCCAACGGCTGGGTTGCTCACAGTTTCATGATGTGGGCCCTCTGCTGTGAGTTCACTTCAGCCTGGATCCCATAGACTCCGTGCTCTGGGCCGCCTGCTGCGAGGTTCCAACTGCTGGATTCCTCACATTTTTTAATCTATGGGCCCTGTGTTGTTAGGCTAGTCCTGCCTGCCTCACTCCGAGCACCTTGGAGATGTAGTTCCTGTGGTTTAGGCCACATGTTCTGGGTTCCTCACCTTTCCATTATTTGGCCACACTGGTGTGAGGATACTTCTGCCTGCTTCCGATCCGCTTGGTGATGTGGGCCCTCTGGTGAGACTCTTATCCTGGCTGGGTTCCTCACCCTTCTGTGACATTTGCCCTCTTCTGTGAGGTAACTCCTGCCTGGCTTGCTCCCATTGCCTTGGTGACGTCGGCCATCTGGTGGCAGTTGGAGCCTGCTGGGAGCCTCCTCTCCTAGCTGATGAGGGCCCTCTGGCATCAGGATCTAACTGCTGGGCACCCCACGTTTTCTGACTGAGCCCAGTGATGCCAGGACACTCCTGTAAGGTTCCCATCCCCATGCGGATGTGGGCCTTCTGCTCTGTGGTCCCATCGCCTGGGTTGCTCACAGTTTCGTGATGTTGGTTCTCTGGTGTTAGTTCACTCAGGCCTAGATCCCATAGCCTCTGTGCTCTGGCGCGACTGCTGGGAGGTTCCAACTGCTGGATTCCGCCCCTTTTTTATACTTTGGGCCCTGTGTGTGAGGCTCCTCCTGCCTGCCTCACTCCAAGCCCCTTGGTGATGTAGGTCCTCTGGTTTGAGGCCACATGTGCCGGTTGCCTCACCTTTTAGGTATGTGACCCCACTGGTGTGAGGACACTCCTGACTGGTTCCCATCCTCTTGTTGATGTGGGCCCTCTGGTGAGAGTCTGACCCTGGCTTGATTCCTCACACTTCTGGGAGGTGGGTCCTCTGCTGTGAGGTCACTCCTGCCTTGCTGGCACACGTCGCCTTGGCCACATGGGCCCTCTGGTTGCAGTTGGAGCGTGCTGGGAGCCTCCTCCCGTCGGTGATGAGGGCCCTCTGGCGTCAGGCCCTAACTGCTGGGCTCCCCACATTTTCTGATGTGTGCCCACTGGTGTGAGGACACTCCTGCCAGGTTCCCATCCCCATGCGGATTTGGGCCTTCTGTTCTGAGGTGCCAACGTCTGGGTTGCTCACAGTTTCGTCATGTTGGCACTCCGCTGTTAGTTCACTCAGGCCTAGATCCCATAGCCTCTGTGCTCTGGGCCGCCTGCTGGGAGGTTCCAACTGCTGGATTCCTCACCTTTCTTATACTTTGGGCCCTGTGTTGTGAGGCTCCTCCTGCCTGCCTCACACCGAGCCCCTTGGTGATGTAGGTCTTCTGGTTTGAGACCACGTGTGCCGTTTGCCTCACCTTTTAGGGATGTGGCCCTACTGGTGCGATGACACTCCTGCCAGGTTCCCATCCCCATGCAGGTTTGGACCTTCTGTTCTGAGGTCCAAGCGGCTGGGTTGCTCACAGTGTCAGGATGTGCGCCCTCTGCTGTGAGTTCACTCCGGCATGGATCCCATTGCCTCGGTGCCCTGGGCCACCTGCTTGGAGCTTCCAACTGCTGGATTCCTCACCTTTTTTCTTCTATGGGCCCTGTGTTGTGAGACATCTCCTGCCTGACTCACTCCGAGCCCCTTTTTGATGTGGCTGTTCTGGTTTGAAGCCACATGTGCTGGGTTCCTCACCTTTCAATGATGTGGCCCCACTGGTGTGAGCACACTCCTGCCTGGTTCGCATCCCCTTGGTGATGTGGACCCTCTGGTGAGAATCTGATCCTGGTTGGGTTCCTCACACTTCTTTGAGCTTGGCCCTCTGCTCTGAGGTCATTCCTTCCTGGCTGGCACACCCCGCCGTGGCGACGTCGGCCCTCTGGTGGCAGTTGGAGCGGGCTGGGAGCCTCCTCCCCTCAGTGATGAGGTCCCTTTGGCGTCAGGCCCTAACTGCTGGGTACCCACATTTTCTAGTACATACTAAGTGGTGCGAGGATACTCCTGCCAGGTTCCCATCCACATGGGGATGTGGGCCTTCTGCTCTGAGGTCCCAACGGCTGGGTTGCTCACAGTTTCATGATGTGGGCCCTCTGCTGTGAGTTCACTTCGGCCTGGATCCCATAGATTCCGTGCTCTGGGCCGCCTGCTGCGAGGTTCCAACTGCTGGATTCCTCACATTTTGTAATCTATGGGCCCTGTGTTGTTAGGCTAGTCCTGCCTGCCTCACTCCGAGCACCTTGGAGATGTGGTTCCTGTGGTTTAGGCCACATGTTCTGGGTTCCTCACCTTTCCATTATTTGGCCACACTGGTGTGAGGATACTTCTGCATGGTTCCGATCCCCTTGGTGATGTGGGCCCTCTGGTGAGAGTCTTATCCTGGCTGGGTTCCTCACCCTTCTGTGACATTTGCCCTCTTCTGTGAGGTCACTCCTGCCTGGCTAGCGCACGTCACCTTGGCGACGTGGCCCTCAGTTGGGATTTGGTGCCTGCTGGGTGTTTCCTCCCTTCGGTAATGAGGGCCATCTGGCATCAGGCCCTAACTCCTGGGCTCCCAAACTTTTCTGATGTGTGCCCTGTGGTGCGAGTACACTCCTGCCAAGTTGCCAACCCCATGGGAATGTGGGCCTTCTGCTCTGTGGACTCAACGCCTGGGTTGTTCACAGATTCATGATGAGGGCCCTCTGTTGTGAGTTCACACCGGCCGGGATCCCATAGCCTCGCTGCTCCTTGCCACCGGCTGGGACGTTCCAACTGCGGGATTCCTCACCTTTTTTATTCTATGGGCCCTCTGTTTTGAGGCTACTCCTGCCTTCCTCCCTCCCAGACCCTTGGTGATGTGTGTCCTCTGGTTTGAGGCCACGTGTGTTGGGTCCCTCACCGTTCGATGATATGGCCCCAATGGTGTGAGGACACTCCTGCCTGGTTCACATCCCCTTGTTGTTGTGGGCCCTCTGGTGAAAGTCTGATCCTTGCTGGGTTCCTGACCCTTCTTTGAGGTGGACCCTCTTCTGTGAGGTAACTCCTGCCTGGCTTGCTCCCATTGCCTTGGTGACGTCGGCCATCTGGTGGCAGTTGGAGCCTGCTGGGAGCCTCCTCTCCTAGGTGATGAGGGCCCTCTGGCATCAGGCTCTAACTGCTGGGCACCCCACGTTTTCTGACTGAGCCCAGTGATGCCAGGACACTCCTGTAAGGTTCCCATCCCCATGTGGATGTGGGCCTTCTGCTCTGTGGTCCCAACGCCTGGGTTGCTCACAGTTTCGTGATGTTGGTTCTCTGGTGTTAGTTCACTCAGGCCTAGATCCCATAGCCTCTGTGCTCTGGCGCGACTGCTGGGAGGTTCCAACTGCTGGATTCCGCCCCTTTTTTATACTTTGGGCCCTGTGTGTGAGGTTCCTCCTGCCTGCCTCACTCCAAGCCCCTTGGTGATGTAGGTCCTCTGGTTTGAGGCCACATGTGCCGGTTGCCTCACCTTTTAGGTATGTGACCCCACTGGTGTGAGGAGACTCCTGACTGGTTCCCATCCTCTTGTTGATGTGGGCCCTCTGGTGAGAGTCTGACCCTGGCTTGATTCCTCACACTTTTGGGAGGTGGGTCCTCTGCTGTGAGGTCACTCCTGCCTGGCTGGCACACGTCGCCTTGGCCACATGGGCCCTCTGGTTGCAGTTGGAGCGTGCTGGGAGCCTCCTCCCGTCGGTGATGAGGGCCCTCTGGCGTCAGGCCCTAACTGCTGGGCTCCCCACATTTTCTGATGTGTGCCCACTGGTGCGATGACACTCCTGTCAGGTTCCCATCCCCATGCGGATTTGGGCCTTCTGTTCTGAGGTGCCAATGGCTGGGTTGCTCACAGCGTCAGGATGTGGGCCCTCTGCTGTGAGTTCACTCCGGCATGCATCCCATACCCTCGGTGCTCTGGGCCACCTGCTTGGAGCTTCCAACTGCAGGATTCCTTACCTTTTTTCTTCTATGGGCCGTGTGTTGTGAGACACTTCCTGCCTGCCTCACTCTGAGCCCCTTGTTGATGTGGGTCTTCTGGTTTGAGGCCACATGTGGTGGGTTCCTCGCCTTTCAATGATGTGGCCCCACTGGAGTGAGAACACTCCTGCCTGGTTCCCATCCCCTTGGGGATGTGGGCCCTCTGGTGAGAGTCTCATCCTGGTTGGGTTCCTCACAGTTTCGTAAGGTTGGCCCTCTGCCCTGAGGTCACTCCTGCCTGGCTGGCACACCCCGCGTTGGTGACGTCGGCCCTCTGGCGGCAGTTGGAGCGTGCTGGGAGCCTTCTCCTCTCGGTGATGAGGACATTCTGGTGTCAGGCCCTAACTGCTGGGTACCCACATTTTCTGGTACGTGTTAAGTGGTGAGAGGACACTACTGCCAGGTACCCATCCCCATGCGGTTTTGGGCCTTCTTCTCTGGGGTCACAACGGCTGGGTTGCTCACAGTGTCAGGATGTGGCCCCTCTGCTGTGACTTCAATCCGGCATGGATCCCATTGCCTCGGTGCTCTGGGACAACTGCTTGGAGCTTCCAACTGCTGGATTCCTCACATTTTTTATTCTATGGGCCCTGCGTTGTGAGGCTAGTCCTCCGAGCCCCTTGGAGATGTGGGTCCTCTGGTTTAGGTCCTCTGGTTTAGGCCACATGTTCTGGGTTCCTCACCTTTCTATGATTTGGCCACACTGGTGTGAGACCACTCCTGCCTGTATCCCATTCCCTTGGTGATGTGGGCCTTCTGGTGAGAGTCTTATCCTGGCTGGGTACTCCACCCTTCTGTGACGTAGACACTCTGCTGTGAGGTCACTGCTGCCTGGCTGGCGCACGTCACCTTGGCGACGTGGGCCCTCAGCTGGGAGTTGGTGCCTGCTGGGAGTCTCCTCCCCTCGGTAATGAGGGCCCTCTGGCATCAGGCCCTAACTCCTGGGCTCCCATACTCTTCTGATGTGTGCCCTCTGGTGGGAGTACACTCCTGCCAGGTTCCCAACCACATGGGAATATGGGCCTTCTGCTCTGTGGTCCCAACCGCTGGGTTGTTCACAGTTTCGTGATGAGGGCCCTCTGTTGTGAGTTCACACCGGCCGGGATCCCATAGCCTCGCTGCTCCTTGCCGCCTACTGGGAGGTTCCAACTGCGGGATTCCTCACCTTTTTTATTTTATGGGCCCTCTGTTTGAGACACCTCCTGCCTGCCTCACTCTGAGCCCCTTGTTGATGTGGGTCCTCTGGTTTAGGCCATATGTTCTGGGTTCCTCACTTTTCTATGATTTGGCCATACTGGTGTGAGGCCACTCCTGCCTGGTTCTGATCCCCTTGGTGATGTGGGCCCTCTGGTGAGAGTCTTATCCTGGCTGGGTTCCTCCCCCTTCTGTGACGTAGGCCCTCTGCTGTGAGGTCACTCCTGCCTGGCTGACGCACGTCACCTTGGCGACGTGGGCCCTCAGTTGGGACTTGGTGCCTGCTGGGAGTCTCCTCCCCTCGGTAATGAGGGCCAGGAGTCTCTTCCCCTCGGTAATGAGGGCCTTCTGGCGTCAGGCCCCAACTCCTGGGCTCCCAAAGTTTTCTGATGTGTGCCCTGTGGTGCGAGTACCCTCCTGCCAGGTTACCAACCCCATGGGAATGTGGGCCTTCTGTTCTGTGGTCCCAACACCTGTGTTGTTCACAGTTTCATGATGAGGGCCCTCTGTTGTGAGTTCACACTGGCCGGGATCCCATAGCCTCGCTGCTCTTTGCTGCATGCTAGGAAGTTCTAACTGCGGGATTCCTCACCTTTTTTATTCTATGGGTCCTCTGTTTTGAGGCTCCTCCTGCCTGCCTCACTCCCAGCCTCTTGGAGATGTGGGTCCTCTTTTTTAGGCCACATGTTCTGGGTTCTTTGCCTTTCTATGATTTGGTCACACTGGTGTGAGGCCACTCCTGCCTGCATCCGATCCCCTTGGTGATGTGGGCCCTCTTGTAACAGTCTGATCCTGGCTGGGTTCCTTACTCTTCTGTGAGGTGGGACCTCTGCTGTGAGGTAACTCCTGCCTGGATTGCTCCCGTTGCCTTGGTGATGTCGGACCTCTGGTGGCAGTTGGAGCCTTCTTGTACACTCCTCTCCAAGGTGATGCGGGCCCTCTTGCGTCAGGCTCTAACTGCTGGGCTCCCCACGATTTCTGATGTGAGCCCAGTGATGCCAGGACACTCCTGTAAGTTTCCAATTCTCATGGGGATGTGGGCCTTCTGCTCTGTGATCGCAACGTCTGGGTTGCACAAAGTTTCGTTATGTTGGCACTCCGGTGTTAGTTCACTCAGGCCTAGATCCCATAGCCTCTGTGCCCTGGGCCACCTGCTGGGAGGTTCCAAGTGCTGGATTCCTCACCTTTCTTATACTTTGGGCCCTGTGTTGTGAGGCTCCTCCTGCCTGCCTCACACCGAGCCCCTTGGTGATGTAGGTCTTCTGGTTTGAGACCACGTGTGCCGTTTGCCTCAACTTTTAGGGATGTGGCCCTACTGGTGCGATGACACTCCTGCCAGGTTCCCATCCCCATGCAGATTTGGACCTTCTGTTCTGAGGTCCCAGCGGCTGGGTTGCTCACAGTGTCAGGATGTGGGCCCTCTGCTGTGAGTTCACTTCGGCATGGATCCCATACCCTCGGTGCCCTGGGCCACCTGCTTGGACCTTCCAACTGCTGGATTCCTCACCTTTTTTCTTCTATGGGCCCTGTGTTGTGAGACATCTCCTGCCTGACTCACTCCGAGCCCCCTTTTTATGTGGCTCTTTTGGTTTGAGGCCACATGTGCTGGGTGCCTCACCTTTCAATGATGTGGCCCCACTGTTATGAGCACACTCCTGCCTGGTTCGCATCCCCTTGGTGCTGTGGGCACTCTGGTGAGAGTGTGATCCTTGTTGGGTTCCTCACACTTCCGTGAGCTTGGCCCTCTGCTCTGAGGTCACTCCTGCCTGGTTGGCACACCTCGCCTTGGCGACGTAGGCCCTCTGGTGGCATTTGGAACGTGCTGGGAGCCTCCTCCCGTCGGTGATGAGGACCCTCTGCCGTCAGGCCCTAACTGCTGGGCTCCCCACATTTTCGGATGTGCGCCCAATGGTGCGATGACACTCCTGCCAGGTTCCCATCCCCATGCAGATTTGTGCCTTCTGTTCTGAGGTGCCAACGGCTGGGTTGCTCACAGTGTCAGGATGTGGGCCCTCTGCTGTGAGTTCACTCCAGCATGCATCCCATAGCCTCGGTGATCTGGGCCACCTGCTTGGAGCTTCCAACTGCACGATTCCTTACCTTTTTACTTCTATGAGCCGTGTGTTGTGAGACACACCCTGCTTGCCTCACTCTGAGCCCCTTGTTGATGTGGGTCTTCTGGTTTGAGGCCACATGCGGTGGGTCCCTCGCCTTTCAATGATGTGGCCCCACTGGAGTGAGAACACTCCTGCCTGGTTCCCATCCCCTTGGGGATGTGGGCCCTCTGGTGAGAGTCTCATCCTGGTTGGGTTCTTCACAGTTCCGTAAAGTAGGCCCTCTGCTCTGAGGTCACTCCTGACTGGCTGGCACACCCCGCCTTGGTGACATCGGCCCTGTGGCGACAGTCGGAGCATGCTGGGAGACTTCTCCTCTCGGTGATGAGGACCCTCTGGTTTCAGACCCTAACTGCTGGGTACCCACATTTTCTGATACGTGCTAAGTGGTGAGAGGACACTCCTGCCACGTTCCCATCCCCATGCGGTTTTGGGCCTTCTGCTCTGCGGTCACAACGGCTGGGTTGCTCACAGTGTCAAGATGTGGGCCCTCTGCTGTGAGTTCACTCAGGCATGGATCCCATAGCTTCGGTTCTCTGGGACAACTGCTTGGAGCTACCAACTGCTGGATTCCTCACGTTTTTTCTTCTTTGTGCACTGTGTTGTGAGACAACTCCTCCCTGCCTCACTCCGAGCCCCTTTTTGATGTGCCTCTTCTGGTTTTAGACCACATGTGCTGGCTTCCTCACCTTTCAATGATGTGGCCCCACTGGTCTCAGAATACTCCCACCTGGTTCCCATCCCCTTGGTGAAGTGGGCCCTCTTGTGAGAGTCTGATCCTGGTTGGGTTCCTCACACATCCGTGAGCTATGCCCTCTGCACTGAAGTCACTCCTGCCTGGCTGGCACACACCGCCTTGGTGATGTCCGCCCTCTGGTGGCAGTTGGAGCATACTGGGAACCTCCTCCCCTCGGTGATGAGGGCCCTCTCGCGTCAGGCCCTAACTGCTGGTACCCACATTTTCTGATACGTACTAAGTGGTGCGAGGACACCCCTGCCGGGTTCCCATCCCCATGGGGATGTGGGACTTCTGCTCTGATATCCAAAAGGCTGGGTTGCTCACAGTTTCATGATGTGGGCCCTCTGTTGTGAGTTCACTTCGGCCTGGATCCCATAGACTCCGTGCTGTGGGCCACCTGCTGCGAGGTTCCAACTGCTGGATTCCTCACATTTTGTAATCTATGGGCCCTGTGTTGTTAGGCTAGTCCTGCCTGCCTCACTCTGAGCACCTTGGAGATGTGGTTCCTGTGGTTTAGGCCACATGTTCTGGGTTCCTCACCTTTCCATTATTTGGCCACACTGGTGTGAGGATACTTCTGCCTGGTTCCGATCCCTTTGGTGATGTGGGCCCTCTGGTGAGAGTCTTATCCTGGCTGGGTTCCTCACCCTTCTGTGACATTTGCCCTCTTCTGTGAGGTCACTCCTGCCTGGCTAGCGCACGTCACCTTGGCGACGTGGGCCCTCAGTTGGGATTTGGTGCCTGCTGGGAGTTTCCTCCCTTCGGTAATTAGGGCCCTCTGGCATCAGGCCCTAACTCCTGGGCTCCCAAACTTTTCTGATGTGTGCCCTGTGGTGCGAGTACACTCCTGCCAAGTTCCCAACCCCATGGGAATGTGGGCCTTCTGCTCTGTGGACACAACGCCTGGGTTGTTCACAGTTTCATGATGAGGGCACTCTGTTGTGTGTTCACACCGGCCGGGATCCCATAGCCTCGCTGCTCCTTGCCACCTGCTGGGACGTTCCAACTGCGGGATTCCTCACCTTTTTTATTCTATGGGCCCTCTGTTTTGAGGCTACTCCTGCCTGCCTCCCTCCCAGACCCTTGGTGATGTGTGTCCTCTGGTTTGAGGCCACGTGTGTTGGGTCCCTCACCTTTCGATGATATGGCCCCAATGGTGTGAGGACACTCCTGCCTGGTTCACATCCCCTTGGAGTTGTGGGTCCTCTGGTGAAAGTCTGATCCTTGCTTGGTTCCTGACCCTTCTTTGAGGTGGGCCCTCTTCTGTGAGGTAACTCCTGCCTGGCTTGCTCCCATTGCCTTGGAGATGTCGGCCATCTGGTGGCAGTTGGAGCCTGCTGGGAGCCTCCTCTCCTAGGTGATGAGGGCCCTCTGGCATCAGGCTCTAACTGCTGGGCACCCCACGTTTTCTGACTGAGCCCAGTGATGCCAGGACACTCCTGTAAGGTTCCCATCCCCATGCGGATGTGGGCCTTCTGCTCTGTGGTCCCATCGCCTGGGTTGCTCACAGTTTCGTGATGTTGGTTCTCTGGTGTTAGTTCACTCAGGCCTAGATCCCATAGCCTCTGTGCTCTGGGCCGCCTGCTGGGAGGTGCCAACTGCTAGATTCCACACTATTTTTATACTTCGGGCCCTGTGTTGTGAGGTTCCTCCTGCCTGTCTCACTCCAAGCCCCTTGTTGATGAAGGTCCTCTGGTTTGAAGCCACATGTGCCGGTTGCCTCACCTTTTAGGTATGTGGCCCCACTGGTGTGAGGACACTCCTGACTGGTTCCCATCCTCTTGTTGATGTGGGCCCTCTGGTGAGAGTCTGATCCTGGCTTGATTCCTCACACTTCTGGGAGGTGGGCCCTCTGCTGTGAGGTCACTCCTGCCTTGCTGGCACATGTCGCGTTGGCCACATGGGTTGTCTGGTTGCAGTTGGAGCGTGCTGGGAGCCTCCTGCCATCGGTGATGAGGTTCCTCTGTCATCAGACCATAACTGCTGGGCTCCCCACATTTTCTGATGTGCGCCCAATGGTGCGATGACACTCCTGCCAGGTTCTCATCCCCATGCGGATTTGGGCCTTCTGTTCTGAGGTACCAACGGCTGGGTTGCTCACAGTGTCAGGATGTGGGCCCTCTGCTGTGAGTTCACTCCGGCATGCATCCCATAGCCTCGGTGTTCTGGGCCACCTGCTTGGAGCTTCCAACTACAGGATTCCTTACCTTTTTTGCACTATGGGCCGTGTGTTGTGAGACACACTCTGCCTGCCTCACTCTGAGCGTCTTGTTGATGTGGGTCTTCTGGTTTGAGGCCACATGTGGTGGTTCCCTCGCCTTTCAATGATGTGGCCCCACTGGAGTGAGAACACTCCTGCCTGGTTCCCATCCCCTTGGGGATGTGGGCCCTCTGGTGAGAGTCTCATCCTGGTTGGGTTCCTCACAGTTCCGTAAGGTTGGCCCTCTTCCCTGAGGTCACTCCTGCCTGGCTGGCACACCCCGCTTTGGTGACGTCGGCCCTCTGGCGACAGTTGGAGCGTGCTGGGAGGCTTCTCCTCTCGTTGATGAGGGCACTCTGGTGTCAGGCCCTAACTGCTGGGTAGCCACATTTTCTGATACGTGCTAAGTGGTGAGAGGACACTCCTGCCAGGGTCCCATCCCCATGAGATTTTGGGCCTTCTGCTCTGGGGTCACAACGGCTGGGTTGCTCACAGTGTCAGGATGTGGGCCCTCTGCTGTGAGTTCACACCGGCATGGATCCCATAGCCTCGGTACTCTGGGACAACTGCTTGGAGTTTCCAACTCCTGGATTCCTCACCTTTTTTCTTCTTTGTGCACTTTGTTGTGAGACACCTCCTCCCTGCCTCACGCCGAGCCCCTTTTTATGTGGGTCTTCTGGTTCGAGGCCACATGTGCTGGGTTCCTCACCTTTCAATGATGTGGCCCCACTGGTCTCAGAACAACTTCTTTATCCATTTTTCGCTTTCTGGGATATTTAACTTGTACCGTCGACGAGGTTTTTGTCAACAGAGCCGTCCCAAACTTTGGGGTGGCTGTGTCTTTTTGATTTTAATTTTTGTAGGCTATAGGACTATAAGTGGAAGTGCCGTAGGCTCTGTTGCTTTGTTTTTTAGGTGTTTCAGGAAACACCATATACTTCTCCAGAGTGGCAGTTGGCAGTTTATATCCTGCCCATCAGCATAAAAGGCTCCCTGTTCTACATGGCCTGTTCTTGCTTTCTGGATTTTACACATTTTTCAGGTGGCCCTTTTGACCTGGGGTATGTGAGGCTTCATTGTAGTGCAGATTTCCTTTGCATGCTTGCTTGGTTGGCCAAAAACGGCTTATGCGTTTCTTCCTGAATATATTCAGGAAAAAACGCATAAGCCCTTTTTGGCCAAGTGCATCATTGTCAACGTTCTGCCTCTTTTCCTATGCTTTAAATGCAATTCCAGTCTACCTCCTGAAATCGGTTTCCTGCAATTCTGCCCCGCTTTTAAGTCCTCTTTGCAGCCTTAGTTCAATATATTTTTGGGCGATAGTTGTCATGTATAACTCTGCAGGTTTGTAAATTATAGTGCCCCTGAGCTCCTTTCTTCAACTCGGTTTCTTGTGAGCTGGCCACAAATCCGCAGGATTGCTTCAGACCCTAATCTGGATCCGGCTCGGCATGCCGAGCCTTTTGTTAATTCCTCCTCCTGGTGGAAAATGAGAGTTCAATTTGCCCGTGCAGGCACCTACAGCTAGTCTCTCATTGATTCTCCCTATTCCTGTTCATCTTGCGCAGAAATTGCAAACTGTACCAAAGAGGAGGTTAAAGGCACTGACTTTCCAAGTGGGGAGAGTGTTAGGAAAGCGTCTGGAATGGAGAACCCGAGTACCAGGGGACGAAAACTGAGATGCATTTGAAAACGTATCCCACTCACACGGTGGACCATGCTCTGGGTTTCCCATGCATGTTTTAGCTGAAGGAAGAATCCTTTAAACATGGAGAGTTGGGACCCATGGAAAGGTTACAATGCAGTATGACTTCAAAGGGTCTGCATTTGCTCATCGAACCTCACCAATGCTATCAGCCCGAAGTGTCCAACCTTATGTCTCACTCAGCTCTGGGTGTAGATGAGGTAAATCCAGGTTGCATCACAAGCCCTGAATGAATTATTTAAGAATTGCTCTCTTTTTCACTGTCATTGTGTTTTGTTTTTGTAATTCATTTTGATAACGGGATTTATCGGATTTTCTCTGCTGCATTCATGCAGCTGTACACATGCTTGATTCTCTTATGGAGACATATAAATCCGTGGGTTTGAAGATTCTTACTAGTCAGGTGTATTCCTAGGCGTTGAATATAGGGTGTTTAGTCCATCTCGTTGAGCAAGGGGTAGGTCTTGACTCTTATATATTTGACTTATTGAATGGTATCTGTGCTAATTTCTATGTCTGGTTTTATGCAGCACCCCAACTCACCTTTCCCCTAAAGCAAACATAAGTTGGTTTTCTAAATTTGAGACCCTGTTCTGTTTGGTAATTCAGTTCATGTGTAGCCAAGATTACATTCGGTGTATTAGTGATATCTTATGATGTTTCATTTTCTGTGTGACTTATTTCACTTAGAATCATCGTACCTGAATCCACTCATTATGCCGCGACAGGCCTGATGACATAGATTTCATTGGAGAGTGATATTCCATTGTACGTACGTACCACAACTTCTTTATCCATTTTTCGCTTTCTGGGATATTTTACTTGTACCGTAGACGAGGTTCTTGTAAACAAAGCCGTCTGAAACTTTGGGGTGGCTGTGCGTTTCTTATTTTAATTTCCCTAAGCTATAGGACCATAAGTGGAAGTGCCGTAGGCTCCGTTGCTTTGTTTTTTAGGTGTCTCAGGAAACACCATACACTTCTCCAGAGTGGCTCTTTGCAATTTACATCCCGCCCATTAGCATAACAAGGCTCCCTGTTCTCCATGGTCTGTGCTGCCTTTCTGGATTTTACACTTTTTTTGGTGGCCCTTTTGACCGGGGGGCAGTGAGACTTCACTGTAGTGCAGATTTCTTTAACATGCTTGTTTGGTTGGCCAAAAAGGGCGTATGCGTTTTTTCCTGAATATATTAAGGAAAAAAAGCATAAACCCTTTTTGGCCAAGTGCATCATTGTCGAAGTTCTGCCTCTTTTCCTATGCTTTAAATGCAATTCCAGTCTACCCCTTGAAATCGTTTTCCTGCAATTCTGCCCCGCTTTCAAATCCTCTTCGACGCCTTCCTTCAATATATTTTTGGACGATAGCTGTCATTTATAACTGCAGGTTTGTGAATTACAGTGCCCCTGAGCTCCTTTCTTCAAATCGCTTTCTTGTGAGCTGGCCGCAAACCCGCAGGATTGCATCAGGCCCTAATCTGTTTCCGGAACATGCTGAGCCTTTGGTTAATTCCTCTTCCTGGTGGGAAATGAGCGTTAAAATTGCCTGTGCAGACACCTACAGCTAGTCTCTCATTGATTCTCCCTATTCCTGTTCATCTTGCGCAGAAATTGCAAACTGTGCCAAAGAGGAGGTTAAAGGCACTGACTCTCCAAGTGGGGAGAGTGTTAGGAAGGCGTCTGGAATGGTGAACCCGAGTACCAGGGGACAAAAACTGAGATGCATTTGAAAACGTTTCCCACTCACACGGTGGACAATGCTCTGGGTTTCCCATGCATGTTTTAGCTGAAGGAAGAATCCCTTAAACATGGAGAGTTGGGACCCATGGAAATGGTTCCATGCAGTATGACTTCAAAATGTCTGCATTTGCTCACCGAACCTCACCAATGCTATCAGCCCGAAGTGTCCAACCTTATGTCTCACTCAGCTCTGGGTGTAGATGAGGTAAATCCAGGTTGCATTCCAGGCCCTGAATGAATTTTTTAAGAATTGCTCTCTATTTCACTGTCATTGTGTTTTGTTTTTGTAATTCATTTTGATAATGGGATTTATCGGATTTTCTCTTCTGCATACATGCAGCTGTACACACGCTTGGTTCTCTTACAGAGACATATAAATCCATGGGTTTTAAGATTCTTACTAGTCAGGTATATTCCTATGCGTTGAATAACGGGTGTTGAGTCCATTTCGATGAGCAATGTGTAGGTCTTGTCTATTACATATTTGGCTTATGGAAAGGTATCTGTCCTAATTTCAATCTCTGGTTTTATGCAGCACCACAACTCACCTTTCCCCATAAGCAAGCATAAGTTGGTGTTCTAAATTTAAGACCCTGTTCTGTTTTGTAGTTCAGTTCATGTGTAGCCAAGTTTACATTCCGTGTATTAGTGATATCTTATGATGTTTCTTTTTCTGTGTGACTTATTTCACGTAGAATCATCCTACCTGAATGCACTCATAATGCCGCTACGGGCCTGATGACATAGATTTCATTGCTGAGTGATATTCCATTGTACGTATGTACCATAACTTCTTTATCCATTTTTCGCTTTCTGGGATATTTAACTAGTACTGTAGACGAGGTTCTTGTAAACAGAGCCGTCCCAAACTTTGGGGTGGATGTGTGTTTTTGATTTTAATGTCTCTAAGCTACAGGACCATAAGTGGATGTGCCATAGGCTGTGTTGCTTTGTTTCCTACGTGTTTCAGGAAACACCATACACTTCTCCAGAGTGGCTCTTGGCAATTTACATCCCGCCCATCAGTATGAAAAGGCTCGCTGTTCTCTATGGCCTGTCCTGTCTTTCTGGATTTTACACTTCTTTCAGATGGCCCTGTTGACCGGGGGGCAGTGAGACTTCCCTTGTAGTGCAGATTTCCTTTACACGCTTGCTTGGTTGGCCAAAAAGGGCGTATGTGTTTTTTCCTGAATATATTCAGGAAAAAACACATACGACCTTTTTGGCCAAGTGCATCACTGTCGACATTCTGCCTCTTTTCCTATGCTTTAAGTGCAATTCCAGTCTACCCCCTGAAATCGTTTTCCTGCAATTCTGCCCCGCTTTCAAATCCTCTTCGAAGCCTTACTTCAATATATTTTTGGACGATAGCTCTCATTTATAACTCTGCAGGTTTGTGAATTACAGTGCCCCTGAGCTCCTTTCTTCAAATCGCTTTCTTGTGAGCTGGCCGCAAACCCGCAGGATTGCATCAGGCCCTGATCTGGTTCCGGAACATGCTGAGCCTTTGGTTAATTCCTCTTCCTGGTGGGAAATGAGCGTTAAATTTGCCCGTGCAGACACCTACAGCTAGTCTCTCATTGATTCTCCCTATTCCTGTTCATCTTGCGCAGAAATTGCAAACTGTGCCAAACAGCAGGTTAAAGGCACTGACTCTCCAAGTGGGGAGAGTGTTAGTAAAGGGTCTGGAATTGTGGACCCGAGTAAAAGGGGACGAAAACTGAGATGCATTTGAAAACGTTTCCTGGTCACACGGTGCACCATACTGTGGGTTTCCCATGCATGTTTTAGCTGAAGGAAGAATCGCTTAAACCTGGAGAGTTGGGACCCATGGAATGGGTACCATGCAGTATGACTTCAAATGGTCTGCATTTGCTCATCGAACCTCACCAATGCTATCAGCCCGAAGTGTCCAACCTTATGTCTCACTCAGCTCTGGGTGTAGATGAGGTAAATCCAGGTTGCATCACAAGCCCTGAATGAATTATTTAAGAATTGCTCTCTATTTCACTGTCATTGTGTTTTGTTTTTGTAATTCATTTTGATAAAGGGATTTATCGGATTTTCTCTGCTGCCTTCATGCAGCTGTACACATGCTTGATTCTCTTATGGAGACATATAAATCCATGGGTTTGAATATTCTTACTAGTCAGGTGTATTCCTAGGCATTGAATATAGGGTTGTTAGTCCATTTCGTTGAGCAAGGGGTAGGTCTTGACTATTACATATTTGACTTATGGAATGGTATCTGTGCGAATTTCTATCTCTGGTTTTATGCAGCACCCCAACTCACCTTTCCCCTTAAGCAAACACAAGTTGGTTTTCTAAATTTGAGACCCTGTTCTGTTTTGTAATTCAGTTCATGTGTAGCCAAGATTACATTACGTGTATTAGTGATAACTTATGATGTTTCATTTTCTGTGTAAATTATTTCACTTAGAATCATCGTACCTGAATCCACTCATTATGCCGCTGCGGGCCTGATGACATAGATTTCATTGGAGAGTGGAATTCCATTGTACGTACGTACCACAACTTCTTTATCCATTTTTTGCTTTCTGTGATATTTAACTTGTACCATAGATGAGGTTCTTGTAAACAGAGCCGTCTGAAACTTTGGGGTGGCTGTGCCTTTCTGATTTTAATTTCCCTAAGCTATAGGACCATAAATGGAAGTGCTGTAGGCTCCGTTGCTTTGTTTTTTAAGTGTTTGAGGAAACACCATACACTTCTCCAGAGTGGCTCTTGGCAATTTACATTCCGCCCATCAGCATAAGAAGGCTCCCTGTTCTCCATGGCCTGTGCTGCCTTTCTGGATTTTACACTTTTTTCAGATGGCCCTTTTGACCCGGGGGCAGTGAGACTTCACTGTAGTGCAGATTTCTTTAATATGCTTGCTTGGTTGGCCAAAAAGGGCGTATGCGTTTTTTCCTGAATACATTCAGGAAAAAACGCATACGCCCTTTTTGGCCAAGTGTATCATTTTCGAAGTTCTGCCTCTTTTCCTATGCTTTAAATGCAATTCCAGTCTACCCCCTGAAATCGTTTTCCTGCAATTCTGCCCCGCTTTCAAATCCTCTTCGACGCCTTCCTTCAATATATTTTTGGACGATAACTCTCATTTATAACTCTGCAGGATTGTGAATTACAGTGCCCCTGAGCTCCTTTCTTCAAATCGCTTTCTTGTGAGCTGGCCGCAAACCCGCAGGATTGCATCAGGCCCTAAACTGGTCCGGAACATGCTGAGCCTTTGGTTAATTCCTCTTCCTGGTGGGAAATGAGCATTAAATTTGCCCGTGCAGACACCTACAGCTAGTCTCTCATTGGTTCTCCCTATTCCTGTTCATCTTGCGCAGAAATTGCAAACTGTGCCAAACAGGAGGTTAAAGGCACTGACGCTCCAAGTGGGGAGAGTGTTAGTAAAGGGTCTGGAATTGTGGACCCGAGTAAAAGGGGACGAAAACTGAGATGCATTTGAAAACGTTTCCCGGTCACACGGTGCACCATACTGTGGGATTCCCATGCATGTTTTAGCTGAAGGAAGAATTGCTTAAACCTGGAGAGTTGGGACACATGGAATGGGTACCATGCAGTATGACTTCAAATGGTCTGCATTTGCTCATCGAACCTCACCAATGCTATCAGCCCGAAGTGTCCAACCTTATGTCTCACTCAGCTCTGGGTGTAGATGAGGTAAATCCAGGTTGTATCAGAAGCCCTGAATGAATTATTTAAGAATTGCTCGCTATTTCACTGTCATTGTGTTTTGTTTTTGTAATGCATTTTGATAAAGGGATTTATCGGATTTTCTCTGCTGCTTTCATGCAGCTGTACACATGCTTGATTCTCTTATGGAGACATATAAATCCATGGGTTTGAAGATTCTTACTAGTCAGGTGTATTCCTCGGCATTGAATATAGGGTTGTTAGTCCATTTCGTTGACCAAGGGGTAGGTCTTGACTATTACATATTTGACTTATGGAATGGTATCTGTGCGAATTTCTATCTCTGGTTTTATGCAGCACCCCAACTCACCTTTCCCCTTAAGCAAACATAAGTTGGTTTTCTAAATTTGAGACCCTGTTCTGTTTTGTAATTCAGTTCATGTGTAGCCCAGATTATATTCCGTGTATTAGTGATATCTTATGATGTTTCATTTTCTGTGTGACTTATTTCACTTAGAATCATCGTACCTGAATCCACTCATTATGCCGCGATGGGCCTGATGACAAAGATTTCACTGGAGAGTGATATTCCATTGTACGTACGTACCACAACTTCTTTATCCATTTTTTGCTTTCTGCGATATTTAACTTGTACCGTAGACGAGGTTCTTGTAAACAGAGCCGTCTGAAACTTTGGGGTGGCTGTGTGTTTCTGATTTTAATTTCCCTAAGCTATAGGACCATAAGAGGAAGTGCCGTAGGCTCCGTTGCTTTGTTTTTTAGGTGTTTGAGGAAACACCATACACTTCTCCAGAGTGGCTCTTTGCAATTTACATCCCGCCCATCAGCATAACAAGGCTCCCTGTTCTCCATGGCCTGTGCTGCCTTTCTGGATTTTACACTTTTCTTGTTGGCCCTTTTGACCGGGGGGCAGTGAGACTTCACTGTAGTGCAGATTTCTTTAACATGCTTGTTTGGTTGGCCAAAAAGGGCGTATGCGTTTTTTCCTGAATATATTAAAGAAAAAATGCATACGCCCTTTTTGGCCAAGTGCATCATTCTCGACGTTCTGCCTCTTTTCCTATGCTTTAAATGCAATTCCAGTCTACCCCCTGAAATCTTTTTCCAGCAATTCTGCCCCGCTTTCAAGTCCTCTTCACAGCCTTACTTCAATATATTTCTGGAAGATAGCTGTCATTTATAACTCTGCTGGTTTGTGAATTACATTGCCCCTGAGCTCCTTTCTTCATATCGCTTTCTTGTGAGCTGGCCGCAAACCCGCAGGATTGCTTCAGGCCCTAATCTGGTTCCGGCACGGCATGCTGAGCCTTTGGTTAATTCCTCTTCCTGGTTGGAAATGAGCGTTAAATTTGCCCGTGCAGACACCTACAGCTAGTCTCTCATTGGTTCTCCCTATTCCTGTTCATCTTGCGCAGAAATTGCAAACTGTGCCAAACAGGAGGTTAAAGGCACTGACTCTCCAAGTGGGGAGAGTGTTAGTAAAGGGTCTGGAATTGTGAACCCGAGTAAAAGGGGACAAAAACTGAGATGCATTTGAAAACGTTTCCCGGTCACACGGTGCACCATGTTCTGGGTTTCCCATGCATGTTTTAGCTGAAGGAAGAATCGCTTAAACCTGGAGAGTTGGGACCCATGGAATGGGTACCATGCCGTATGACTTCAAATGATCTGAATTTGCTCATCGAACCTCACCAATGCTATCAGCCCGAAGTGTCCAACCTTATGTCTCACTCAGCTCTGGGTGTAGATGAGGTAAATCCAGGTTGCATCACAAGCCCTGAATGAATTATTTAAGAATTGCTCTCTATTTCACTGTCATTGTGTTTTGTTTTTGTAATTCATTTTGATAAAGGGATTTATCGGATTTTCTCTGCTGCCTTTATGCAGCTGTACACAGGCTTGATTCTCTTATGGAGACATATAAATCCATGGGTTTGAAGATTCTTACTAGTCAGGTGTATTCCTAGGCCTTGAATATAGGGTTGTTAGTCCATTTTTTTGAGCAAGGGGTAGGTCTTGACTATTACATATTTGACTTATGGAATGGTATCTGTGCGAATTTCTATCTCTGGTTTTATGCAGCACCCCAACTCACCTTTCCCCTTAAGCAAACATAAGTTGGTTTTCTAAATTTGAGACCCTCTTCTGTTTTGTAATTCAGTTCATGTGTAGCCAAGATTACATTCCGTGTATTAGTGATATCTTATGATGTTTCATTTTCTGTGTGACTTATTTCACTTAGAATCATCGTACCTGAATCCACTCATTATGCCCCGACGGGCCTGATGACATACATTTCATTGGAGAGTGATATTCCATTGTACATACGTACCACAACTTCTTTATCCATTTTTTGCTTTCTGCGATATTTAACTTGTACCGTAGACGAGGTTCTTGTAAACAGAGCCATCCGAAACATTGGGGTGTCTGTGTGTTTCTGATTTTAATTTCCCTAAGCTATAGGACCATAAGTGGAAGTGCCGTAGGCTCCGTTGCTTTGTTTTTTAGGTGTTTGAGGAAACACTATACACTTCTCCATAGTGGCTCTTGGCAATTTACATCCCGCCCATCAGTATGACAAGGCTCCCTGTTGTCTATGGCCTGTCCTGTATTTCTGGATTTTACACTTTTTTCAGATGGCCCTGTTGACCGGGGGGCAGTGAGACTTCCCTTGTAGTGCAGATTTACTTTACACGCTTGCTTGGTTGGCCAAAAAGGGCGTATGTGTTTTTTCCTGAATATATTCAGGAAAAAACACATACGCCCTTTTTGGCCAAGTGCATCACTGTCGACATTCTGCCTCTTTTCCTATGCTTTAAGTGCAATTCCAGTTTACCCCCTGAAATCGTTTTCCTGAAATTCTGCGTCTCTTTCAAGTCCTCTTCGCTCACTTAGTGCAATATATTTTTGGACGATAGCTGTCATTCATAACTCTGCAGGTTTGTGAATTACAGTGCCCGTGAGCTCCTTTCTTCAACTCGTTTTCTTGTGAGCTGGCAGCAAAACGGCAGGATTGCTTTAGGCCCTAATCTCTTTCTGGCAGGGTACGCTGAGCCTTTGGTTAATTCCTCTTCCTGGTGGGAAATTAGCGTTACATTTGCCCATGCAGACACCTACAGCTAGTCTCTCGTTGATTCTCCCTATTCCTGTTCATCTTGCGCAGAAATTGCAAACTGTGCCAAACAGGAGGTTAAAGGCACTGACTCTCCAAGTGGGGAGAGTGTTAGGAAAGCGTCTGGAATGGTGAACCCAAGTACCAGGGGACAAAACTGAGATGCATTTAAAAACGTTTCCCACTCACACGGTGCACCATACTGTGGGTTTCCCATGCATGTTTTAGCTGAAGGAAGAATCCCTTAAACATGGAGAGTTGGGACCCATGGAAAGGGTACCATGCAGTATGACTTCAAAATGTCTGCATTTGCTCACCGAACCTCACCAATGCTATCAGCCCGAAGTGTCCAGCCTTATGTCTCACCCAGCTCTGGGTGTAGATGAGGTAAATCCAGGTTGCATCACAAGCCCTGAATGAATTATTTAAGAATTGCTCTCTATTTCACTCTCATTGTGTTTTGTATTTGAAAATTATTTTGATAATGGGATTTATCGGATTTTCTCTGCTGCTTTCATGCAGCTGTACACATGCTTGATTCTCTTATGGAGACATATAAATCCATGGGTTTGAAGATTCTTACTAGTCAGGTGTATTCCTCGGCATTGAATATAGGGTTGTTAGTCCATTTCGTTGACCAAGGGGTAGGTCTTGACTATTACATATTTGACTTATGGAATGGTATCTGTGCGAATTTCTATCTCTGGTTTTATGCAGCACCCCAACTCACCTTTCCCCTTAAGCAAACATAAGTTGGTTTTCTAAATTTGAGACCCTCTTCTGTTTTGTAATTCAGTTCATGTGTAGCCAAGATTACATTCCGTGTATTAGTGATATCTTATGATGTTTCATTTTCTGTGTGACTTATTTCACTTAGAATCATCGTACCTGAATCCACTCATTATGCCCCGACGGGCCTGATGACATACATTTCATTGGAGAGTGATATTCCATTGTACATACGTACCACAACTTCTTTATCCATTTTTTGCTTTCTGCGATATTTAACTTGTACCGTAGACGAGGTTCTTGTAAACAGAGCCATCCGAAACATTGGGGTGTCTGTGTGTTTCTGATTTTAATTTCCCTAAGCTATAGGACCATAAGTGGAAGTGCCGTAGGCTCCGTTGCTTTGTTTTTTAGGTGTTTGAGGAAACACTATACACTTCTCCATAGTGGCTCTTGGCAATTTACATCCCGCCCATCAGTATGACAAGGCTCCCTGTTGTCTATGGCCTGTCCTGTATTTCTGGATTTTACACTTTTTTCAGATGGCCCTGTTGACCGGGGGGCAGTGAGACTTCCCTTGTAGTGCAGATTTACTTTACACGCTTGCTTGGTTGGCCAAAAAGGGCGTATGTGTTTTTTCCTGAATATATTCAGGAAAAAACACATACGCCCTTTTTGGCCAAGTGCATCACTGTCGACATTCTGCCTCTTTTCCTATGCTTTAAGTGCAATTCCAGTTTACCCCCTGAAATCGTTTTCCTGAAATTCTGCGTCTCTTTCAAGTCCTCTTCGCTCACTTAGTGCAATATATTTTTGGACGATAGCTGTCATTCATAACTCTGCAGGTTTGTGAATTACAGTGCCCGTGAGCTCCTTTCTTCAACTCGTTTTCTTGTGAGCTGGCAGCAAAACGGCAGGATTGCTTTAGGCCCTAATCTCTTTCTGGCAGGGTACGCTGAGCCTTTGGTTAATTCCTCTTCCTGGTGGGAAATTAGCGTTACATTTGCCCATGCAGACACCTACAGCTAGTCTCTCGTTGATTCTCCCTATTCCTGTTCATCTTGCGCAGAAATTGCAAACTGTGCCAAACAGGAGGTTAAAGGCACTGACTCTCCAAGTGGGGAGAGTGTTAGGAAAGCGTCTGGAATGGTGAACCCAAGTACCAGGGGACAAAACTGAGATGCATTTAAAAACGTTTCCCACTCACACGGTGCACCATACTGTGGGTTTCCCATGCATGTTTTAGCTGAAGGAAGAATCCCTTAAACATGGAGAGTTGGGACCCATGGAAAGGGTACCATGCAGTATGACTTCAAAATGTCTGCATTTGCTCACCGAACCTCACCAATGCTATCAGCCCGAAGTGTCCAGCCTTATGTCTCACCCAGCTCTGGGTGTAGATGAGGTAAATCCAGGTTGCATCACAAGCCCTGAATGAATTATTTAAGAATTGCTCTCTATTTCACTCTCATTGTGTTTTGTATTTGAAAATTATTTTGATAATGGGATTTATCGGATTTTCTCTGCTGCTTTCATGCAGCTGTACACATGCTTGATTCTCTTATGGAGACATATAAATCCATGGGTTTGAAGATTCTTACTAGTCAGGTGTATTCCTCGGCATTGAATATAGGGTTGTTAGTCCATTTCGTTGACCAAGGGGTAGGTCTTGACTATTACATATTTGACTTATGGAATGGTATCTGTGCGAATTTCTATCTCTGGTTTTATGCAGCACCCCAACTCACCTTTCCCCTTAAGCAAACATAAGTTGGTTTTTCTAAATTTGAGACCCTGTTCTGTTTTGTAATTCAGTTCATGTGTAGCCTAGATTATATTCCGTGTATTAGTGATATCTTATGATGTTTCATTTTCTGTGTGACTTATTTCACTTAGAATCATCGTACCTGAATCCACTCATTATGCCGCGATGGGCCTGATGACAAAGATTTCACTGGAGAGTGATATTCCATTGTACGTACGTACCACAACTTCTTTATCCATTTTTTGCTTTCTGCGATATTTAACTTGTACCGTAGACGAGGTTCTTGTAAACAGAGCCGTCTGAAACTTTGGGGTGGCTGTGTGTTTCTGATTTTAATTTCCCTAAGCTATAGGACCATAAGAGGAAGTGCCGTAGGCTCCGTTGCTTTGTTTTTTAGGTGTTTGAGGAAACACCATACACTTCTCCAGAGTGGCTCTTTGCAATTTACATCCCGCCCATCAGCATAACAAGGCTCCCTGTTCTCCATGGCCTGTGCTGCCTTTCTGGATTTTACACTTTTCTTGTTGGCCCTTTTGACCGGGGGGCAGTGAGACTTCACTGTAGTGCAGATTTCTTTAACATGCTTGTTTGGTTGGCCAAAAAGGGCGTATGCGTTTTTTCCTGAATATATTAAAGAAAAAATGCATACGCCCTTTTTGGCCAAGTGCATCATTCTCGACGTTCTGCCTCTTTTCCTATGCTTTAAATGCAATTCCAGTCTACCCCCTGAAATCTTTTTCCAGCAATTCTGCCCCGCTTTCAAGTCCTCTTCACAGCCTTACTTCAATATATTTCTGGAAGATAGCTGTCATTTATAACTCTGCTGGTTTGTGAATTACATTGCCCCTGAGCTCCTTTCTTCATATCGCTTTCTTGTGAGCTGGCCGCAAACCCACAGGATTGCTTCAGGCCCTAATCTGGTTCCGGCACGGCATGCTGAGCCTTTGGTTAATTCCTCTTCCTGGTTGGAAATGAGCGTTAAATTTGCCCGTGCAGACACCTACAGCTAGTCTCTCATTGGTTCTCCCCATTCCTGTTCATCTTGCGCAGAAATTGCAAACTGTGCCAAACAGGAGGTTAAAGGCACTGACTCTCCAAGTGGGGAGAGTGTTAGTAAAGGGTCTGGAATTGTGAACCCGAGTAAAAGGGGACAAAAACTGAGATGCATTTGAAAACGTTTCCCGGTCACACGGTGCACCATGTTCTGGGTTTCCCATGCATGTTTTAGCTGAAGGAAGAATCGCTTAAACCTGGAGAGTTGGGACCCATGGAATGGGTACCATGCCGTATGACTTCAAATGATCTGAATTTGCTCATCGAACCTCACCAATGCTATCAGCCCGAAGTGTCCAACCTTATGTCTCACTCAGCTCTGGGTGTAGATGAGGTAAATCCAGGTTGCATCACAAGCCCTGAATGAATTATTTAAGAATTGCTCTCTATTTCACTGTCATTGTGTTTTGTTTTTGTAATTCATTTTGATAAAGGGATTTATCGGATTTTCTCTGCTGCCTTTATGCAGCTGTACACAGGCTTGATTCTCTTATGGAGACATATAAATCCATGGGTTTGAAGATTCTTACTAGTCAGGTGTATTCCTAGGCCTTGAATATAGGGTTGTTAGTCCATTTTTTTGAGCAAGGGGTAGGTCTTGACTATTACATATTTGACTTATGGAATGGTATCTGTGCGAATTTCTATCTCTGGTTTTATGCAGCACCCCAACTCACCTTTCCCCTTAAGCAAACATAAGTTGGTTTTCTAAATTTGAGACCCTCTTCTGTTTTGTAATTCAGTTCATGTGTAGCCAAGATTACATTCCGTGTATTAGTGATATCTTATGATGTTTCATTTTCTGTGTGACTTATTTCACTTAGAATCATCGTACCTGAATCCACTCATTATGCCCCGACGGGCCTGATGACATACATTTCATTGGAGAGTGATATTCCATTGTACATACGTACCACAACTTCTTTATCCATTTTTTGCTTTCTGCGATATTTAACTTGTACCGTAGACGAGGTTCTTGTAAACAGAGCCATCCGAAACATTGGGGTGTCTGTGTGTTTCTGATTTTAATTTCCCTAAGCTATAGGACCATAAGTGGAAGTGCCGTAGGCTCCGTTGCTTTGTTTTTTAGGTGTTTGAGGAAACACTATACACTTCTCCATAGTGGCTCTTGGCAATTTACATCCCGCCCATCAGTATGACAAGGCTCCCTGTTGTCTATGGCCTGTCCTGTATTTCTGGATTTTACACTTTTTTCAGATGGCCCTGTTGACCGGGGGGCAGTGAGACTTCCCTTGTAGTGCAGATTTACTTTACACGCTTGCTTGGTTGGCCAAAAAGGGCGTATGTGTTTTTTCCTGAATATATTCAGGAAAAAACACATACGCCCTTTTTGGCCAAGTGCATCACTGTCGACATTCTGCCTCTTTTCCTATGCTTTAAGTGCAATTCCAGTTTACCCCCTGAAATCGTTTTCCTGAAATTCTGCGTCTCTTTCAAGTCCTCTTCGCTCACTTAGTGCAATATATTTTTGGACGATAGCTGTCATTCATAACTCTGCAGGTTTGTGAATTACAGTGCCCGTGAGCTCCTTTCTTCAACTCGTTTTCTTGTGAGCTGGCAGCAAAACGGCAGGATTGCTTTAGGCCCTAATCTCTTTCTGGCAGGGTACGCTGAGCCTTTGGTTAATTCCTCTTCCTGGTGGGAAATTAGCGTTACATTTGCCCATGCAGACACCTACAGCTAGTCTCTCGTTGATTCTCCCTATTCCTGTTCATCTTGCGCAGAAATTGCAAACTGTGCCAAACAGGAGGTTAAAGGCACTGACTCTCCAAGTGGGGAGAGTGTTAGGAAAGCGTCTGGAATGGTGAACCCAAGTACCAGGGGACAAAACTGAGATGCATTTAAAAACGTTTCCCACTCACACGGTGCACCATACTGTGGGTTTCCCATGCATGTTTTAGCTGAAGGAAGAATCCCTTAAACATGGAGAGTTGGGACCCATGGAAAGGGTACCATGCAGTATGACTTCAAAATGTCTGCATTTGCTCACCGAACCTCACCAATGCTATCAGCCCGAAGTGTCCAGCCTTATGTCTCACCCAGCTCTGGGTGTAGATGAGGTAAATCCAGGTTGCATCACAAGCCCTGAATGAATTATTTAAGAATTGCTCTCTATTTCACTCTCATTGTGTTTTGTATTTGAAAATTATTTTGATAATGGGATTTATCGGATTTTCTCTGCTGCTTTCATGCAGCTGTACACATGCTTGATTCTCTTATGGAGACATATAAATCCATGGGTTTGAAGATTCTTACTAGTCAGGTGTATTCCTCGGCATTGAATATAGGGTTGTTAGTCCATTTCGTTGACCAAGGGGTAGGTCTTGACTATTACATATTTGACTTATGGAATGGTATCTGTGCGAATTTCTATCTCTGGTTTTATGCAGCACCCCAACTCACCTTTCCCCTTAAGCAAACATAAGTTGGTTTTCTAAATTTGAGACCCTCTTCTGTTTTGTAATTCAGTTCATGTGTAGCCAAGATTACATTCCGTGTATTAGTGATATCTTATGATGTTTCATTTTCTGTGTGACTTATTTCACTTAGAATCATCGTACCTGAATCCACTCATTATGCCCCGACGGGCCTGATGACATACATTTCATTGGAGAGTGATATTCCATTGTACATACGTACCACAACTTCTTTATCCATTTTTTGCTTTCTGCGATATTTAACTTGTACCGTAGACGAGGTTCTTGTAAACAGAGCCATCCGAAACATTGGGGTGTCTGTGTGTTTCTGATTTTAATTTCCCTAAGCTATAGGACCATAAGTGGAAGTGCCGTAGGCTCCGTTGCTTTGTTTTTTAGGTGTTTGAGGAAACACTATACACTTCTCCATAGTGGCTCTTGGCAATTTACATCCCGCCCATCAGTATGACAAGGCTCCCTGTTGTCTATGGCCTGTCCTGTATTTCTGGATTTTACACTTTTTTCAGATGGCCCTGTTGACTGGGGGGCAGTGAGACTTCCCTTGTAGTGCAGATTTACTTTACACGCTTGCTTGGTTGGCCAAAAAGGGCGTATGTGTTTTTTCCTGAATATATTCAGGAAAAAACACATACGCCCTTTTTGGCCAAGTGCATCACTGTCGACATTCTGCCTCTTTTCCTATGCTTTAAGTGCAATTCCAGTTTACCCCCTGAAATCGTTTTCCTGAAATTCTGCGTCTCTTTCAAGTCCTCTTCGCTCACTTAGTGCAATATATTTTTGGACGATAGCTGTCATTCATAACTCTGCAGGTTTGTGAATTACAGTGCCCGTGAGCTCCTTTCTTCAACTCGTTTTCTTGTGAGCTGGCAGCAAAACGGCAGGATTGCTTTAGGCCCTAATCTCTTTCTGGCAGGGTACGCTGAGCCTTTGGTTAATTCCTCTTCCTGGTGGGAAATTAGCGTTACATTTGCCCATGCAGACACCTACAGCTAGTCTCTCGTTGATTCTCCCTATTCCTGTTCATCTTGCGCAGAAATTGCAAACTGTGCCAAACAGGAGGTTAAAGGCACTGACTCTCCAAGTGGGGAGAGTGTTAGGAAAGCGTCTGGAATGGTGAACCCAAGTACCAGGGGACAAAACTGAGATGCATTTAAAAACGTTTCCCACTCACACGGTGCACCATACTGTGGGTTTCCCATGCATGTTTTAGCTGAAGGAAGAATCCCTTAAACATGGAGAGTTGGGACCCATGGAAAGGGTACCATGCAGTATGACTTCAAAATGTCTGCATTTGCTCACCGAACCTCACCAATGCTATCAGCCCGAAGTGTCCAGCCTTATGTCTCACCCAGCTCTGGGTGTAGATGAGGTAAATCCAGGTTGCATCACAAGCCCTGAATGAATTATTTAAGAATTGCTCTCTATTTCACTCTCATTGTGTTTTGTATTTGAAAATTATTTTGATAATGGGATTTATCGGATTTTCTCTGCTGCTTTCATGCAGCTGTACACATGCTTGATTCTCTTATGGAGACATATAAATCCATGGGTTTGAAGATTCTTACTAGTCAGGTGTATTCCTCGGCATTGAATATAGGGTTGTTAGTCCATTTCGTTGACCAAGGGGTAGGTCTTGACTATTACATATTTGACTTATGGAATGGTATCTGTGCGAATTTCTATCTCTGGTTTTATGCAGCACCCCAACTCACCTTTCCCCTTAAGCAAACATAAGTTGGTTTTTCTAAATTTGAGACCCTGTTCTGTTTTGTAATTCAGTTCATGTGTAGCCTAGATTATATTCCGTGTATTAGTGATATCTTATGATGTTTCATTTTCTGTGTGACTTATTTCACTTAGAATCATCGTACCTGAATCCACTCATTATGCCGCGATGGGCCTGATGACAAAGATTTCACTGGAGAGTGATATTCCATTGTACGTACGTACCACAACTTCTTTATCCATTTTTTGCTTTCTGCGATATTTAACTTGTACCGTAGACGAGGTTCTTGTAAACAGAGCCGTCTGAAACTTTGGGGTGGCTGTGTGTTTCTGATTTTAATTTCCCTAAGCTATAGGACCATAAGAGGAAGTGCCGTAGGCTCCGTTGCTTTGTTTTTTAGGTGTTTGAGGAAACACCATACACTTCTCCAGAGTGGCTCTTTGCAATTTACATCCCGCCCATCAGCATAACAAGGCTCCCTGTTCTCCATGGCCTGTGCTGCCTTTCTGGATTTTACACTTTTCTTGTTGGCCCTTTTGACCGGGGGGCAGTGAGACTTCACTGTAGTGCAGATTTCTTTAACATGCTTGTTTGGTTGGCCAAAAAGGGCGTATGCGTTTTTTCCTGAATATATTAAAGAAAAAATGCATACGCCCTTTTTGGCCAAGTGCATCATTCTCGACGTTCTGCCTCTTTTCCTATGCTTTAAATGCAATTCCAGTCTACCCCCTGAAATCTTTTTCCAGCAATTCTGCCCCGCTTTCAAGTCCTCTTCACAGCCTTACTTCAATATATTTCTGGAAGATAGCTGTCATTTATAACTCTGCTGGTTTGTGAATTACATTGCCCCTGAGCTCCTTTCTTCATATCGCTTTCTTGTGAGCTGGCCGCAAACCCGCAGGATTGCTTCAGGCCCTAATCTGGTTCCGGCACGGCATGCTGAGCCTTTGGTTAATTCCTCTTCCTGGTTGGAAATGAGCGTTAAATTTGCCCGTGCAGACACCTACAGCTAGTCTCTCATTGGTTCTCCCTATTCCTGTTCATCTTGCGCAGAAATTGCAAACTGTGCCAAACAGGAGGTTAAAGGCACTGACTCTCCAAGTGGGGAGAGTGTTAGTAAAGGGTCTGGAATTGTGAACCCGAGTAAAAGGGGACAAAAACTGAGATGCATTTGAAAACGTTTCCCGGTCACACGGTGCACCATGTTCTGGGTTTCCCATGCATGTTTTAGCTGAAGGAAGAATCGCTTAAACCTGGAGAGTTGGGACCCATGGAATGGGTACCATGCCGTATGACTTCAAATGATCTGAATTTGCTCATCGAACCTCACCAATGCTATCAGCCCGAAGTGTCCAACCTTATGTCTCACTCAGCTCTGGGTGTAGATGAGGTAAATCCAGGTTGCATCACAAGCCCTGAATGAATTATTTAAGAATTGCTCTCTATTTCACTGTCATTGTGTTTTGTTTTTGTAATTCATTTTGATAAAGGGATTTATCGGATTTTCTCTGCTGCCTTTATGCAGCTGTACACAGGCTTGATTCTCTTATGGAGACATATAAATCCATGGGTTTGAAGATTCTTACTAGTCAGGTGTATTCCTAGGCCTTGAATATAGGGTTGTTAGTCCATTTTTTTGAGCAAGGGGTAGGTCTTGACTATTACATATTTGACTTATGGAATGGTATCTGTGCGAATTTCTATCTCTGGTTTTATGCAGCACCCCAACTCACCTTTCCCCTTAAGCAAACATAAGTTGGTTTTCTAAATTTGAGACCCTCTTCTGTTTTGTAATTCAGTTCATGTGTAGCCAAGATTACATTCCGTGTATTAGTGATATCTTATGATGTTTCATTTTCTGTGTGACTTATTTCACTTAGAATCATCGTACCTGAATCCACTCATTATGCCCCGACGGGCCTGATGACATACATTTCATTGGAGAGTGATATTCCATTGTACATACGTACCACAACTTCTTTATCCATTTTTTGCTTTCTGCGATATTTAACTTGTACCGTAGACGAGGTTCTTGTAAACAGAGCCATCCGAAACATTGGGGTGTCTGTGTGTTTCTGATTTTAATTTCCCTAAGCTATAGGACCATAAGTGGAAGTGCCGTAGGCTCCGTTGCTTTGTTTTTTAGGTGTTTGAGGAAACACTATACACTTCTCCATAGTGGCTCTTGGCAATTTACATCCCGCCCATCAGTATGACAAGGCTCCCTGTTGTCTATGGCCTGTCCTGTATTTCTGGATTTTACACTTTTTTCAGATGGCCCTGTTGACCGGGGGGCAGTGAGACTTCCCTTGTAGTGCAGATTTATTTACACGCTTGCTTGGTTGGCCAAAAAGGGCGTATGTGTTTTTTCCTGAATATATTCAGGAAAAAACACATACGCCCTTTTTGGCCAAGTGCATCACTGTCGACATTCTGCCTCTTTTCCTATGCTTTAAGTGCAATTCCAGTTTACCCCCTGAAATCGTTTTCCTGAAATTCTGCGTCTCTTTCAAGTCCTCTTCGCTCACTTAGTGCAATATATTTTTGGACGATAGCTGTCATTCATAACTCTGCAGGTTTGTGAATTACAGTGCCCGTGAGCTCCTTTCTTCAACTCGTTTTCTTGTGAGCTGGCAGCAAAACGGCAGGATTGCTTTAGGCCCTAATCTCTTTCTGGCAGGGTACGCTGAGCCTTTGGTTAATTCCTCTTCCTGGTGGGAAATTAGCGTTACATTTGCCCATGCAGACACCTACAGCTAGTCTCTCGTTGATTCTCCCTATTCCTGTTCATCTTGCGCAGAAATTGCAAACTGTGCCAAACAGGAGGTTAAAGGCACTGACTCTCCAAGTGGGGAGAGTGTTAGGAAAGCGTCTGGAATGGTGAACCCAAGTACCAGGGGACAAAACTGAGATGCATTTAAAAACGTTTCCCACTCACACGGTGCACCATACTGTGGGTTTCCCATGCATGTTTTAGCTGAAGGAAGAATCCCTTAAACATGGAGAGTTGGGACCCATGGAAAGGGTACCATGCAGTATGACTTCAAAATGTCTGCATTTGCTCACCGAACCTCACCAATGCTATCAGCCCGAAGTGTCCAGCCTTATGTCTCACCCAGCTCTGGGTGTAGATGAGGTAAATCCAGGTTGCATCACAAGCCCTGAATGAATTATTTAAGAATTGCTCTCTATTTCACTCTCATTGTGTTTTGTATTTGAAAATTATTTTGATAATGGGATTTATCGGATTTTCACTTCTGCGTTTATGCCGCTGTGCACATGCTTGATTCTCTTATGGAGACATATAAATCCATGGGTTTGAAGATTCTTACTAGTCAGGTGTATTCCTCGGCATTGAATATAGGGTTGTTAGTCCATTTCGTTGACCAAGGGGTAGGTCTTGACTATTACATATTTGACTTATGGAATGGTATCTGTGCGAATTTCTATCTCTGGTTTTATGCAGCACCCCAACTCACCTTTCCCCTTAAGCAAACATAAGTTGGTTTTTCTAAATTTGAGACCCTGTTCTGTTTTGTAATTCAGTTCATGTGTAGCCTAGATTATATTCCGTGTATTAGTGATATCTTATGATGTTTCATTTTCTGTGTGACTTATTTCACTTAGAATCATCGTACCTGAATCCACTCATTATGCCGCGATGGGCCTGATGACAAAGATTTCACTGGAGAGTGATATTCCATTGTACGTACGTACCACAACTTCTTTATCCATTTTTTGCTTTCTGCGATATTTAACTTGTACCGTAGACGAGGTTCTTGTAAACAGAGCCGTCTGAAACTTTGGGGTGGCTGTGTGTTTCTGATTTTAATTTCCCTAAGCTATAGGACCATAAGAGGAAGTGCCGTAGGCTCCGTTGCTTTGTTTTTTAGGTGTTTGAGGAAACACCATACACTTCTCCAGAGTGGCTCTTTGCAATTTACATCCCGCCCATCAGCATAACAAGGCTCCCTGTTCTCCATGGCCTGTGCTGCCTTTCTGGATTTTACACTTTTCTTGTTGGCCCTTTTGACCGGGGGGCAGTGAGACTTCACTGTAGTGCAGATTTCTTTAACATGCTTGTTTGGTTGGCCAAAAAGGGCGTATGCGTTTTTTCCTGAATATATTAAAGAAAAAATGCATACGCCCTTTTTGGCCAAGTGCATCATTCTCGACGTTCTGCCTCTTTTCCTATGCTTTAAATGCAATTCCAGTCTACCCCCTGAAATCTTTTTCCAGCAATTCTGCCCCGCTTTCAAGTCCTCTTCACAGCCTTACTTCAATATATTTCTGGAAGATAGCTGTCATTTATAACTCTGCTGGTTTGTGAATTACATTGCCCCTGAGCTCCTTTCTTCATATCGCTTTCTTGTGAGCTGGCCGCAAACCCGCAGGATTGCTTCAGGCCCTAATCTGGTTCCGGCACGGCATGCTGAGCCTTTGGTTAATTCCTCTTCCTGGTTGGAAATGAGCGTTAAATTTGCCCGTGCAGACACCTACAGCTAGTCTCTCATTGGTTCTCCCTATTCCTGTTCATCTTGCGCAGAAATTGCAAACTGTGCCAAACAGGAGGTTAAAGGCACTGACTCTCCAAGTGGGGAGAGTGTTAGTAAAGGGTCTGGAATTGTGAACCCGAGTAAAAGGGGACAAAAACTGAGATGCATTTGAAAACGTTTCCCGGTCACACGGTGCACCATGTTCTGGGTTTCCCATGCATGTTTTAGCTGAAGGAAGAATCGCTTAAACCTGGAGAGTTGGGACCCATGGAATGGGTACCATGCCGTATGACTTCAAATGATCTGAATTTGCTCATCGAACCTCACCAATGCTATCAGCCCGAAGTGTCCAACCTTATGTCTCACTCAGCTCTGGGTGTAGATGAGGTAAATCCAGGTTGCATCACAAGCCCTGAATGAATTATTTAAGAATTGCTCTCTATTTCACTGTCATTGTGTTTTGTTTTTGTAATTCATTTTGATAAAGGGATTTATCGGATTTTCTCTGCTGCCTTTATGCAGCTGTACACAGGCTTGATTCTCTTATGGAGACATATAAATCCATGGGTTTGAAGATTCTTACTAGTCAGGTGTATTCCTAGGCCTTGAATATAGGGTTGTTAGTCCATTTTTTTGAGCAAGGGGTAGGTCTTGACTATTACATATTTGACTTATGGAATGGTATCTGTGCGAATTTCTATCTCTGGTTTTATGCAGCACCCCAACTCACCTTTCCCCTTAAGCAAACATAAGTTGGTTTTCTAAATTTGAGACCCTGTTCTGTTTTGTAATTCAGTTCATGTGTAGCCAAGATTACATTCCGTGTATTAGTGATATCTTATGATGTTTCATTTTCTGTGTGACTTATTTCACTTAGAATCATCGTACCTGAATCCACTCATTATGCCCCGACGGGCCTGATGACATACATTTCATTGGAGAGTGATATTCCATTGTACATACGTACCACAACTTCTTTATCCATTTTTTGCTTTCTGCGATATTTAACTTGTACCGTAGACGAGGTTCTTGTAAACAGAGCCATCCGAAACATTGGGGTGTCTGTGTGTTTCTGATTTTAATTTCCCTAAGCTATAGGACCATAAGTGGAAGTGCCGTAGGCTCCGTTGCTTTGTTTTTTAGGTGTTTGAGGAAACACTATACACTTCTCCATAGTGGCTCTTGGCAATTTACATCCCGCCCATCAGTATGACAAGGCTCCCTGTTGTCTATGGCCTGTCCTGTATTTCTGGATTTTACACTTTTTTCAGATGGCCCTGTTGACCGGGGGGCAGTGAGACTTCCCTTGTAGTGCAGATTTACTTTACACGCTTGCTTGGTTGGCCAAAAAGGGCGTATGTGTTTTTTCCTGAATATATTCAGGAAAAAACACATACGCCCTTTTTGGCCAAGTGCATCACTGTCGACATTCTGCCTCTTTTCCTATGCTTTAAGTGCAATTCCAGTTTACCCCCTGAAATCGTTTTCCTGAAATTCTGCGTCTCTTTCAAGTCCTCTTCGCTCACTTAGTGCAATATATTTTTGGACGATAGCTGTCATTCATAACTCTGCAGGTTTGTGAATTACAGTGCCCGTGAGCTCCTTTCTTCAACTCGTTTTCTTGTGAGCTGGCAGCAAAACGGCAGGATTGCTTTAGGCCCTAATCTCTTTCTGGCAGGGTACGCTGAGCCTTTGGTTAATTCCTCTTCCTGGTGGGAAATTAGCGTTACATTTGCCCATGCAGACACCTACAGCTAGTCTCTCGTTGATTCTCCCTATTCCTGTTCATCTTGCGCAGAAATTGCAAACTGTGCCAAACAGGAGGTTAAAGGCACTGACTCTCCAAGTGGGGAGAGTGTTAGGAAAGCGTCTGGAATGGTGAACCCAAGTACCAGGGGACAAAACTGAGATGCATTTAAAAACGTTTCCCACTCACACGGTGCACCATACTGTGGGTTTCCCATGCATGTTTTAGCTGAAGGAAGAATCCCTTAAACATGGAGAGTTGGGACCCATGGAAAGGGTACCATGCAGTATGACTTCAAAATGTCTGCATTTGCTCACCGAACCTCACCAATGCTATCAGCCCGAAGTGTCCAGCCTTATGTCTCACCCAGCTCTGGGTGTAGATGAGGTAAATCCAGGTTGCATCACAAGCCCTGAATGAATTATTTAAGAATTGCTCTCTATTTCACTCTCATTGTGTTTTGTATTTGAAAATTATTTTGATAATGGGATTTATCGGATTTTCACTTCTGCGTTTATGCCGCTGTGCACATGCTTGATTCTCTTACGGAGACATATAAATTCATGGGTTTTAAGATTCTTACTAGTCAGGTATATTCCTAGGCGTTGAATATGTGGTGTTGAGTCCATTTCCTTGAGCAAGGAGTAGGTTTTTTCTATTACATATTTGGCTTATGGAATGGTATCTGTGCGAATTTCAATCTCTGGTTTTATGCAGCACCCCAACTCACCTTTCCCCATAAGCAAGCATAAGTTGGTTTTCTAAATTTAAGACCCTGTTCTGTTTTGTAATTCAGTTCATGTGTAGCCAAGTTTACATTCCATGTATTAGTGATATCTTATGATGTTTCTTTTTCTGTGTGACTTATTTCACTTAGAATCATCGTACCTGAATCCACTCATTATGCCGCTACGGGCCTGATGACGTAGATTTCATTGCTGAGTGATATTTCATTGTACGTACGTACCACAACTTCTTTATCCATTTTTGCATTCTGGGATATTTAACTTGTACCGTAGACGAGGTTCTTGTAAACAGTGCCGTCCCAAACTTTGGGGTGGCTGTGTGTTTCTGATTTTAATTTCCCTAAGGTATAGGACCATAAGTGGTAGTGCCGTACGCACTGTTACTTTGTTTTTTAGGTGTTTCAGGAAACACCATACACATCTCCAGAGTGGCTGTTGGCAATTTACATCCCGCCCATCAGCATAACAAGGCTCCCTGTTCTCCATGGCCTGTCCTGTCTTTCTGGATTTTACACTTTTTTCAGATTGCCCTATTGACCGGGGGTCAGTGAGACTTCCCTTGTAGTGCAGATTTCCTTTACACGCTTGCTTGGTTGGCCTAAAACGGCGTATGCATTTTTTCCTGAATATATTCAGGAAAAAACGCTTACCCCCTTTTTGGCCAAGTGCATCATTTTCGACATTCTGCCTCTTTTCCTATGCTTTAAATGCAATTCCAGTCTACCTCCAGAAATCGTTTTCCTGAAATTCTGCCCCTCTTTCAAGTCCTCTTTGCAGACTTACTGCAATATATTTTTGGACGATAGCTGTCATTAATAACTCTGCAGGTTTGCGAAGTACAGTGCCCCTGAGCTCCTTTCTTCAACTCGTTTTCTTGTGAGCTGGCAGCAAAACCACAGTATTGCTTTAGGCCCTAATCTCTTTCCAGCAGGGCACGCTGAGCCTTTGGTTAATTCCTCTTCCTGGTGGGAAATGAGCGTTACATTTGCCCATGCAGAGACCTACAGCTAGTCTCTCATTGGTTCTCCCTATTCCTGTTCATCTTGTGCAGAAATTGCAAACTGTGCCAAACAGGAGGTTAAAGACACTGACTCTCCAAGTGGGGAGAGTGTTAGGAAAGCGTCTGGAATGGTGAACCCGAGTACAAGGGGACGAAAACTGAGATGCATTTGAAAACGTTTCCCAATCACACGGTGGACAATACTCTGGGTTTCCCATGCATGTTTTAGCTGAAGGAAGAAATCCTTAAACCTGGAGAGTTGGGACCCATGGAATGGGTACCATGCAGTATGCCTTCAAAGGTTCTGCATTTGCTCACCGAACGTCACCAATGCTATCAGCCCGAAGTGTCCAGCCTTATGTCTCACCCAGCTCTGGGTGTAGATGTGGTAAATCCAGGTTGCCTCACAAGCCCAGAATGAATTATTTAAGAATTGCTCTCTATTTCACTATCATTGTGTTTTGTTTTTGAAATTTATTTTGATAATGGGATTTATCGGATTTTCACTGCTGCGTTTATGCCGCTCTACACATGCTTGATTCTCTTACGGAGACATATAAATCCATGGGTTTTAAGATTCTTACTAGTCAGGTATATTGCTAGTTGTTGAATATGGGGTGTTGATTCCATTTCGCTGAGCAAGTAGTAGGTCTTGTCTATTATATATTTGGCTTATGGAACGGTATCGGTGCTAATTTCAATCTCTGGTTTTATGCATCACGCCAACACACCTTTCCCCATAAGCAAGCATAAGTTGGTTTTCTGAATTTGAGATCCTATTCTGTTTTATAATTCAGTTCATGTGTAGCCAAGTTTACATTCCATGTTTTAGTGATATCTTATGATGTTTCTTTTTATCTGTGACTTATTTCACGTAGAATCATCGTACCTGAATCCACTCATTATGCCGCTACGAGCCTGATGACATAGATTTCAATCGTGAGTGATATTCCATTGTACGTACGTACCACAACTTCTTTATCCATTTTTTGCTTTCTGGGATATTTAACTTGTACCATAGACGACGTTCTTGTAAACAGAGCCATCCCAAACTTTGGGATGGCTGGGTGTTTTTGATTTTAGTTTCCCTAAGCTATAGGAACATAAGTGGAAGTTCCATAGGCTGTGTTGCTTTGTTTCCTACCTGTTTCAGTAATCACCATACACTTCCCCAGAGTGGCTGTTGGCAATTTACATCCCGCACATCAGCATAACAAGGCTCCCTGTTCTCCATGGCAGGTCCTGTATTTCAGGATTTTACACTTTTTTCAAATGGCCCTTTTGACTGGAGGGCAGTGAGACTTCATTGTAGTGCAGATATCCTTTACACCCTTGCTTGTTTGGCCAAAAAGGGCGTATGCGTTTTTTCCTGAATATATTCAGGAAAAAACGCATACGCCCTTTTTGGCCAAGTGCATCATGGTCGACATTTTGCCTCTTTTCCTATGCTTTAATTGCAATTCCAGTCTACCCCCTGAAATCATTTTCCTGAAATTCTGCCCCACTTTCAAGTGCGCCTCACAGAGTTATTTTAATATATTTTTGGCCAATAGCTGTCATTCATAACTCTGCAGGTTTGTGAATTACAGTGCCCCTGAGCTCCTTTCTTCAACTCCCTTTCTTGTGAGCTGGCTGCAAAACCGCAGAATTGATTCAGGCCATAATCTCTTTCCAGCAGGGCACGCTGAGCCTTTGGTTAATTCCTCTTCCTGGTGGGAAATGAGAGTTAAATATGGCCGTCCAGACACCTGCCTCACTCCCACCACCTTGGTGATGTGTGTCCTCTAGTTTGAGGCCACGTGTGTAGGGTCACTCACCTTTCTATGATATGGCCAAAAAGGTGTGAGGACACTCCTGCCTGGTTCACATCCCCTTGGAGTTGTGGGCCCTCTGGTGAAAGTCTGATCCTTGCTGGGTTCCTGACCCTTCTTTGAGGTGGGCACTCTTCTGTGAGGTAACTCCTCCTTCCTTGCTCCCATTGCATTGGTGATGTCGGCCATCTGGTGGCAGTTGGAGCCTGCTGGAAGCCTCCTCTCCTAGGTGATGAGGGCCCTCTGGCATCAGGCTCTAACTGCTGGGCACCCCACGTTTTCTGACTGAGCCCAGTGATGCCAGGACACTCCTGTAAGGTTCCAATCCACATGGGGATGTGGGCCTTCTGCTCTGTGGTCCCAACGCTTTGGTTGCTCACAGTTTCGTGATGTTGGTTCTCTGGTGTTAGTTCACTCAGGCCTAGATCCCATAGCCTCTGTGCTCTGGGCCGACTGCTGGGAGGTTCCATCTCCTGGATTCCTCACCTTTTTTATACTTTGGGCCCTGTGTTGTGAGGCTCCTCCTGCCTGCCTCACTCCAAGCCCCTTGGTGATGTAGGTCCTCTTGTTTGAGGCCACATGTGCCGGTTGCCTCACCTTTTAGGTATGTGACCCCATTGGTGTGAGGACACTCGTGACTGGTTCCCATCCTCTTGTTGATGTGGGCCCTCTGGTGAGAGTCTGTCCCTGGCTTGATTCCTCGCACTTCTGGGAGGTGGGTCCTCTGCTGTGAGGTCACTCCTGCCTGGGTGGCACACGTCGCCTTGGCCACATGGGCCCTCTGGTTGCAGTTGGAGCATGCTGGGAGCCTCCTCCCATCGGTGATGAGGGCCCTCTGGCGTCAGGCCCTAACTGCTGGGCTCCCCACATTTTCTGATGTGTGCCCACTGGTGCGATGACACTCCTGCCAGGTTCCCATCCCCATGCGGATTTGGGCCTTCTGTTCTGAGGTGCCAACGGCTGGGTTGCTCACAGTGTCAGGATGTGGGCCCTCTGCTGTGAGTTCACTCCGGCATGCATCCCATACCCTCGGTGCTCTGGGCCACCTGCTTGGAGCTTCCAACTGCAGGATTCCTTACCTTTTTCCTTCTATGGGCCGTGTGTTGTGAGACACTTCCTGCCTGCCTCACTCTGAGCCCCTTGTTGATGTGGGTCTTCTGGTTTGAGGCCACATGTGGTGGGTTCCTCGCCTTTCAATGATGTGGCCCCACTGGAGTCAGAACACTCCTGTCTGGTTCACAACCCTTGGGGGTGTGGGCCCTCTGGTGAGAGTCTCATCCTGGTTGGGTTCCTCACAGTTTCGTAAGGTTGGCCCTCTGCCCTGAGGTCACTCCTGCCTGGCTGGCACACCCCACCTTGGTGACGTCAGCCCTCTGGCGGCAGTTGGAACATGCTGGGAGCCTACTCCTCTCGGTGATGAGGACATTCTGGTGTCAGGCCCTAACTGCTGGTTACCCACATTTTCTGATACGTGCTAAGTGGTGAGAGGACACTCCTGTCAGGTTCCCATCCCCATGCGGTTTTGGGCCTTCTGCTCTGTATTCACAGCGGCTGGGCTGCTCACAGTGTCAGGATGTGGCCCCTCTGCTGTGAGTTCAATCCGGCATGGATCCCATAGCCTCGGTGCTCTGGGACAATTGCTTGGAGCTTCCAAGGGCTGGATTCCTCACATTTTTTATTCTATGGGCCCTGCGTTGTGAGGCTAGTCCTCCGAGCCCCTTGGAGATGTGGGTCCTCTGGTTTAGGTCCTCTGGTTTAGGCCACATGTTCTGGGTTCCTCACCTTTCTATGATTTGTCCACACTGGTGTGAGGCCACTCCTGCCTGAATCCCATTCCCTTGGTGATGTGGGCCTTCTGGTGAGAGTCTTATCCTGGCTGGGTACTTCCCCCTTCTGTGACGTAGACCCACTGCTCTAAGGTCACTCCTGCCTGGCTGGCGCACGTCACGTTGGCGACGTGGGCCCTCAGTTGGGAGTTGGTGCCTGCTGGGAGTCTCCTCCCCTCGGTCATGAGGGCCCTCTGGCGTCAGGCCCTAATTTCTGGGCTCCCATACTCTTCTGATGTGTGCCCTCTCGTGGGAGTACACTCCTGCCAGTTTCCCAACCCCATGGGAATGTGGTCCTTCTGCTCTGTGGTCCCAACCGCTGGGTTGTTCACAGTTTCATGATGAGGTCCCTCTGTTGTGAGTTCACACCGGCCGGGATCCCATAGCCTCGCTGCTCCTTGCCGCCTGCTGGGAGGTTCCAACTGCGGGATTCCTCACCTTTTTTATTTTATGGGCCCTCTGTTTGAGACACCTACTGCCTGCCTCACTCTGAGCCCCTTGTTGATGTGGGTCCTCTGGTTTAGGCCATATGTACTGGGATCCTCACTTTTCTATGATTTGGACATACTGGTGTGAGGCCACTCCTGCCTGGTTCTGATCCCCTTGGTGATGTGGGCCCTCTGGTGAGAGTCTTATCCTGGCTGGGTTCCTTCCCCTTCTGTGACGTAGGCCCTCTGCTGTGAGGTCACTCCTGCCTGGCTGACGCACGTCACCTTGGCGACGTGGGCCCTCAGTTGGGAGTTGGTGCCTGCTAGGAGTCTGCTCCCCTCGGTAATTAGGGCTGTCTGGCGTCAGGCCCTAACTCCTGGGCTCCCAAAATTTTCTGATGTGTGCCCTGTGGTGCGAGTACACTCCTGCCATGTTACCAACCCCATGGGAATGTGGGCCTTCTGTTCTGTGGTCCCAACACCTGTTTTGTTCACAGTTTCATGATGAGGGCCCTCTGTTGTGAGTTCACACTGGCTGGGATCCCATAGCCTCGCTGCTCCTTGCCGCATGCTAGGGGTTTCCAACTGCGGGATTCCTCGCATTTTTTATTCTATGGGTCCTCTCTTTTGAGGCTCCTCCTGCCTGCCTCACTCCCAGCCCCTTGGAGGTGTGGGTCCTCTGGTTTAGGCCACATGTGTTGGGTTCCTCACCTTTCTATGATTTGGCCACACTGGTGTGGGGCCCCTCCTGCCTGGATTGCTCCTGTTACCTTGGTGACGTCGGACCTCTGGTGGCAGTTGGAGCCTTCTTGTACCCTCCTCTCCAAGGTGATGAGGGCACTCTTGCATCAGGCTCTAACTGCTGGGCTCACCATGATTTCTGATGTGAGCCCAGTGATGCCAGGACACTCCTGTAAGGTTCCAATCCTCATGGGGACGTGGGCCTTCTGCTCTGTGGTCGCAAGGCCTGGGTTGCTCACAGTATCGTTATGTTGGCACTCCAGTGTTAGTTCACTCAGGCCTAGATCCCATAGCCTCTGTGCTCTGGGCCGCCTGCTGGGAGGTTCCAAGTGCTGGATTCCCCACCTTTCTTCTACTTTGGGCCCTGTGTTGTGAGGCTCCTCCTGCCTGCCTCACACCGAGCCCCTTGGTGATGTAGGTCTTCTGGTTTGAGACCACGTGTGCCGTTTGCCTCACATTTTAGGGATGTGGCCCTACTGGTGCGATGACACTCCTGCCAGGTTCCCATCCCCATGCAGATTTAGACCTTCTGTTCTGAGGTCCCAGCGGCTGGGTTGCTCACAGTGTCAGGATGTGCGCCCTCTGCTGTGAGTTCACTCCGGCATGGATCCCATTGCCTCGGTGCCCTGGGCCACCTGCTTGGAGCTTCCAACTGCTGGATTCCTCACCTTTTTTCTTCTATGGGCCCTGTGTTGTGAGACATCTCCTGCCTGACTCACTCCGAGCCCCTTTTTGATGTGGCTCTTCTGGTTTGAGGCCACATGTGCTGGGTTCCTCACTTTTCAATGGTGTGACCCCACTGGTCTCAGAACACTCCTGCCTGGTTCGCATCCCCTTGGTGATGTGGACCCTCTGGTGAGAGTCTGATCCTGGTTGGGTTCCTCACACTTCTGTAAGCTTGGCCCTCTGCCCTGAGGTCACTCCTGCCTGGCTGGCACACCCCGCCTTTGTGACGTCGGCCCTCTGGCTGCAGTTGGAGCGTGCTGGGAGCATTCGCCTCTTGGTGATGAGGACACTCTTGTGTCTGGCCCTAACTGCTGGGTAACCACATTTTCTGATACGTGCTAAGAGGTGAGAGGACACTCCTGCCAGGTTCCCATCCCCATGTGGTTTTGGGCCTTCTGCTCTGGGGTCACAACGGCTTGGTTGCTCACAGTGTCAGGATGTGAGCCCTCCGCTGTGAGTTCAATCCGGCATGGATCCCATAGCCTCGGTGCTCTGGGATAACTGCTTGGAGCTTCCAACTGCTGGATTCCTCACCTTTTTCTTCTATATGCACTGTGTTGGGAGAAACCCCCACCCTGCCTCACTGCGAACCCCTTTTTGATCTGGGTCTTCTGGTTCGAGGCCACATGTGCTGGGTTCCTCACCTTTCAATGATGTGCCCCACTGGTCTCAGAACACTCCCACCTGGTTCCCATCCCCTTGGTGATGTGGGCCCTCTGGTGAGAGTCTGATGCTGGTTGGGTTCCTCACACTTTTGTGAGCTTGGCCCTCTGCTCTGAAGTCACTCCTGCCTAGCTGACACACACCGCCTTGGTGACGTCGGCCTTCTGGTGGCAGTTGGAATGTGCTGGGAACCTCCTCCCCTCGGTGATGAGGGCCATCTCGCGTCAGGCCCTAACTGCTGGGCACCCACATTTTCTGATACGTACTAAGTGGTGAGAGGACACTCCTGCCAGGCTCTCATCACCATGGGGATGTGGGACTTCTGCTCTGATGTCCAAAAGGCTGGGTTGCTCAGTTTCACGATGTGGGCCCTCTGTTGTGAGTTCACTGCCACCTGGATCCCAGAGACTGGGTGCTGTGGGCCAACTGCTGGGAGGTTGCAACTGCTGGATTCCTCACATTTTTTATTCTATGGGCCCTGCGTTGTGAGGCTAGTCCTGCCTGCCTCACTCCAAGCCCCTTGGAGATGTGGGTCCTCTGGTTTAGGCCACATGTTCTGGGTTCCTCACCTTTCTATGATTTGGCCACACTGGTGTGAGGCCACTCTTGCCTGGATCTCATTCCCTTGGTGATTTGGGCGCTCTGGAGAGAGTCTTATCCTGGCTGGGTACTTCACCCTTCTGTGACGTAGACCCTCTGTTGTGAAGTCATTCCTGCCTGGCCTGCGCACGTCACCTTGGCGACGTGGGCCCTCAGTTGGGAGTTGGTGCCTGCTGGGAGTCTCCTCCCCTCGGTCATGAGGGCCCTCTGGCGTCAGGCCCTAATTTCTGGGCTCCCATACTCTTCTGATGTGTGCCCTCTCGTGGGAGTACACTCCTGCCAGTTTCCCAACCCCATGGGAATGTGGTCCTTCTGCTCTGTGGTCCCAACTGCTGGGTTGTTCACAGTTTCGTGATGAGGTCCCTCTGTTGTGAGTTCACACCGGCCGGGATCCCATAGCCTCGCTGCTCCTTGCCGCCTGCTGGGAGGTTCCAACTGCGGGATTCCTCACCTTTTTTATTTTATGGGCCCTCTGTTTGAGACACCTACTGCCTGCCTCACTCTGAGCCCCTTGTTGATGTGGGTCCTCTGGTTTAGGCCATATGTACTGGGATCCTCACTTTTCTATGATTTGGACATACTGGTGTGAGGCCACTCCTGCCTGGTTCTGATCCCCTTGGTGATGTGGGCCCTCTGGTGAGAGTCTTATCCTGGCTGGGTTCCTTCCCCTTCTGTGACGTAGGCCCTCTGCTGTGAGGTCACTCCTGCCTGGCTGACGCACGTCACCTTGGCGACGTGGGCCCTCAGTTGGGAGTTGGTGCCTGCTAGGAGTCTGCTCCCCTCGGTAATTAGGGCTGTCTGGCGTCAGGCCCTAACTCCTGGGCTCCCAAAATTTTCTGATGTGTGCCCTGTGGTGCGAGTACACTCCTGCCATGTTACCAACCCCATGGGAATGTGGGCCTTCTGTTCTGTGGTCCCAACACCTGTTTTGTTCACAGTTTCATGATGAGGGCCCTCTGTTGTGAGTTCACACTGGCTGGGATCCCATAGCCTCGCTGCTCCTTGCCGCATGCTAGGGGTTTCCAACTGCGGGATTCCTCGCATTTTTTATTCTATGGGTCCTCTCTTTTGAGGCTCCTCCTGCCTGCCTCACTCCCAGCCCCTTGGAGGTGTGGGTCCTCTGGTTTAGGCCACATGTGTTGGGTTCCTCACCTTTCTATGATTTGGCCACACTGGTGTGGGGCCCCTCCTGCCTGGATTGCTCCTGTTACCTTGGTGACGTCGGACCTCTGGTGGCAGTTGGAGCCTTCTTGTACCCTCCTCTCCAAGGTGATGAGGGCACTCTTGCATCAGGCTCTAACTGCTGGGCTCACCATGATTTCTGATGTGAGCCCAGTGATGCCAGGACACTCCTGTAAGGTTCCAATCCTCATGGGGACGTGGGCCTTCTGCTCTGTGGTCGCAAGGCCTGGGTTGCTCACAGTATCGTTATGTTGGCACTCCAGTGTTAGTTCACTCAGGCCTAGATCCCATAGCCTCTGTGCTCTGGGCCGCCTGCTGGGAGGTTCCAAGTGCTGGATTCCCCACCTTTCTTCTACTTTGGGCCCTGTGTTGTGAGGCTCCTCCTGCCTGCCTCACACCGAGCCCCTTGGTGATGTAGGTCTTCTGGTTTGAGACCACGTGTGCCGTTTGCCTCACATTTTAGGGATGTGGCCCTACTGGTGCGATGACACTCCTGCCAGGTTCCCATCCCCATGCAGATTTAGACCTTCTGTTCTGAGGTCCCAGCGGCTGGGTTGCTCACAGTGTCAGGATGTGCGCCCTCTGCTGTGAGTTCACTCCGGCATGGATCCCATTTCCTCGGTGCCCTGGGCCACCTGCTTGGAGCTTCCAACTGCTGGATTCCTCACCTTTTTTCTTCTATGGGCCCTGTGTTGTGAGACACCTCCTGCCTGACTCACTCCGAGCCCCTTGTTGATGTGTGTCCTCTGGTTTAGGCCATATGTTCTGGGTTCCTCACTTTTCTATGATTTGGCCATACTGGTGTGAGGCCACTCCTGCCTGGTTCTGATCCCCTTGGTGATGTGGGCTCTCTGGTGAGAGTCTTATCCTGGCTGGGTTCCTCCCCCTTCTGTGACGTAGGCCCTCTGCTGTGAGGTCACTCCTGCCTGGCTGACGCATGTCACCTTGGCGACGTGGGCCTTCAGTTGGGAGTGCTGCCTGCTAGGAGTCTGCTCCCCTCGATAATTAGGGCCGTCTGGCGTCAGGCCCAAACTCCTGGGCTCCCAAAATTTTCTGATGTGTGCCCTGTGGTGCGAGTACACTCCTGCCAGCATACCAACCCCATGGGAATGTGGGCCTTCTGTTCTGTGGTCCCAACAGCTGTGTTGTTCACAGTTTCATGATGAGGCCCTCTGTTGTGAGTTCACACCGGCCGGGATCCCATAGCCTCGCTGCTCCTTGCCGCATGCTAGGAGGTTCCAACTGCAGGATTCCTCACCTTTTTTATTCTATGGACCTCTCTTTTGAAGCTCCTCCTGCCTGCCTCATTCCCAGCCCCTTGGAAATGTGGGTCCTCTTGTTTAGGCCAAATGTTCTGCGTTCCTCACCTTTTTATGATTTGGCCACACTGGTGTGAGGCCACTCCTGCCTGGTTTGCTCCCGTTGCCTTGGTGACGTCGGACCTCTGGTGGCAGTTGGAGCCTTCTTGTACCCTCCTCTCCAAGGTGATGAGGGCCCTCTTGCGTCAGGCCCTAACTGCTGGGTACCCACATTTTCTGATACGTGCTAAGTGGTGAGAGGACACTCCTGCCATGTTCCCATCCCCATGCGGTTCTGGGCCTACTGCTCGGGGGTCAAAACGGCTGGGTTGCTCACAGTGTCAGGATGTGGGCCGTCTTCTGTGAGTTCACTCCAGCATGGATACCATAGCCTCGGTGCTCTGGGATAACTGCTTGGAACTTCCAACGGCTGGATTCCTCATCTTTTTTCTTCTATGTGCACTGTGTTGTGAGACACCTCTTCCCTGCCTCCTTCCGAGCCCCTTTTTGATTTGGGTCTTCTGGTTCGAGGCCACATGTGCTCTGTTCCTCACCTTTAAATGATGTGGCCCCACTGGCCTCAGAAGACTCCTGCCTGCTTCCCATCCCCTTGGTGATGTGGGCCCTCTGGTGAGAGTCTGATCCTGGTTGGGTTCCTCACACTTCCGTGAGCTTGGCCGTCTGCTCTGAGGTCACTCCTGCCTGGTTGGCACACCTCGCCTTGGCGACGTAGGCCCTCTGGTGGCAGTTGGAGCGCGCTGGGAACCTCCTAACCTCGGTGATGAGGGCCCTGTCGGGTCAGGCCCTAACTGCTGAGTTCCCACATTTTCTGATATGTACTAAGTGGTGCGAGGGCACTCCTGCCAGGTTCCCATCCCCATGGGGATGTGGCGCTTCTGCTCTGATGTCCAAAAGGCTGGGTTGCTCAAAGCTTCATGATGTGGGCCGTCTGCTGTGAGTTCACTGCGGCCTGGATCGCATAGACTGGGTGCTCTGGGCCACCTGCTGGTATGTTTCAACTGCTGGATTCCTCACATTTTTTATACTTGGGCCCTGCGTTGTGAGGCTAGTCCTGCCTGCCTCACTCTGAGCCCCTTGGAGATGTGGGTCCTCTGGTTTAGGCCACGTGTTCTGGGTTCCTCACCTTTCTATGATTTGGCCACACTGGTGTGAGGCCACTCCTGTCTGGATCCGATCCCCTTGGTGATGTGGGCCCTCTGGTGAGAGTCTTATCCTGGCTGGGCACCTCACCCTTCTGTGACGTAAGCTCTCTACTATGATGTCACTCCTGCCTGGCTGGCGCACGTCACCTTGGCGATGTGGGCCCTCAGTTGGGAGTTGGTGCCTGTTGGGAGTCTCCTCCCCTCGGTAATGAGGGCCCTCTGGCGTCAGGCCCTAACTCCTGGGCTCCCATACATTTCTGATGTGTGCCCTCTGGTGGGAGTACACTCCTTCCAGGTTCCCAACCCCACGTGAATGTGGGCCTTCTGCTCTGTGGTCCCAACCGCTGGGTTGTTCACAGTTTCATGATGAAAGCCCTCTGTTGTGAGTTCACACCGCCTGGGATCCCATAGCCTCGCTGCTCCTTGCCAACTGCTGGGAGGTTCCTATTTCGGGATTCCTCACCTTTTTTATTTTATGGACCGTCTGTTGTGAGTCTCCTCCTGCATGCCTCACTCCCAGCCCCTTCGTGATGTGTGTCCCCTTGTTTGAGGCCACATGTCCTGGATTCCACACCTTTCGATGATGTGGCCCCACTGGTGTGAGGGCACTCCTGCCTGGTTCACATCCACTTGGTGATACGGGCCCTCTGGTGAGAGTCTGATCCTGGTTGGGTTCGTCACACTTCTGTGAGGTGGGCCCTCTGCTCTGAGGCCAATCCTGCCTTTGTGGCACACCCCGCCTTGGCGACATCGGCCGTCTGGTGGCAGTTGGATCCTGCTGGGAGACTCCTACCCTTGGTGATGAGGGCGCTCTGGCGTCAGGCCCTAACTGCTGACCTCCCCACATTTTCTGATGTGTGCCCATGTGTTCGATGACACTCCTGCCAGGTTCCCATCCCCATGGGGATGTGGGCCTTTTGCTCTGAGGTCCCAACGGCTGGGTTGCTCACAGTATCTTGATGTGGGCCCTCTGCTGTGAGTTCACTGCAGCCTAGATCCCATAGACTCGGTGCCCTGGGCCGCCTGCTGGGAGGTTCCAATTACTGGATTCCTCACCTTTTTTATTCTATGGGCCCTGTGTTGTGAGGCTACTCCTACCTGCCTCACTCCGAGCCCCTTGGAGATGTGGGTCCTCTGGTTTGAGGCCACATGTGCTGGGTTCCTCACCTTTCTATGATGTGGCCACACTGGTGTTAGGACACTCCTGCATGGTTCCGATCCCCTTGGTGCTGTGGGCCCTCTGGTGACCGTCTTATCCTGGCTGGGTTCCTCACCTTTCTGTGAGGTAGGCCCTCTGCTGTGAGGTCACTCCTGCCTGGCTGGCACACGTCACCTTGGCGACGTGGGCCCTCAGTTGTGTGTTGGTGCCTGCTGGGAGTCTCCTTCCCTCGGTAATGAGGGCCCTGTGGCGTCAGACCCTAACTCCTGGGCTCTCAAAATTTTCTGATGTGCGCCCTGTGGTGCCAGTACACTCCTGCCAGGTTCCCAACCCCATGGGAATGTGGGCCTTCTGCTCTGAGGTCCCAACGTCTGGGTTTCTCACAGTTTCATGATGAGGGCCCTCTGGTGTGAGTTCACCCAGCCTGGATCCCATAGCCTCGCTATTCCTGGCCGCCTGCTGGGAGGTTCCAACTGCGGGATTCCTCACCGTCTTTATTCTATGGGCCCTCTGTTTTGAGGCTCCTCCTGCCTGCCTCACTCCCAGCCCCTTGTTGATGTGTGTCCTCTGATTAGAGGCCACGTGTGCTGGGTCCCTCACCTTACGATGATGTGGCCCCACTGGTGTGAGGATACTTGTGCCTGGTTCCCCTCCCCTTGGAGATATGGGCCCTCTGGTGAGAGTCTGATCCTGGCTGGGTTCCTCACACTTCTGTGAGGTTGGCCCTCTGCTGTGAGGTAACTCCTGCCTGGCTTCCCATTTCCTTGGTGACGTCGGCCCTCTGGTGGCAGTTGGAACCTATTGGGAGCCTCCTCCCCTCGGTGATGAGGGCCCTCTGGCGTCAGGCCGTAACTGCTGGGCTCCCCACGTTTTCTGATGTGAGCCCAGTGATAACAGAACACTCCTATAAGGTTCCCATCCCCATGGGGATGTGGGCCTTCTGCTCTGTGGTTCCAACGCCTGGGTTGCTCACAGTTTCATGACATAGGCTCTCTGGTGTTAGTTCGCTCAGGCCAGGATCCCATAGCCTCTGTGCTCTGGGCAGCCTGCTGGAAGATTCCAACTGCTGGATACCTCACCTTTTTTATTCTTTAGGCCCTGTGTTGTGAGGCTCCTCCTGCCTGCCTCACTCCCAGTCCCTTTGTCATGTGGGTCCCGTAGTTTGAGGCCACATGTGCCGCTTTCCTCACCTTTTAGTGATGTGGACCCACTGGTGTGAGGACACTCCTGCCTGGTTCCCATCCCCTTGGTGATGTGGGCCGTCTGGTGAGAGTCTTATCCTGTCTGGTTTTGTCACCTTTCTGTGAGTTGGTCCCTCTGCTCTGAGGTCACACCTGCCTGGCTTGCTCCCGTTGCCTTGGTGACGTCGGCCCTCTGGTGGCAGTTGGAGCTTGCTGGGAGCCTCCTCCCCTCGGCGATGAGGGCTCTGTGGCATCAGTCAATAATTGCTGGGCTCCCCATATTTTCTGATTATGCCCACTGGTGCGATGACACTCCTGCCGGGTTCCAATCCCCATGTGGATGTGCGCCTTCTGCTGTGAGGTCCCAACGTTTGGGTTGCTCACAGTTTAATGATGAGGGCCCTCTGGTGTGAGTTCATTCCGGACTGGATCCCATAGCCTCGCTGCTCCTGGCTGCCTGCTGGGAGGTTCCAACTGCGGGATTCCTCACCTTTTTTATTCTATGGGCCCTCTGTTTTGAGGCTCCTCCTGCCTGCCTCACTCCCAGCCCCTTGGTGATGTGTGTCCTCTGGTTTGAGGCCACATGTGCTCTGTTCCTCAACTTTCGATGATGTGGTCCCACTGGTGTGAGGACACTCCTGCCTGGTGCCCATCCCCTTGGTGATGTGGGCCCTCTGGTGAGAGTCTGATCGTGGCTGGGTACCTCACCCTTCTGTGAGGTGTGCCCTCTGACATGAGGTCACTCCTGCCTTGCTGGCACACGTCGCCTTGGTGACATGGGCCCTCTGTTGGCCATTGGAGTGTGCTGGGAGCCTCCTCCCCTCTTTATGAGGGCCCTGGATAAAACGCATATGCCCTTCTTGGCCAAATGCATCATTGTTGACGTACTGCCTCTTTTCCTATGCTTTAAATGCAATTACTGTCTACCTCCTGAAATCGGTTTCCTGCAATTCTGCCCCACTTTCAAGTCTGCTTCGCAGCCTTACTTCAATATATTTTTGGAAGATAGCTGTCATTGATAACTGCAGGTTTGTGAATGACAGTGCCCCTGAGCTCTTTTTTTCAACTAGCTTTCTTTTGAGCTGGCTGCAAAACTGCAGGATTGCTTCAGGCCCTAACCTTGTTCCGGCATGGCACGCTGAGCCTTTGGTTCATTCCTCTTCCTGGTGGGAAATGAGAGTTAAATTTGCCCGTGCAGACAGCTACAGCTACTCTCTCATTTGTTCTCCCTATTCCTGTTCATGTTCCACAGAAATTGCAAACTTTGCCAAACAGGAGGTTAAAGGCACTGACTCTTCAAGTGGGGAGAGTGTTAGAAAAGCGTCTGGAATGGTGAACCTGAGTACCAGGGGACGAAAACTGAGATGCAATTAAAAACGTTTCCCGATCACATGTTGGACCATATTCTGGGTTCCCCATGCATGTTTTCGCTGAAGAAAGAATCCCTTAAACCTGGAGAGTTTGGACCTATGGAATGGTTACCATGCAGTAAGCCTTCAAAGGGTGTGCATTTGCTCACCGAACCTCACCAATCCTATCAGCTCCAAGTGTCCAGCCTTATGTCTCACCCAGGTCTGGGTGTAGATGTGGTAAATCCAGGTTGCATCACAAACCCTGAATGAATTATTTAAGAATTGCTCTCTATTTCACTGTCATTGTGTTTGTTTTTGAAATTTATTTTGATAATGGGATATAGCTGATTTTCACTGCTGCGTTTATGCCGCTGTACACATGCTTGATTCTCTTACGGAGACATATAAATACATAGGTTTTAAGATACTTACTAGTCAGCTATATTCCTAGGCGTTGAATATGCGTTGTTGAGTCCATTTCATTCAGCAAGGAGTAGGTCTTGTCTATTATATATTTGGCTTATGGAACGGTATCTGTGCTAATTTCAATCTCTGGTTTTATGCAGCACCCCAACTCACCTTTCCCCTTAAGCAAGGATAAGTTGGTTTTCTAAATTTGAGTCCCTCTTCTGTTTTATAAATATGTTCATGTGTAGCCAAGTTTACATTCCGTGTATTAGTGATAACTTCTGATGTTTCTTTTTCTGTGTGATTTATTTCACGTAGAATCATCGTACCTGTATCCACTCATTATGCTGCTACGGGCCTGATGACATAGATTTCATTGCTGAGTGATATTCCATTGTACATAGGTACCACTACTTGTTTACCCATTTTTCGATTTCTGGGATATTTATCTTGTACCGTAGGCGAGGATCTTGTAAACAGAGCCGTCCCAAACTTTGGGGGGGCTGTGTGTTTTTGATTTTAATTTCCCTAAGCTATAGGACCATAAGTGGAAGTGCTCTAGGCTCTATTTCTTTGTCTTTTAGAAGTTTCAGGAAACACCATACACTTATCTAGAGTGGCTGTTGGCAATTTACATCCTGCCCACCAGCATAACAAGTCTCCCTGTTCTCCATGGCCTGTCCTGCCTTTCTGGATTTTACACTTTTCTCAGATGGCCCTTTGACTGGTGGGAAGTGAGACTTCGTTGTACTGCAGATTTCCTTAGCACGCTTGCTTGGTTGGCCATAAAGGGCATATGCGTTTTTTCCTGAATATATTCAGGAAAAAACGCATACGCCCTTTTTCGCCAAGTGCATCATTCTTGACGTTCTGCCTCTTTTCCTATGCTTTAAATGGAATTCCAGTCTACCTCCTGAAATCGGTTTCCTGCAATTCTGCCCTGCTTTCAAGTCCTCTTCGCAGCCTTACTTCAATATATTTTTGGACGAAATCTGTCATTTATAACTCTGCAGTTTTGTGAATTACAGTGCCCCTGAGCTCCTTTCTTCAACTCGCTTTCTTGTGAGCTGGCCGCAAAACCTTAGGATTGCTTCAGTCCCTAATCTGGTTCCCGCATGGCACGCTGAGCCTTTGGTTAATTCCTCTTCCTAGTGGGAAATGAGAGTTAAATTTGCCCGTGCAGACACCTACAGCTAGTCTCTCATTGGTTCTCCCTATTCCTGTTCGTCTTCCGCAGAAATTGCAAAATGAGCTAAACAGGAGTTTAAAGGCACTGACTCTCCAAGTGGGGAGAGTGTTAGTAAAGCGTCTGGAATGGTGAACCCGAGTACCAGGGGACGAAAACTGAGATGCATTTAAAAACGTTTCCCGATCACTCCATGGACCATACTCTGGGTTCCCCATGCATGTTTAGCTGAAGGAAGAATCCCTTAAACCTTGAGAGTTGGGACCCATGGAATGGGTACCATGCAGTGTTACTTCAAAGGGTCTGCATTTGCTCACCGAACCTCACCAAACGTATCATCCCCAAGTGCCCCGCCTTCTGTCTCAACCAGCTCTGGATGTAGATGTGGTAAATCCAGGTTGCATCACAAGCCCTGAATGAATTATTTAAGAACTGCTCTCTATGTCACTGTCATTGTGTTTTGTTTTCGAAATTTATTTTGATAATTGGATTTAGCTGATTTTCACTGCTGCGTTTATGTCGCTGTACACATGCTTGATTCTCTTATGGAGACATATAAATCCGTAGGTTTTAAGACTCTTACTAGTCAGGTATATTCCTAGGTGCTGAATATGGGGTGTTGGGTCCATTTCGTTGACCAAGGAGTAGGTTTTGTCTATTATATATTTGGCTTATGGAACCGTATCTGTGCTAATTTCAATCTCTGGTTTTATGCGGCACCCCAACTCACCTTTCCCCTTAAGCAAGCATAAGTTGGTTTTTTAAATTTGAGAACCCGTTCTGTTTTGTAATTCAGTTCATGCGTAGCCAAGTTTACAATCCATGTATTAGTGATATCTTATGTCTTTTCCTTTTTGTATTATGTGACTTCGTATGATCATATGTAACTCCTCTGGAGTTGTTACAAATGGCCATATTTCATTGATTTCCAGGCTGAGTAATATTCCACTCTACATAAGTACCACATCTCAATCCATTTTTTCCCTCCAGAGACATTCAAGTTATATCCTAGTCGAGGTTCTTTTACACAGAGAGGCGGTAAATATTGGGGTGACTGTGTCCTCTCGATTTTTGTTTTTCCCAGGATATACGTCCATGAGTGCAAGTGCCCTGTGCTCTGTAGCTCATTTTTTAGATGCTTTAGTAAACACAATACACTTCTCCAGAGTGACCGTTGGCAACATACATTTCCACTATAAGCCTCACAGGTCTCCCTTTTCTCCTTGCCCTGTCCTGCATTTCTGGTGTTTACACTTTATGAGGACGGCTCTTCTGACTGATGCGAAGTGATATCTTTTGTAGTATTGATTTCCAGTGCCGACCTGTTTGGTTGGCTAAAAATATGTGTGCCCTTTTCTTGAATGTACACAGAAAGTGACGCATACAACCTTTGTGGCCAAGTGCAATGTTGGCAATGTTCAGCCCCTTTTCTTGTGCTTAATGGTGAGTCCTTTCTACCTCTTCCAATCCCTTTCCTGCCATTCTCCATTGCTTACAAGTCCTTTTCTCTGACTTTCCTCAAGACATTGTTCAGTGATAGATATTTTCAACTCTGCAGTTTCGTGAATTTTAGTGTCCCTGAGTTCCATTTTTCAACTTGTGTTTATGGGAACTGGCCACAAAGCAGCGGGATTTCCTCAAGCCCTATTCTGTTTCCATGGGCAGCCCTTGCGTTTGGTCAATTCGTCTTCCTGATTGGAAATTAGAGTGACTTGTGCCTGTCCGAACACCTAGGACTTGTCTCTCATTGTTCCTCCTCCTTCCGCTTCATCCTCTGGAGAAATTCCAAACTGTACACAACAGGGTGTTGACAGTGCTGAAATCTCCAAGTGGGGAGACTGTTAGTAAAGACGCTGGAGGGGTGAACCCGAGTACCAGGAGATGAGGAGATGAGATGCCTTTTCCTAACTCTTCCCGATCAGACGGTATACCATCCTCTGGGTGTGACAGGCATGTTTTAGCTGTAGGAAGTGTCCCATTCATGTGAGGAGAACACCAGGGCTTTTTCAAAATCAGTGTCTCTCCGCAACCCAAACTGGGGAATTTTTTAAGCTACGGCTACACGTATGTTCATTAAGGGCCTTGGGAAGTAGGCAGAGTCCAAACCTTAGATGATTGAAGTCTTCCTGGTCAGAAGCACTCACCAACGGCTTCCCTTAGGTTCCATTTTAACTGTCATTGATAGATGATGTCAATAAAAATATCTATTCTTTTTCAGATTATTTCCCCTTATAGGTTATTGCAAGATACTGAGTGTAGTTTCCTGTGCTATACAGTAGTTCCTTGTTGATGATCGATTTTATACATAGCAGTGTGTATGTGTTAATCCCAAACTGTTAATTTATCCCTCCTCCCAACTTTCCCCTTTGGTAATAATAAATTATAAGATTTTATACTTCTCAGAAATGGGGGAGCTGAAAGAGAGGTATCATTTTCAATGGAAAAGCATTTAAAACAAGATTGAAGATTTAACCAAGATTATTAGGTGTACATCCTTGGAAAGAAATCACTTCGTTTCTCTAATATTGACCTGACAAATAAGACAAAACTTTTCACTGAACTTGCTTATAATAAAGTGATGGAAATATCAAATGGAAGTGTTAGAAACATCTTATTTTACCAGAACCTTATACACTGTTCTATGTTAATTACAGTTTGGCTCACACATCTGTTCATTGAAGTTACAAGGTTCTCAATTTCTATTACTGATCCTCCAGAGTGGACCCCAACAAGTGTCCCCCTGCCCAGGGTCATTGGAGGCAACAGATCGAGACTGAGTTTGGTTCAGAAGCAAAGGAAACTTTATATTTTGATCAGAGAATGGAGAGGTGAGAACATGTGCTACCCTGTGGGCTGTGGGCTGGGCTGCTGTGTAGAGATCCTGTCAAAGTCAGTGGGAGGGAGGGGGCGGAGCTCTTGAGGGCCCGGTTGGCTGCAGCTCAGGCTCTATATCACGGAGTCTGCACTGGGCCCCAAGAGCTGATGTGTCGACCCAGCCATTCTGCACTAGAAAATCTGGTCTGAAGTGCCAGGTGTGGAACCTCTGTATGCGCGACCCTAGGAGCACATTAAATTAGGCAAAGCACAAAGGATAAAAAAGTTTAGACTTTATTTTATTGCCCAGATTCTATTTTTATCTCCCAGGGATTTTTAAGGGGCTTTGCCTGGGACAAACCCTGCTTCTGCCTTTTCTCCCCTTCCTCATTCTTGGAGTGCTGAGTGTGCAGACCCTTCTTTTGTAACTGCTGAGTGCTGAGTTAGGAGCCCTCATACCCGTGGGCGAGGGTCAGAACTTCTCCCCAGCAGCCTCCAGGTGACGTTGATTGTCCCCAGGCCTGCTGCCTCCCTGCTCATCTGCCTGAGCACCAATATTGGAAGTGTTATAGATTCTAATGACCTTTAAGGGTCCAGGAAGGAGAGGTGCAGTGATGCTGTGAAGTCCAGTCTCACACCGCTCCCCATTTATTCTGCCACCTTAGGCTGACCGTTTCTGCCAGCCTAGATGCTCTGACCAGTAGTCTGCGCTTTCTTCAATTAGGCCCCTGAATTAACGTAAAAACAGCACCAGGTGTCAGGACCCTGCCCGCTCAACTCCCAGACAGTCCAGGGTCAGTGGTGATGAAGGACCATGATGGCCACAGAGTCAACAGCCTTTTGAAGTAAATAGGAGTCCAGCCGGTCTTATTGGCCACCATCATCACGGTGTCTGTTGGCTTTTCTATGGTGACAGCGTGATATACGGTTCCCCCGCCAAGATTATTAGCTCCCCTCTGGGTGCAATAAGTCCTGCAAGCAGTAGTCTACTCTTTTGGGACACACTGTTGTTGTTTTATGAGAGAAACTCCAGGTCATGTGATGGTCACACGAGTTGTCATGTTGCCCTGTTGCCCCCGGTTATCTCTCTGGAGGTTGGAGGTGGAGGGCCTCCTTACTCGAGGTCAATGTGCCCACGGAGGAAATCCTGCAACTTCAGGACATGGTTGGGGGTTAGGAACACCACGTGGGGTCCTTTTCCCTTAGGCGGGAGGTGGCCTTTTGGGCTGCTGATTTCCAGGTTTTTAGATACCGCCAGTATCTTGGCCAGATGTAGCGGTGGGCCAAGCCCCTTGGTGACCGTAGTTTATCCTACCTGGATGGCATTCTTGCATTGTTCCATTTCAAGTGGTCCCAGTTTTTGCACTAATACTCCAATGGCGATTCACCTTTCACCAGGAATGTAAAGGTCAAAGGGTTTAGCTAAATTAGGGAGCTCCAGGGCAAGGGTCTAATTGACTGCTCTTTCCATTCTTGAAAGGCCACTTCTGGATTCTATTCAAAAGGATCATCATCTTTTCCTTTCAGTGTTTCATATAGAGGCCCAGCTAGTAGACTGTAGTTAGGGATCCAGAAGCAGCAAACCCTGGCCTCCCCAGGAACCCGTAAGCTGTCTTCTAGTTTTAGAAATGGGTAAGGCTGTAAATTGTTTCTTCCCTTTCCTGGGATGGGCTTCTCCGACCTTCTGTGAGAATGAAGCCCAGGCAGGTCACCGTAGTCTGTGATATTTGAGCTTTCTCTTGGACAACTTGTATCCTTTATTGGCTTGGTAGTTCAGAGGTCTCCTTAGTAGGGCTGGCGATCAGAATGTCGTCTGCATATTGAAGGAGTGTTTCCTTTTCCAGAGGTAGAACTTTTAGGTCTTTAGCTGAGCTTTCCCCAAAGATGGTGTGGGAATTTTTGAACCCTTGGGGCAAGACGGCCCGGAAGTATTGTTTTAGTTGTATGTTGAGTCCTGCCACTCACAAGCCAAAATTTTTTGTGACTCTCGGACTAATGGAATACAAAAGAAGGCATCATTGAAGACTAATACAGAATACCAAGTCCTGGTGGTTGGTAGAATGAGCAGCAGAGTGTAGGATTTAGGAACTACTGGAGGTATATCCTCGGTGGCTTCACTGACTGTCCTGACATCCTTTACCAGGACTCCAGCAGCCCATGGGGCTCTCGAGGTCAGGTCCCTCCCAGGATACAGAGCTACCCTTGCAGATACCGTGGCAAGGCTTGGCACACAGGAACCGTGCACATAGCCCACATTGCAGAGCACTCCCAGCTCACCTGTTGCTCAGATGTGACACAGAGCACCTCAGAGCAGGACTTGAACTAACAAACAGCAGCTCCGACAGGTCTGTGACCCTGGGCATCACTCTGTGTGGCCTCCCTCCACCTGGTCTTCCAGAGCCTTACACTGCACCCGGGGCACCAGGCCTCTGTCTCCACCCACCACCCACCCCTTCTCTCCCTGACTCCTGGGTTCCTCTCATTAGGAGAGGGTTTTCTTGAAGTTGTCTCCCACTCATGGGCCAGATAAAATGATTAGAAAACAAGCCAGAGCTACAGTCCCTTGTCTATCCTGACTCTCAAGAGCCCACACCTGTTCCTTGGACCTGGCCGATTCAGCAATTTCCATTTTCTGCAACTGTGAGACCCTGAGGGGTGATGATTGGCTGACCTGGGCAGCCTGACCATGCCGGCCAGCCCTCCCCAGGTGTGCTTGGGTTGAGATAAATATAAACACCACTCCAGGCAGCAAGAGCCCCTGCAGCTGTGCCTGACGCCATTTTCTCTGCCCTGTCAACAGTCTCGGGGCTGGGCTCGTGGGAGGGAGGGAGAGCCCACGGCTTTGTGTGTGGCCCAGTGTGAGTGGGGCTCTGCTGGACTTTCTGCAGCAGTTGCCAAGATGCCACCTGCTAAAGAAGAGGATGTGTCACCCATACCTGCCGCTGGAATTTCTTCCTGGGCAGAGGTGAGGAAGGAAGAAAGCAGTGGGGGCCAGGACAGGATGGGTATCTCAGGCAGGGAAATGGAAAGCTTCCAGAAGAGCACCCAGGGCCAGGGTCATCCTGTCTGGCCTGCAGGCACCAAGTCGGCCGGCATGCTGTCGCTCGTGTGGCTCCATGGCCCTTCCTCTAGGCTTTCAAGTCCTTGTACATATTCAGGTGTTTTACCTGGGAAGGGTGGGAACATTTCAGCAGCAGCTGGCCTGGGCCTCGGCCCACGTTTACTCACAGATGCCTCGGCATGGTCCCCCAGCTTTGCAATGAGGGCGCTTGTTGTGTGGGGCCTGCTGGCTGAATGGGAGATGATTCCCCACCACTGACCAACTTCAGAATTGTTTACAACTGGAGCAAGTGCCCTGATACGGTTTTCCTCTGTGTAACTGATGGGTTCTGTTTTTCTTTTTTTCGTTTTTAGTTCAAGGTAGATTTTATTCCTCTTTTCTGTATTTACAGATATATGCATGGAAATAATTTATTCATATAAATACATGTATGTGAAGGGAAGAATATTTTTTCTGTTTTACTTTTTTTAGTTTTATTTTTTTAATATTGAATTTTATTTTAATTTTTATACAGCAGGTTCTTATTGGTTATCTGTTTTATCCATACAAATGTATACATGCCAATCCCAATCTCTCAACTCCTCCCACCACCACCCCCCCAACAGCTTTCCCCCCTTGGTGTCCATACGTTTGTTGTCTACATCTGTTGCTCTATTTCTGTCTTGCAAAACGGTTCATCTGTACAATTTCTCTAGGTTCCACATGTATGCATTAATATACAAGATTTGTTTTTCTCTTTCTGACTTACTTCACTCTGTATGACAGCCTCTAGATCCATGAACGTCTCTACAAATGACCCAATTTCATTCCATTTTATGGCTTAGTAAGATTCCATTTTATATATGTACCACATCTTTATGCATTCGTCTGTCTGTGGGCATTTAGGTTGCTTCCATTACCTGGATATTGTAAATAGTGATATAATGAACATTGCGGTGAATGTCTCTTTTTGATTTATGGTTTTGTCTGGGTATAGGCCCAGTAGTGGGATTGCTGTATCATATGGTAATTCTATTTTTAGTTTTATAAGAAACTCCATAATGTTCTCCACAGTGACTGTATCAATTTACATTCCCAACAAGAGTGGAAGAGGGTTCCTTATCTCCACACCCTTTCCAGCATTTGTTGTTTGTAGATTTTCTGATGATGCCCATTCTAAAGGTGTGAGGTGATACACCATGGATGAGTCTATTTCGTTGAGCAAGGAGTAGGTCTTGTCTATTACATATTTGGCTTATGGAAAGGTATCTGTGCTAATTTCAATCTCTGGTTTTATGCAGCACCCCAACTCACCTTTCCCCTTAAGCAAGGATAAGTTGGTTTTCTAAATTTGAGTCCCTGTTCTGTTTTATAAATGTGTTCATGTGTAGCCAAGTTTACATTCTGTGTATCAGTGATAACTTCTGAAGTTTCTTTTTCTGTGTGACTTATTTCACGTAGAATCATCGTACCTGTATCCACTCATTATGCTGCTATGGGCCTGATGACATAGATTTCATTGCTGAGTGATATTCCATTGTACGTAGGTACCACTACATGTTTATCCATTTTTCGATTTCTGGGATATTTATCTTGTACCGTAGACGAGGTTCTTGTAAACAGAGCCGTCTGAAACTTTGGGGTGGCTGTGTGTTTTTGATTTTAATTTCCCTAAGCTATAGGACCATAAGTGGAAGTGCCGTAGGCTCCGTTGCTTGGTTTTTAGGTGTTTCAGGAAACACCATACACTTCTCCAGAGTGGCTGTTGGCAATTTACATCCCAGCCATCAGCATAACAAGGCTCCCTCTTCTCCATGGCCTGTGCTGCATTTCTGGATTTTACACTTTTTTCAGATGGCCCTTTTGACCGGGGGGCAGTGAGGCTTCATTGTAGTGCAGATTTCTTTAACATGCTTGCTTGGTTGGCCCAAAAGGGCGTATGCGTTTTTTCCTGAATATATTCAGGAAAAAACGCATACGCCCTTTTCGTCCAAGTGCATCATTGTCGATGTTCTGCCTCTTTTCCTATGCTTTAAATGCAATTCCAGTCTACCCCCTGAAATCGTTTTCCTGCAATTCTGCCCCGCTTTCAAATCCTATTCGCAGCCTTCCTTCAATATATTTTTGGATGATAGCTGTCATTTATAACTCTGCAGGTTTGTGAATTACAGTGCCCCTGAGCTCCTTTCTTCAACTCGCTTTCTTGTGAGCTGGACTTAAACCCGCAGGATTGCTTAAGGCCCTAATCTGTTTCCGGGACGGCATGCTAAGCGTTTGGTTAATTCCTCTTCCTGGTGGGAAATGAGCATTAAATTTGCCCGTGCAGACACCTACAGCTAGTCTCTCATTGGTTCTCCCTATTCCTGTTCATCTTGCGCAGAAATTGCAAACTGTGCCAAACAGGAGGTTAAAGGCACTGACTCTCCAAGTGGGGAGAATGTTAGTAAAGGGTCTGGAATTTTGAACCCGGGTAAAAGGGGACGAAAACTGAGATGCATTTGAAAACGTTTCCCGGTCACACGGTGCACCATACTGTGGGTTTCCCATGCATGTTTTAGCTGAAGGAAGAATCGCTTAAACGGGGAGAGTTGGGACCCATGGAATGGATACCATGCAGTATGACTTCAAATGGTCTGCATTTGCTCATCGAACCTCACCAATGCTATCAGCCCGAAGTGTCCAACCTTATGTCTCACTCAGCTCTGGGTGTAGATGACGTAAATCCAGGTTGCATCACAAGCCCTGAATGAATTATTTAAGAATTGCTCTCTATTTCACTGTCATTGTTTTTTGTTTTTCTAATTCATTTTGATTATGAGATTTATCAGGTTTTCTCTGCTGCATTCATGCAGCTGTACACACGATTGATTCTCTTATGGAGACATATAAATCCATGGGTTTGAAGATTCTTACTAGTCAGGTGTATTCTTAGGCACTGAATCTGGGGTGTTTAGTCCATTTCGTTGAGAAAGGATTAGGTCTTGACTATTACATATTTGGCCTATGGAAAGGTACATGTGCTAATTTCTATCTCTGATTTTATGCAGCAGCCCAACTCACCTTTCCCCTTAAGCAAGCATAAGTTGGTTTTCTAAATTTGAGGACCTGTTCTGTATTGTAATTCAGTTCGGGTGTAGCCAAGATTACATTCCGTGTATTCGTGATATCTTATGATGTTTCATTTTCTGTGTGACTTATTTCACTTAGAATCATCGTACCTGAATCCACTCATTATGCCGAGACGGGCCTGATGACATAGATTTCATTGGAGAGTGATACTCAATTGTACGTATGTACCACAACTTCTTTATCCATTTTTTGCTTTCTGTGATATTTAACTTGTACCGTAGACGAGGTTTTTGTAAACAGAGCCGTCTGAAACTTTGGGGTGGCTGTGCGTTTCTGATTTTAATTTCCCTAAGCTATAGGACCATAAGTGGAAGTGCCGTAGGCTCCATTGCTTTGTTTTATAGGTGTTTGAGGAAACACCATACACTTCTCCAGAGTGGCTGTTTGTAATTTACATCCCGCCCCTCAGCATAACAAGGCTCTCTGTTCTCCATGGCCTGTGCTGCCTTTCTGGATTTTACACTTTTCTCCGATGGCCCTTTTGAATGGGGGGCAGTGAGACTTCACTGTAGTGCAGATTCCTTTAACATGTTTGCTTGGTTGGCCAAAAAGTGCGTATGCGTTTTTTCCTGAATATATTCAGGAAAAAACGCATACGCCCGTTTTGTCCAAGTGCATCATTGTTGACGTTCTGACTCTTTTCCTATGTTTTAAATGCAATTCCAGTCTACCCCCTGAAATCGTTTTCCTGCAATTCTGCCCCGCTTTCAAGTCCTCTTCGCAGCCTTCCTTCAATACCTTTTTGGACGATAGCTGTCATTTATAACTCTGCAGGTTTGTGAATTACAGTGCCCCTGAGCTCCTTTCTTCAAATGGCTTTCTTGTGAGCTGGCCGCAAACCCGCAGGATTGCTTCAGGCCCTAATATGGTTCCGGCACGGCATGCTGAGCCTTTGGTTAATTCCTCTTCCTGGTGGGAAATGAGTGTTAAATTTGCCCGTGCAGACACCTACAGCTAGTCTCTCATTGGTTCTCCCTATTCCTGTTCATCTTGCGCAGAAATTGCAAACTGTGCCAAACAGGAGGTTAATGGCACTGACTCTGCAACTGGGGAGAGTGTTAGTAAAGGGTCTGGAATGGTGAACCCGAGTAAAAGGGTACGAAAAGTGAGATGCATTTGAAAACGTTTCCCAGTCACACGGTGCACCATACTGTGGGTTTCCCATGCATGTTTTAGCTGAAGGTAGAATCGCTTAAACCTGGAGAGTTGGGACCCATGGAATTGGTACCGTGCAGTATGACTTCAAGGGGTCTGCATTTGCTCATCGAACCTCACAAATGCTATCAGCCCGAAGTGTCCACCTTATGTCTCACTCAGCTCTGCTTGTAGATGTGGTAAATCCAGGTTGCATCACAAGCCCTGAATGAATTATTTAAGAATTGCTCTCTATTTCACTTTCATTGTGTTTTGTTTTTGTAATTTATTTTGATAATGGGATATATCGCATTTTCTCTGCTGCATTTATGCCACTGTACACACGCTTGATTCTCTTACGGAGACATATAAATCCATGGGTTTGAAGATCCTTACTAGTCAGGTATATTCCTAGGCGTTGAATATGTGGTGTTGAGTCCATCTCGTTGAGCAAGGAGTAGGTTTGGACTATTACGTATTTGGCTTATGGAACGGTATCTGTGCTATTTTCAAGCTCTGGTTTTATGAAGCACCCCAGCTCACCTTTCCCCTTAAGCAAGCATAAGTTGGTTTTCTAAATTTGAGTCCCTGTTCTGTTTTGTAATTCAGTTGATGTGTAGCCAAGTTTACATTCCGTGTATTAGTGATATCTTATGATGTTTCTTTCTCTGTGTCACTAATTTCACTTAGAATCATCAGGCCTAAATCCACTCATTATGCTGCGATGGGCTTGATGACATAGATTTCATTGCTGAGTGATATTCCATTGCACGTAAGTACCACAACTTCTTTATCCATTTTTCGCTTTCTGGGATATTTAACTTGTACCGTAGACGAGGATCTTGTAAACAGAGGCTTCTGAAATTTTGGGGTGGCTGTGTGTTTTTGATTTTAATTTCCCTAAGCAATAGGACCATCAGTGGAAGTGCCGTAGGCTCCGTTGCTTTGTTTTTTAGGTGTTTGAGGAAACACCATACACTTATCCAGAGTGGCTGTTGGCAATTTTCATCCTGCCCATCAGCATAACAAGTCTCCCTATTCTCCATGGCCTGTGCTGCCTTTCAGGATTTTACACGTTTTTCAGATGGCCCTTTTGACCAGGGGGCAGTGAGACTTCATTGTAGTGCAGATTTCTTTAACATGCTTGCTTGGTTGTCGAAAAAGTGCGTATGCGTTTTTCCCTGAATATATTCATGAAAAAAGGCATACGCACTTTTTGGCCAAGTGCATCATTGTCGACGTTCTGCCTCTTTTCCTATGCTTTAAATGCAATTGCAGTCTACCCCCTGAAATCATTTTCCTGCAATTCTGCCCCGCTTTCAAGTCCTCTTCGCAGCCTTCCTTCAATATATAGTTGGAGGATAGCTGTCATTTATAACTCTGCAGGTTAGTGAATTACAGTGCCCCTGAGCTCCTTTCTTCAACTCGCTTTCTTGTGAGCTGGCCACAAACCCGCAGGATTGCTTCAGGCCCTAATCTGGTTCCGGCACGGCATGCTGAGCCTTTGGTTAATTCCTCTTCCTGGTGGGAAAGGAGCGTTAAATTTGCCCATGCAGACACCTACAGCTAGCCTCTCATTGGTTCTCCCTATTCCTGTTCATCTTGCGCAGAAATTGCAAACTGTGCCGAGCAGGTTGTTAAAGACACTGACTCTCCAAGTGGGGAGAGTGTTAGTAAAGGGTCTGGAATGATGAACCCGAGTAAAAGGGGACGAAAACTGAGATGCATTTGAAAACGTTTCCTGGTCACACGGTGCACCATACTGTGGGTTTCCTATGCATGTTTTAGCTGAAGGAAGCATCCCTTAAACTTGGAGATTTTGGAACCATGGAATCGGTACCATATAGTATGACTTCAAAGGGTTTGCATTTGCTCACCGAACCTCACCAGTCCTATCAGCCCCAAGTGTCCAGCCTTATGCTTCACCCAGCTCTGGGTGTAGATGTGGTAAATCCAGGTTGCATCACAAGCCCTGAATGAATTATTTAAGAATTGCTCTCTATTTTACTGTCATTGTGTTTTGTTTTTGAAATTTATTTTGATAATGGGATTTAGCTGATTTTCACTGCTGCGTTTATGTCACTGAATACACGCTTGATTCTCTTATGGAGACATATAATTCCATAGGTATTAAGACTCTTACTCGTCCGGTATATTCCTAGGCACTGAATATGGGGTGTTGAGTCCATTTCGTTGACCAGGGAGTAGGTTTTTTCTATTACATATTTGGCTTATTGAAGGGCACCTGTGCTAATTTCAATCTCTGGTTTTATGCAGCAACCCAACACTCCTTGATCCTTAAGCAAGCATAAGTTGGCTTTCTAAATTTGAGACCCCGTTCTCTTTTTTAATTCAGTTCATTTGTAGCCACGTTTACATTCCATGTATTAGTAATATCGTATGTCTTTTTCTTTTTGAATTATGTGACTTCGAAAGATCATACGTAACTCCTCTGGGGTTGTTACAACTGGCCATGTTTCATTGATTTTCAGGCTGAGTAATATTCCACTCTACATAAGTGCCACATCTCTGTCCATTTTTTCCCTCCAGAGACATATAAATTATATCCTAGTCGAGGATATTTTAAACAGAGAGGCGGTAAACATTGGGGTGCCTGTGTCCTCCCGATTTTTGTTTTTCCCAAGATATATGTCCATGAGTGCAAGTGCCCTGTGCTCTGTAGCTCATTTTTTGGATGCTTTAGTAAACACAATACACTTCTCCAGAGTGACCGTTGGCAATATACATTTCCACTATTAGCCTCACAGGGCTCCCTTTTCTCCTTGCCCTGTCCTGCATTTCTGGTGTTTACACTTTATGAGGAAGGCTCTTCTGACTGATGCGAAGTGATATGTTTTGTAGTATTGATTTCCAGTGCCGACCTGTTTGGTTGGCTAAAAAAGTGTATGCCCTTTTCTTGAATATATACAGAAAAAGACGCATACACCCTTTTTGGCCAACTGCAATGTTGGCAATGTTCAGCCCCTTTTCTTGTGCTTAATGGTGAGTCCTTTCTACCTCATCCAATCCCTTTCCTGCCATTCTCCGTTGCTTACGAGTCCTTTTCTCTGACTTTCCTCAAGACATTTTTCAGTGATAGATATTTTCAACTCTGCAGTTTCGTGAATTTTAGTGTCCCTGAGTTCCATTTTTCAACTTGTGTTTATGGGAACTGGCCACAAAGCAGCGGGATTTCCTCAAGGCCTATTCTGTTTCCATGGGCAACCCTAGCCTTTGGTCAATTCGTCTTCCTGATTGGAAATTAGAGTGACTTGTGCCTGTCCGAACACCTAGGACTTGTCTCTCATTGTTCCTCCGCATTCTGCTTCATCTTCTGGACAAATTCCAAACTGTATGCAACAGGATGTTGACAGTGCTGACATCTCCAAGTGGGGAGACTGTTCGTAAAGACGCTGGAGGGGTGAACCCGAGCACCAGGAGATGAGGAGATGAGATGCCTTTTCCAAACTCTTCCCGATCAGACGGTATACCATCCTCTGGGTGTGACAGGCATGTTTTAGCTGTAGGAAATGTCCCATTCATGTGAGGAGAACACCAGGGCTTTTGCAAAATCAGTGTCTCTCCACAACACAAACTGTGGAATTTTTTAAGCTACAGCTACACATATGTTCATTAAGGGCCTTGGGAAGTAGGCAGAGTCCAAACTTTAGATGATTGAAGTCTTCCTGGTCAGAAGCACTCACCACCGTCTTCCCTTAGGTTCCATTTTAACTGTCATTAATAGATGATGTCAATAAAAATATCTATTCTTTTTCAGATTATTTCCCCTTATAGGTTATTGCAAAATATTGAGTGTAGTTCCCTGTGCTATACAGTAGTTCCTTGTTGATGATCGATTTTATACAAAGCAGTGTGTATGTGTTAATCCCAAACTGTTAATTTATCCCTCCTCCCACCTTTCCCCTTTGGTAATAATAAATTATAATATATATTTATTATATTTTTATATATTTATATTATTTATTTATATATATTTATATATTTATATTATATATATATTATATTTTATATAATAAAATATAAATTATAATAATAAATAATAATAAACTTCTCAGAAATGGGGGAGCTGTAAGAGAGGTATCATTTTCAATGGAAAAGCATTTAAAACAAGATTGAAGCTTTAACCAAGATTATTAGATGTACATCCTTGGAAAGAAATCACTTCCTTTCTCTAATATTGACCTGACAAATAAGACAAACCTTTTCACTGAACTTGCTTATAATAAAGTGATGGAAATATCAAATGGAAGTGTTAGAAACATCTTATTTTACCAGAGCCTTATACACTGTTCTATGTTAATTACAGTTTGGCTCACACATCTGTTCATTGAAGTTACAATGTTCTCAATTTCTGTTACTGATCCTCCAGAGTGGACCCCAACAAGTGTCCCTCTGCCCAGTGTCATTGGAGCCAACAGATTGAGACTGAGTTTGGTTCAGAAGCAAAGGAAACTTTATATTTTGATCAGAGAATGGAGAGGTGAGAGCATGTGCTACCCTGTGGGCTGTGGGCTGGGCTGCTGTGTAGAGATCCTGTCAGAGTCAGTGGGAGGGAGGGGGTGGAGCTCTCGAGGGCCCGGTTGGCTGCAGCTCAGGCTCTATATCACGGAGTCTGCACTGTGCCCCAGGAGCTGAGGTGTCGACCCAGCCATTCTGCACTAGGAAATCTGGTCTGAAGTGCCAGCTGTTGAACCTCTGTATGCGGGACCCTAGGAGCACGTGAAATTAGACAAAGCACAAAGGATAAAAAAGGTTAGACTTTATTTTATTGCCCAGATTCTATTTTTATCTCCCAGGGATTTTTAAGGGGCTTTGCCTGGGACAAACCCCTCTTCTGCATTTTGTCCCCTTCCTCATTCTTAGAGTGCTGAGGGTGCAGACCCTTCATCTGTAACTGCTGAGTGCTGAGTTAGGAGCCCTCATACCCGTGGGCGAGGGTCAGAACTTCTCCCCAGCAGCCTCCAGGTGATGTTGATTGTCCCCAGGGCTGCTGCCTCCCTGCTCGTCCGCCTGAGCACAAGTATTGTTAGTGTTATAGATTCTAATGACCGTTAAGGGTCCAGGAAGGAGATGTGCAGTGACGCTGTGAGGTCCAGTTTCACCCCGCCCCACATTTGTTCGGCCACCTTAGGCTGACCGTTTCTGCCAGCCTAGATGCTCTGACCAGTAGTCTGTGCTTTCTTCAGTTAGGCCCCTGAATTAACGTAAAAACAGCACCAGGTGTCAGGACCCTGACTGCCCAACTCCCAGACAGTCCAGGGTCAGTGGTGATGAAGGACCATGATGGTCACTGAGTCAACAGCCTTTTGAAGTAAACAGGAGTCCAGCCGGTCTTATTGGCCACCATCATCACAGTGTCTGTAGGCTTTTCTATAGTGACAGCGTGATATACGGTTCCCCCGCCAAGATTATTACCTCCCCTCTGGGTGCAGTAAGTCCTGCAAGCAGTAGTCTACTCTTTTGGGACACACTCTTGTTGTTTTATGAGAGAAACTCCAGGTCAAGTGATGGTCACACGAGTCGTCATGGTGCCCCTTTGCCCCAGTTATCTCTCTGGAGGTTGGAGTTGGAGGACCTCCTCACTCAAGGTCAGTGTGCCCACGGAGCAAACCCTGCAACTTCAGGGCATGGTTGGGGGTTAGGATCACCACGTGGGGTCCTTTTCCCTTAGGAGGGAGGTGGCCTTTTGGGCTGCTGATTTCCAGGTTTTCAGATACTGTCAGTATCTTGGCTAGATGTGGCAGTCGGCCAAGCCCCTTGGTGACCGTAGTTTATCCTACCTGGATGGCATTCTTGCATTGTTCCATTTCAAGTGGTCCCAGGTTTTGCACTAATACTCCAATGGTGATTCACTGTTCACCAGGAAAGTAAAGGTCAAAGGGTTTAACTAAATTAGGGAGTTCCAGGGCAAGGGTCTGAATTGACTGCTCTTTCCATTCTTGAAAGGCCACTTCTGGATTCTATTCAAAAGGATCATCATCTTTTTCTTTCAGTGTTTCATATAGAGGCCCAGCTAGTAGACTGTAGTTAGGGATCCAGAAGCAGCAAACCCTGGCCTCCCCAGGAACCCCTAAGCTGTCTTCTAGTTTTAGAAATGGGTAAGGCTGTAAATTGTTTCTTCCCTTTCCTGGGATGGGCTTCTCCGACCTTCTGTGAGAATGAAGCCCAGGCAGGTCACCGTAGTCTGTGATATTTGAGCTTTTTCTTGGACAACTTGTATCCTTTATTGGCTTGGTAGTTCAGAGGTCTCCTTAGTAGGGCTGGCGATCAGAATGTCGTCTGCATATTGAAGGAGTGTTTCCTTTTCCAGAGGTAGAACTTTTAGGTCTTTAGCTGAGCTTTCCCCAAAGATGGTGTGGGAATTTTTGAACTCTTGGGGCAACACGGCCCGGAAGTATTGTTTTAGTTGTATGTTGAGTCCTGCCACTCACAAGGCAAAATTTCTTGTGAGTCTGGGACTAGTAGAATACAAAAGAAGGCATCATTGAAGACTAATACAGAATACCATGTCCTACTGGTTGGTAGAATGAGCAGCAGGCTGTAGGATTTAGGAACTACTGGAGGTATATCCTCGGTGGCTTCACTGACTGTCCTGACATACTTTACCAGAATTCCAGCAGCCCATGGGGCTCTCGAGGTCAGGCCAATCCCAGGATATGGAGCTCACCTGGGCAGGTACCCCACCCCCACCCCAGCCCACGGGGCTCTCGTGTTCAGGCCCCTCCCAGGATATGGGGTTCCCTGGCCAGGTTCCCCTGCAGCCCATGGGGCTCTCGTGGTCAGGCCCTTCCCAGGATACAGAGCTACCCTTGCAGATACCGTGGCAGGGCTGGGCACACAGGAACCGTGCACATTGCCCTCATTTCAGAGCACTCCCAGCTCACCTGTCACTCAGATCTGACACAGAGCACCTCAGAGCAGGACTTGAACTAACAAACAGCAGCTCCGACAGGTCTGTGACCCTGGGCATCACTCTGTGTGGCCTCCCCCCACCTGGACTTCCAGAGATTTCCACTGCACCCGGGGCACCAGGCCTCTGTCTCCACCCACCACCCACCCCTGCTCTCCCTGACTCCTGGGTTCCTCTCATTAGGAGAGGGTTTTCTTGAAGTTGTCTCCCACTCATGGGCCAGATAATATAATTAGAAAACAAGCCAGAGCTGCAGCCCCTTGTCTATCCTGACTCTCAGGAGCCCACACCTGTTCCTTGGACCTGGCCGATTCAGCAAGTTCCATTTTCTGCAACTGTGAGCCCCTGAGGGATGATTATTGGCTGGCCTGGGAAGCCTGACCGTGCCCCCCATCCCTCCCCTGGTGTGCCTGGGTTGGGATCAATATAAACACTGCACCAGGCAGCAAGAGCCCCTGCAGCTGTGCCTGACGCCATTTGCTCTGCCCTGTCAGCAGTCTCGGGGCTGGACTGGTGGGAGGGAGTGAGAGGCCACGGCTTTGTGGGTGGCCCAGTGTGAGTGGGGCTCTGCTGGACTTTCTGCAGCAGTTGCCAAGATGCCACCTGCTAAAGAAGAGAATGTGTCACCGATACCTGCTGCTGGAATTTCTCCCTGGACAGAGGTGAGTGAGGGAGAAATCAGTGGGGGCCGGGACAGCAGGGGTATCTCAGGCAGGGAAATGGAAAGCTTCCAGAAGAGCACCCAGGGCCAGGACCATCCTGGCTGGCCTGCAGGCACCAAGTCGGCTGGCATGCTGTCGCTCATGTGGCTCCATGGCCCTTCCTCTAGGCTTTCAAGTCCTTGTACATATTCAGGTGTTTTACCTGGGAAGGGTGGGAACATTTCAGCAGCAGGTGGCCTGGGGCTCGGCCCACGTTTACTCACAGATGCCTCGGCAAGGTCCCCCAGCTTTGCAATGAGGACGCTTGTTGCGTGGGGCCTGCTGGCTGAACGGGAGATGATTCCCCACCACTGACCAACTTCAGGATTGTTTACAACTGGAGCAAGTGCCCTGATACGGTTTTCCTCTGTGTAAATGGTGGGTTCTGATTTTTTTTCTTTTTTTCGTTTTTGGTTCAAGGTAGATTTTATTCCTCTTTTTTTCTATTTACAGATATAAGCATGGAAATAATTTATTCATATAAATACATGTATGTGAAGGGAAGAATATTTTTTCTGTTTTACTTTTTGTAATTTTGAATTTTATTTTATTTTTTTATACAGCAGGTTCTTTTTGATTATCTATTTTATACATATAAATGTATACATGCCAACCCCAATCTCTCAACTCCTTCCTCCACCACCCCCCAACAGCTTTCCCCCCTTGGTGTCCATACGTTTGTTGTCTACATCTGTTGCTGTATTTCTGCCTTGCAAAACGGCTCGTCTGTTAAATTTTTCTAGGTTCCACATATATGCATTAATATACAAGATTTGTTTTTCTCTTTCTGACTTACTTCACTCTGTATGACAGTCTCTAGATCCATGAACGTCTCTACAAATGACCCAATTTCATTCCTTTTTATGGCTTAGTAATATTCCATTTTATATATGTACCACATCTTTATGCATTCGTCTGTCTGTGGGCATTTAGGTTGCTTCCATTACCTGGATATTGTAAATAGTGATGCAATGAACATTGCAGTGAATGTCTCTTTTTGATTTATGGTTTGTCTGGGTATAGGCCCAGTAGTGGGATTGCTGTATCATATGGTAATTCTATTCTTAGTTTTATAAGAAACTCCATAATGTTCTCCACAGTGACTGTATCAATTTACATTCCCAACAAGAGTGGAAGAGGGTTCCTTATCTCCACACCCTTTCCAGCATTTGTTGTTTGTAGATTTTCTGATGATGCCCATTCTAACAGGTGTTAGGTGATACACCATGGATGAGTCTATTTCGGTGAGCAAAGAGTAGGCTTTGTCTATTACATATTTGGCTTATGGAATGGTATGTGTGCTAATTTCAATCTCTGGTTTTATACAGCACCCCAACTCAACTTTCCCCTTAAGCAAGCATAAGTTTTTATCTAAATGTGAGACTCTGTTCGGTTTTGTAATTCAGTTTATGTGTAGCCAAATTTACACTCCCTCTATTAGTGATATCTTATGATAATTATCTTTCTCTGTGTGACATATTTCTCTTAGAATCGTCATACTTAAATCCACTCAATTTGCTGCTACAGGCCTGATGACATTGATTTCATTGCTGAGTGATATTCCGTTGTACGTAAGTAGCACAACTCCTTTATACATTTTTTTCTTTCTGGGATATTTAATTTGTACTGGACTCGAGGTTCTTGTAAACACAGCAGCCCTAAATTTTGTGTTGGCTGTGTCTTGTTGATTTTAATTTTCCTAAGCTATAGGGCCAAAAGTGGAAGTGCCCTAGGCTCTGTAGCTTTTTTTTGCAGATGTTTCAGGATACACCATAAACATCTCCAGAGTGTCTCTTGGCAATTTACATCCCACCCATCAACATAACAAGGCTCGCTGTTCTCCATGGCCTGTCCTGTGTTTCTGGGTTTTACACTTTTTTCTGATGGCCCTTTTGACTGGGGGGCAGTGAGACTTCATTGTACTGCAGATTTCTTTAACATGCTTGCTTGGTTGGCCAAAAAGTGCGTAGGCGTTTTATCCTGAATATATTCAGGTAAAAACGCATACGCCCTTTTTGGCCAAGTGCATCATTGTCAAAGTTTTGCCTCTTCTCCTATGCTTTAAATGCAATTCCAGTCTACCCCCTGAAATCGTTTTCCTGCAATTCTGCCCCGCTTTCAAGTCCTCTTCGATATATTTTTGGACGATAGCTGTCAATAATAACTCTGCAGGTTTGTGAATTACAGTGCCGCTGAGCTCCATTCTTCAAATCGCTTTCTTGTGAGCTGGCCGCAAACCTGCAGGATTGCTTCAGGCCCTAATCTGGTTCCGGAACAGCATGCTGAGCCTTTGGTTAAATCCTCTTCCTGGTGGGAAATGAGCCTTAAATTTACCCTTGCAGACACCTACAGCTAGTATCTCATTGGTTTTCCCTATTCCTGTTCATCTTGCACAGAAATTGCAAACTGTGCCAAACAGGAGGTTAAAGGCACTGACTCTCCAAGTGGGGAGAGTGTTAGTAAAGGGTCTGGAATTGTGAACCCGAGTAAAATGGGACGAAAACTGAGATGCATTTCAAAACGTTTCCCGGTCACACGGTGCACCATACTGTCGGTTTCCCATGCATGTTTTAGCTGAAGGAAGAATTGATTAACCCTGGAGAGTTGGGACCCATGGAATGGGTACCATGCAGTATGACTTCAAAGGGTCTGCATTTGCTCATCGAACCTCACCAATGCTATCAGCCCGAAGTGTCCAACCTTATGTCACACTCAGCTCTGGGTGTAGATGAGGTAAATCCAGGTTGCATCACAAGCCCTGAATGAATTATTTAAGAATTGCTCTCTATTTCACTGTCATTGTGTTTTGTTTCGTAATTCATTTTGATAATGGGATTTATCAGATTTTCTCAGCTGCCTTCATACAGCTGTACGCACGCTTTATTCTCTTATGGAGACATATAAATCCATGGGTTTGAAGATTCTTACTAGTCAGGTGTATTCCTAGGCGTCGAATATAGGGTGTTTAGTCCATCACGTTGAGAAAGGGGTAGGTCTTGACTATTACATATGTGACTTATGAAATGGTATCTGTGCTAATTTCTATCTCTGGTTTTATGCAGCACCCCAATTCACCTTTCCCCTTAAGCAAACATAAGTTGGTTTTCTAAATTTGAGACCCTGTTCTGTTTTGTAATTCAGTTCAGGTGTAGCCAAGATTACATTCCGTGTATTAGAGATATCTTATGATGTTTCATTTTCAGTGTGACTTATTTCACTTAGAATCATCGTACCTGAATCCACTCATTATGCCACGACGGGCCTGATGACATAGATGTCATTGGTGAGTGATATTCCATTGTACGTACGTACTACAACTTCTTTATCCATTTTTCGCTTTATGGGATATTTAACTTGTACCGTAGACGAGGTTCTTGTAAACAGAGCCGTCTGAAACATTGGGGTGGCTGTGTGTTTTGGATTTTAATTTCGCTAAACTATAGGACCATAAGTGGAAATGCCGTAGGCTCCGTTGCTTTGTTTTTTAGGTGTTTCAGGAAACACCATACACTTCTCCAGAGTGGCTCTTGGCAATTTACATCCCGCACTTCAGCATAACAAGGCTCCCTGTTCTCCATGGCCTCTGCTGCCTTTCTGGATTTTACACTTTTTTCCGATGGCCCTTTTGACCGGGGGGCAGTGAGACTTCATTGTAGTGCAGATTTCTTTAACATGCTTCCTTGGTTGGCCAAAAAGGGCGTATGCGTTTTTTCCTGAATATATTCAGGAAAAAACGCATACGCCCTTTTTGGCCAAGTGCATCATTGTCGACGTTCTGCCTCGTTTCCTACGCTTTAAATGCAATCCAGTCTACTCCCTGGAATCGTTTTCCTGAAATTCTGCCCCGCTTTCAAGTCCTCTTCGCAGCCTTCCTTCAATATATTTTTGGACGATAGCTGTCCTTTATAACTCTGCAGTGTGTGAAGTACAGTGCCACTGAACTCCTTTCTTGAAATCGCTTTCTTGTGAGGTGGCCGCAAACCCGCAGGATTGCTTCAGGCCCTAATCTGGTTCCGGCACGGCATGCTGAGCCTTTGGCTAATTCCTCTTCCTGGTTGGAAATGAGCATTAAATTTGCCCGTGCAGACACCTACAGCTAGTCTCTAATTGGTTCTCCCTATTCCTGTTCATCTTGCGCAGAAATTGCAAACTGTGCCAAACAGGAGGTTAAAGGCACTGACTCTCCAAGTGGGGAGAGTTTTAGTAAAGGGTCTGGAATTGTGAACCCGAGTAAAAGGGGACAGAAACTGAGATGCATTTGAAAACGTTTCCCGGTCACACGGTGCACCATACTGTGGGTTTCCCATGCATGTTTTACCTGAAGGAAGAATCGCTTAAACCTGGAGAGTTGGGACCCATGGAATGGGTACCATGCAGTATGACTTCAAATGGTCTGCATTTGCTCATCGAACCACACCAATGCTATCAGCCCGAAGTGTCCAACCTTATGTCTCACTCAGCTCTGGGTGTAGATGAGGTAAATCCAGGTTGCATCACAAGCCCTGAATGAATTATTTAAGCATTGCTCTCTATTTCACTGTCATTGGGTTTTGTTTTGTAATTCATTTTGATAATGGGATTTATCGGATTTTCTCTGCTGCCTTCATGCAGCTGTACACACGCTTGATTCTCTTATGGAGACATATAAATCCATGGGTTTGAAGATTCTTACTAGGGAGGTGTATTCCTAGTCGTTGAAAATATGGTGTTTAGCCCATTTCGTTGAGCAAGGGGTAGGTATTGACTATTATATATTTGACTTATGGAATGGTATCTGTGCTAATTTCTATCTCTGGTTTTATGCAGCACCCCAACTCACCTTTCCCCTTAAGCAAACATAAGTTGGTTTTCTAAATTTGAGACCCTGTTCTGTTTTGTAATTCAGTTCATGTGTAGCCAAGATTACATTCCGTGTATTAGTGATATCTTATGATGTTTCATTTTCTGTGTGACTTATTTCACTTAGCATCATCGTACCTGAATCCACTCATTATGCCACGACGGGCCTGATGACATAGATTTCATTGGTGAGTGATATTCCATTGTACGTACGTACCACAATTTCTTTATCCATTTTTCGCTTTGTGGGATATTTAACTTGTACCGTAGACGAGGTTCTTGTAAACAGAGCCGTCTGAAAGTTTGGGGTGGCTGTGTGTTTTTGATTTTAATTTCCCTAAGCTATAGGACCATAAGTGGAAGTGCCGTAGGCTCCGTTGGTTTGTTTTTTAGGTGTTTCAGGAAACACCATACACTTCTCCAGAGTGGCTGTTGGCAATTTACATCTCACCCATCAGAATAACAAGGCTCCCTGTTCTCCATGGCCTGTGCTGCATTTCTGGATTTTACACTTTTTTCAGATGGCCCTTTTGCCCGGGGGGCAGTGAGACTTCATTGTAGTGCAGATTTCTTTAACATGCTTGCTTGGTTGGCCAAAAAGTGCGTATGCGTGTTTTCCTGAATATATTGAGGAAAACACGCATACGCCCTTTTTGGCCAAGTGCATCATTGTCGACGTTCTGCCTCTTTTCCTATGCTTTAAATGCAATTCCAGTCTACCCCCTGAAATCGTTTTCCTGCAATTCTGCCCCGTTTTCAAGTCCTCTTCTCAGCCTTCCTTCAATATATTTTTGGACGATAGCTGTCATTTATAACTCTGCAGGTTTGTGAATTACAGTGCCCCTGAGATCCTTTCTTCAAATCGCTTTCTTGTGAGCTGACCGCAAACCCACAGGATTGCTTCAGGCCCTAATCTGGTTCTGGCACGAAATGCTGAGCGTTTGGTTAATTCCTCTTCCTGGTGGGAAATGAGCATTAAATTTGCCCGTGCAGACACCTACAGCTAGTCTCTCATTGGTTCTCCCTAGTCCTGTTCATCTTGTGCAGAATTTGCGAACTGTGTCAAACAGCAGGTTAAAGGCACTGACTCTCCAAGTGGGGAGAGTGTTATTAAAGGGTCTGGAATTGTGAACCCGAGTAAAAGGGGACGAAAACTGAGACGCATTTGAAAACGTTTCCCGGTCACACGGTGCACCATACTGTGGGTTTCCCATGCATGTTTTACCTGAAGGAAGAATCGCTTAAACCTGGAGAGTTGGGACCCATGGAATGGGTACCAGGCAGTACGACTTCAAATGGTCTGCATTTGCTCATCGAACCTCACCAATGCTATCAGCCCGAAGTGTCCAACCTTATGTCTCACTCAGCTCTGGGTGTAGATGAGGTAAATTCAGGTTGCATCACAAGCCCTGAATGAATTATTTAAGAATTGCTGTCTATTTCACTGTCATTGTGTTTCGTTTTTGTAATTCATTTTGATAATGGGATTTATCGGATTTTCTCTGCTGCCTTCATGCAGCTGTACACACGCTTGATTCTCTTATGGAGACATATAAATCCATGGGTTTGAAAATTCTTTCTAGTCAGGTGTATTCCTAGGCGTTGAATATAGGGTGTTTATCCCATTTCGTTGAGCAAGGGGTAGGTCTTGACTATTACATATTTGACGTATGGAATGGTATCTGTGCTAATTTCTATCTCTGGTTTTATGCAGCACCCCAACTCACCTTTCCCCTTAAGCAAACATAAGTTGGTTTTCTAAATTTGAGACCCTGTTCTGTTTTGTAATTCAGTTCATGTGTAGCCAAGATTACATTCCGTGTATTAGTGATATCTTATGATGTTTCATTTTCTGTGTGACTTATTTCACTTAGGATCATCGTACCTGAATCCACTCATTATGCCACGACGGGCCTGATGACATAGATTTCATTGGTGAGTGATATTCCATTGTACGTACGTACCACAATTTCTTTATCCATTTTTCGCTTTGTGGGATATTTATCTTGTACCGTAGACGAGGTTCTTGTAAACAGAGCCGTCTGAAAGTTTGGGGTGGCTGTGTGTTTTTGATTTTAATTTCCCTAAGCTCTAGGACCATAAGTGGAAGTGCCGTAGGCTCCGTTGGTTTGTTTTTTAGGTGTTTCAGGAAACACCATACACTTCTCCAGAGTGGCTGTTGGCAATTTACATCTCACCCATCAGAATAACAAGGCTCCCTGTTCTCCATGGCCTGTGCTGCATTTCTGGATTTTACACTTTTTTCAGATGGCCCTTTTGACCGGGGGGCAGTGAGACTTCATTGTAGTGCAGATTTCTTTAACATGCTTGCTTGGTTGGCCAAAAAGTGCGTATGCGTGTTTTCCTGAATATATTGAGGAAAACACGCATACGCCCTTTTTGGCCAAGTGCATCATTGTCGACGTTCTGCCTCTTTTCCTATGCTTTAAATGCAATTCCAGTCTACCCCCTGAAATCGTTTTCCTGCAATTCTGCCCCGCTTTCAAGTCCTCTTCTCAGCCTTCCTTCAATATATTTTTGGACGATAGCTGTCATTTATAACTCTGCAGGTTTGTGAATTACAGTGCCCCTGAGATCCTTTCTTCAAATCGCTTTCTTGTGAGCTGACCGCAAACCCACAGGATTGCTTCAGGCCCTAATCTGGTTCTGGCACGAAATGCTGAGCGTTTGGTTAATTCCTCTTCCTGGTGGGAAATGAGCGTTAAATTTGCCCGTGCAGACACCTACAGCTAGTCTCTCATTGGTTCTCCCTAGTCCTGTTCATCTTGTGCAGAATTTGCGAACTGTGCCAAACAGCAGGTTAAAGGCACTGACTCTCCAAGTGGGGAGAGTGTTATTAAAGGGTCTGGAATTGTGAACCCGAGTAAAAGGGGACGAAAACTGAGACGCATTTGAAAACGTTTCCTGGTCACACGGTGCACCATACTGTGGGTTTCCCATGCATATTTTAGCTGAAGGAAGAATCGCTTAAACCTGGAGAGTTGTGACCCATGGAATGGGTACCAGGCAGTACGACTTCAAATGGTCTGCATTTGCTCATCGAACCTCACAAATGCTATCAGCCCGAAGTGTCCAACCTTATGTCTCACTCAGCTCTGGGTGTAGATGAGGTAAATTCAGGTTGCATCACAAGCCCTGAATGAATTATTTAAGAATTGCTGTCTATTTCACTGTCATTGTGTTTTGTTTTTTAATTCATTTTGATAATGGGATTTATCGGATTTTCTCTGCTGCCTTCATGCAGCTGTACACACGCTTGATTCTCTTATGGAGACATATAAATCCATGGGTTTGAAAATTCTTTCTAGTCAGGTGTATTCCTAGGCGTTGAATATAGGGTGTTTATCCCATTTCGTTGAGCAAGGGGTAGGTCTTGACTATTACATATTTGACGTATGGAATGGTATCTGTGCTAATTTCTATCTCTGGTTTTATGCAGCACCCCAACTCACCTTTCCCCTTAAGCAAACAGAAGTTGGTTTTCTAAATTTGAGACCCTGTTCTGTTTTGTAATTCAGTTCATGTGTAGCCAAGATTACATTCGGTGTATTAGTGATACTTTATGATGTTTCATTTTCTGTGTGACTTATTTCACTTAGAATCATCGTACCTGATTCAACTCATTATGCCATGACGGGCCTGATGACATAGATTTCATTGGTGAGTGATATTCCATTGTACGTACTACAACTTCTTTATCCATTTTTCGATTTCTGGGATATTTAACTTGTACCATAGACGAGGTTCTTGTAAACAGAGCCGTCTGAAATTTTGGGGTGGCTGTGTGTTTTTGAGTTTAATTTCCCTAAGCTATAGGACCATAAGTGTAAGTGCCGTAGGCCCTATTGCTTTGTTTTTTAGGTGTTTCAGGAAACACCATACACTTCTCCAGAGTGGCTCTTGGCAATTTACATCCCACCCATCAGCATAACAAGGCTCCCTGTTCTCCATGGCCTGTGCTGCCTCTCTGGATTTTACACTTTTTTCTGATGGCCCTTTTGACTGGGGGGCAGTGAGACTTCATTGTACTGCAGATTTCTTTAACATGCTTGCTTGGTTGGCCAAAAAGTGCGTAGGCGTTTTATCCTGAATATATTCAGGTAAAAACGCATACGCCCTTTTTGGCCAAGTGCATCATTGTCAAAGTTTTGCCTCTTCTCCTATGCTTTAAATGCAATTCCAGTCTACCCCCTGAAATCGTTTTCCTGCAATTCTGCCCCGCTTTCAAGTCCTCTTCTCAGCCTTCCTTCAATATATTTTTGGATGATAGCTGTCAATAATAACTCTGCAGGTTTGTGAATTACAGTGCCCCTGAGCTCCATTCTTCAAATCACTTTCTTGTGAGCTGGCCGCAAACCCGCAGGATTGCTTCAGGCCCTAATCTGGTTCCCGAACAGCATGCTGAGCCTTTGGTTAAATCCTCTTCCTGGTGCGAAATGAGTGTTAAATTTACCCTTGCAGACACCTACAGCTAGTATCTCATTGGTTTTCCCTATTCCTGTTCATCTTGCACAGAAATTGCAAACTGTGCCAAACAGGAGGTTAAAGGCACTGACTCTCCAAGTGGGGAGAGTGTTAGTAAAGGGTCTGGAATTGTGAACCCGAGTAAAATGGGACAAAAACTGAGATGCATTTCAAAACGTTTCCCGGTCACACGGTGCACCATACTGTGGGTTTCCCATGCATGTTTTAGCTGAAGGAAGAATTGATTAAACCTGGAGAGTTGGGACCCATGGAATGGGTACCATGCAGTATGACTTCAAAGGGTCAGCATTTGCTCATCGAACCTCACCAATGCTATCAGCCCGAAGTGTCCAACCTTATGTCACACTCAGCTCTGGGTGAAGATGAGGTAAATCCAGGTTGCATCACAAGCCCTGAATGAATTATTTAAGAATTGCTCTCTATTTCACTGTCATTGTGTTTTGTTTTTGTAATTCATTTTGATAATGGGATTTATCGGATTTTCTCAGCTGCCTTCATACAGCTGTACGCATGCTTGATTCTCTTATGGAGACATATAAATCCATCGGTTTGAAGATTCTTACTAGTCAGGTGTATTCCTAGGCGTCGAATATAGGGTGTTTAGTCCATCACGTTGAGCAAGGGGTAGGTCTTGACTATTACATATGTGACTTATGAAATGGTATCTGTGCTAATTTCTATCTCTGGTTTTATGCAGCACCCCAATTCACCTTTCCCCTTAAGCAAACATAAGTTGGTTTTCTAAATTTGAGACCCTGTTCTGTTTTGTAATTCAGTTCAGGTGTAGCCAAGAATACATTCCGTGTATTAGAGATATCTTATGATGTTTCATTTTCTGTGTGACTTATTTCACTTAGAATCATCGTACCTGAATCCACTCATTATGCCACGACGGGCCTGATGACATAAATGTCATTGGTGAGTGATATTCCATTGTACGTACGTACTACAACTTCTTTATCCATTTTTCGCTTTCTGGGATATTTAACTTGTACCGTAGACGAGGTTCTTGTAAACAGAGCCGTCTGAAACTTTGGGGTGGCTGTGTGTTTTTGATTTTAATTTCGCTAAACTATAGGACCATAAGTGGAAATGCCGTAGGCTCCGTTGCTTTGTTTTTTAGGTGTTTCAGGAAACACCATACACTTCTCCAGAGTGGCTCTTGGCAATTTACATCCCGCACTTCAGCATAACAAGGCTCCCTGTTCTCCATGGCCTCTGCTGCCTTTCTGGATTTTACACTTTTTTCCGATGGCCCTTTTGACCGGGGGGCAGTGAGACTTCATTGTAGTGCAGATTTCTTTAACATGCTTCCTTGGTTGGCCAAAAAGGGCGTATGCGTTTTTTCCTGAATATATTCAGGAAAAAACGCATACGCCCTTTTTGGCCAAGTGCATCATTGTCGACGTTCTGCCTCGTTTCCTATGCTTTAAATGCAATCCAGTCTACTCCCTGGAATCATTTTCCTGAAATTCTGCCCCTCTTTCAAGTCCTCTTCGCAGCCTTCCTTCAATATATTTTTGGACGATAGCTGTCCTTTATAACTCTGCAGTGTGTGAAGTACAGGGCCACTGAACTCCTTTCTTGAAATCGCTTTCTTGTGAGGTGGCCGCAAACCCGCAGGATTGCTTCAGGCCCTAATCTGGTTCCGGAACGGCATCCTGAGCCTTTGGTTAATTCCTCTTCCTGGTGGGAAATGAGCGTTAAATTTTCCCGTGCAGACACCTGCAGCTAGTCTCTCATTGGTTCTCCCTATTCCTGTTCATCTTGCGCAGAAATTGCAAACTGTGCCAAACAGGAGGTTAAAGGCACTGACTCTCCAAGTGGGGAGAGTATTAGTAAAGGGTCTGGAATTGTGAACCCGAGTAAAAGGGTACAAAAACTGAGATGCATTTGAAAACGTTTCCCGGTCACACGGTGCACCATATTGTGGGATTCCCATGCATGTTTTAGCTGAAGGAAGAATCGCTTAAACCTGGAGAGTTGGGACCCATGGAATGGGTACCATGCAGTATGACTTCAAAGGGTCTGCATTTGCTCATCGAACCTCACCACTGCTATCAGCCTGAAGTGTCCAACCTTATGTCTCAATTAGCTCTGGTTGTAGATGTGGTTAATCCTGGTTGCATCACAAGCCCTGCATGAATTATTTAAGAATTGCTCTCTATTTCACTGTCATTGTGCTTTGTTTTGTAATTAATTTTCATAATGGGATTTATCGGATTTTCTCTGCTGCCTTCATGCAGCTGTACACACGCTTCATTCCCTTATGGAGATATATAAATCCATGCGTTTGAAGATTCTTACTAGTCAGGTTTATTGCTAGGCGTTGAATATAGGGTGCTTAGTCCATCTCGTTGAGGAAGGTGTAGGTCTTGACTATTACATATTTGACGTATGGAATGGTATCTGTGCTAATTTCTATCTCTGGTTTTATGCAGCACCCCAACTCACCTTTCCCCTTAAGTAAACATAAGTTGGTTTTCTAAATTTGAGACACTGTTCTGTTTTGTAATTCAGTTCATGTGTAGCCAAGATTACATTCCGTGTATTAGTGATATCTTATGATGTTTCATTTTCTGTGTGACTTATTTCACTTAGAATCATCGTACCTGAATCCACTCATTATGCTGCGATGGGCCTGATGACATAGATTTCATTGGTGAGTGATATTCCATTGTACGTACGTATGACAACTTCTTTATCCATTTTTTGCTTTCTGCGATATTTAACTTGTACCGTAGACGACGTTCTTGTAAACAGAGCCATCGGAAACATTGGGGTTGCTGTGTGTTTCTGATTTTAAATTCCATAAGCTATAGGACCATAAGTGGAAGTGCCGTAGGCTCTGTTGCTTTGTTTTTTAGGTGTTTGAGGAAACACCATACACTTATCCAGAGTGGCTCTTGGCAATTTACATCCAGCCCATCAGCGTAACAAGGCTCCCTGTTCTCCATGGCCTGTGCTGCCTTTCTGGATTTTACACTTTTTTCAGATGACCTTTTTGACCGGGGGGCACTGAGACGTCATTGTAGTGCAGATTTCTTTAACATGCTTGCTTGGTTGGCCAAAAAGGGCGTATGCGTTTTTTCATGAATATATTCAGGAAAAAACGCATACGCCCTTTTTGGCCAAGTGCATCATTGTCGACTTTCTGCCTCTTCTCCTATGCTTTAAATGCAATTCCAGTCTACCCCTGAAATCGTTTTCCTGCAATTCTGCCCCGCTTTCAGGTCCTCTTCGCAGGCTTCCTTCAATATATTTTTGGACGATAGCTGTCATTTATAACTCTGCAGGTTTTTTAATTACAGTGCCCCTAAGCTCCTTTCTTCAAATCGCTTTCTTGTGAGCTGGCCGCAAACCCACAGGATTGCTTCAGTCCCTAATCTGGTTCCAGCACGGCATGCTGAGCCTTTGGTTACTTCCTCTTCTTGGTGGGAAATGAACGTTAAATTTGCCCGTGCAGACACCTGCAGCTAGTCTCTCATTGGTTCTCCCTATTCCTGTTCATCTTGCGCAGAAATTGCAAAGTGTGCCAAACAGGAGGTTAAAGGCCCTTACTCTCCAAGTGGGGAGAGTGTTAGTAAACGGTCTGGAATGGTGAACCCGAGTAAAAGGGGATGAAATCTGAGATGCATTTGAAAACGTTTCCCGGTCACACGGTGCACCATACTGTGGGTTTCCCATGCATGTTTTAGCTGAAGGTAGAATCGCTTAAACCTGGAGAGTTGGGACCCATGGAATGGGTACCATGCAGTATGACTTCAAATGGTCTGCATTTGCTCATCGAACTTCACCAATGCTATCAGCCCGAAGTGTCCAACCTTATGTCTCACTCAGCTCTGAGTGTAGATGAGGTAAATCCAGGTTGCATCACAAGCCCTGAATGAATTATTTAAGAATTGATCTCTATTTCACTGTCATGTGTTTAGTTTTTTTAATTCATTTTGATAATGGTATTTATCGGATTTTCTCTGCTGCCTTCATGCAGCTGTACACACGCTTGATTCTCTTATGGAGACATATAAATCCACGGGTTTGAAGATTCTTACTAGTCAGGTGTATTCCTATTCGTTGAATATAGGGTGTTTAGCCCATTTCGTTGAGCAAGGGGTAGGTCTTGACTATTACATATTTGACTTATGGAATGGTATCTGTGCTAATTTCTATCTCTGGTTTTATGCAGCACCCCAACTCACCTTTCCCCTTAAGCAAACATAAGTTGGTTTTCTAAATTTGAGACCCTATTCTGTTTTGTAATTCAGTTCATGTGTAGCCAAGATTGCATTCCGTGTATTAGTGATATCTTATGATGTTTCATTTTCTGTGTGACTTATTTCACTTAAAATCATCGTACCTGAATCCACTCATTATGCCACGACGGGCCTGATGACATAGATTTCATTGGTGAGTGATATTCCATTGTACGTACGTACCACAATTTCTTTATCCATTTTTAGCTTTCTGGGATATTTAACTTGTACCGTAGACGAGGTTCTTGTAAACAGAGCCGTCTGAAACTTTGGGGTGGCTGTGTGTTTTTGATTTTAATTTCGCTAAGCTATAGGACCATAAGTGGAAGTGCCGTAGGCTCTGTTGCTTTGTTTTTCAGGTGTTCCAGGAAACACCATACACTTCTCCAGAGTGGCTGTTGGCAATTTACATCCTGCCCATCAGCATTACAAGGCTCCCTGTTCTCCATGGCCTGTGCTGCCTTTCTGGATTTTACACTTTTTTCAGATGGCCCTTTTGACCGGGGCGCAGTGAGACTTGATTGTCGTCCAGATTTCTTTAACATGCTTGCTTGGATGGCCAAAAAGGGCGTATGCGTTTTTTCCTGAATATATTCAGGAAAAAACGCATACGCCCTTTTTGGCCAAGTGCATCATTGTCGACGTTCTGCCTCTTTTCCTATGCTTTAAATGCATTTCCCGTCTACCCCCTGAAATCGTTTTCCTGCAATTCTGCCACGCATACAAGTTCTCTTCGCAGCCTTCCTTCAATATATTTTTGGACGATAGCTGTCATTTATAACTCTGCAGGTTTGTGAGTTACAGTGCCCCTGAGCTACTTTCTTCAACTCGCTATCTTGTGAGCTGGCCGCAAACCCGCAGGATTGCTTCAGGCCCTAATCTGGTTCCAGCATGGTATGCTGAGCCTTAGGTTAATTCCTCTTCCTGGTGGGAAATGAGCGTTAAATTTGCCCGTGCAGACACCTACAGCTAGTCTCTCATTGATTCTCCCTATTCCTGTACATCTTGCGCGGAAATTGCAAACTGTGCCAAAGAGGAGGTTAAAGGCACTGACTCTCCAAGTGGGGAGTGTGTTAGTAAAGGGTCTGGAATGGTGAACCCGAGTAAAAGGGGACGAAAACTGAGATGCATTTGAAAACGTTTGCCGGTCACACGGTGCACCATGCTGTGGGTTTCCCACGAATGATTTAGCTGACGGAAGAATCCCTTAAACCTGGAGAGTTGGGACCCATGGAATGGGTACCATGCAGTATGACTTCAAAGGGTCTGCCTTTGCTCATCGAACCTCAACAATGCTATCAGCACAAAGTGTCCAACCTTATGTCTCACTCAGCTCTGGGTGTAGATGTGGTAAATCCAGGTTGCATCACAAGCCCTGAATGAATTATTTAAGAATTGCTCTCTATTTCACTGTCCTTGTGTTTTGTTTTTGTAATTCATTTTGATAATGGGATTTATCGGATTTTCTCTGCTGCCTTCATGCAGCTGTACACACGCTTGATTCTCTTATGGAGACATATAAATCCATGGTTTTGAAGATTCTTGCTAGTCAGGTGTATTCCTAGGCGTTGAATATAGGGTGTTTAGCCCATTTCGTTGAGCAAGTTGTAGGTCTTGACGATTACATATTTAGCGTATGGAATGGTATCTGTGCTAATTTCTATCTCTGGTTTTATGCAGCACCCCAACTCACCTTTCCCCTTAAGCAAACATAAGTTGGTTTTCTAAACTTGAGACCCTGTTCTGTTTTGTAATTCAGTTCATGTGTAGCCAAGATTACATTCCGTGTATTAGTGATATCTTATGATGTTTCATTTTCTGTGTGACTTATTTCACTTAGGATCATCGTACCTGAATCCACTCATTATGCCACGACGGGCCTGATGACATAGATTTCATTGGTGAGTGATATTCCATTGTACGTTCGTACCACAATTTCTTTATCCATTTTTCGCTTTCTGGGATATTTAACTTGTACCGTAGAAGAGGTTCTTGTAAACAGAGCCGACTGAAATTTTGGGGTGGCTGTGTGTTTTTGATTTTAATTTCCCTAAGCTATAGGACCATAAGTGGAAGTGCCGTAGGCTCTATTGCTTTGTTTTTTAGGTGTTTCAGGAAACACCATACACTTCTCCAGAGTGGCTCTTGGCAATTTACATCCCACCCATCAGCATAACAAGGCTCCCTGTTCTCCATGGCCTGTGCTGCCTCTCTGGATTTTACACTTTTTTCTGATGGCCCTTTTGACTGGGGGGCAGTGAGACTTCATTGTACTGCAGATTTCTTTAACATGCTTGCTTGGTTGGCCAAAAAGTGCGTAGGCGTTTTATCCTGAATATATTCAGGTAAAAACGCATACGCCCTTTTTGGCCAAGTGCATCATTGTCAAAGTTTTGCCTCTTCTCCTATGCTTTAAATGCAATTCCAGTCTACCCCCTGAAATCGTTTTCCTGCAATTCTGCCCCGCTTTCAAGTCCTCTTCGATATATTTTTGGACGATAGCTGTCAATAATAACTCTGCAGGTTTGTGAATTACAGTGCCGCTGAGCTCCATTCTTCAAATCGCTTTCTTGTGAGCTGGCCGCAAACCTGCAGGATTGCTTCAGGCCCTAATCTGGTTCCGGAACAGCATGCTGAGCCTTTGGTTAAATCCTCTTCCTGGTGGGAAATGAGCCTTAAATTTACCCTTGCAGACACCTACAGCTAGTATCTCATTGGTTTTCCCTATTCCTGTTCATCTTGCACAGAAATTGCAAACTGTGCCAAACAGGAGGTTAAAGGCACTGACTCTCCAAGTGGGGAGAGTGTTAGTAAAGGGTCTGGAATTGTGAACCCGAGTAAAATGGGACGAAAACTGAGATGCATTTCAAAACGTTTCCCGGTCACACGGTGCACCATACTGTCGGTTTCCCATGCATGTTTTAGCTGAAGGAAGAATTGATTAACCCTGGAGAGTTGGGACCCATGGAATGGGTACCATGCAGTATGACTTCAAAGGGTCTGCATTTGCTCATCGAACCTCACCAATGCTATCAGCCCGAAGTGTCCAACCTTATGTCACACTCAGCTCTGGGTGTAGATGAGGTAAATCCAGGTTGCATCACAAGCCCTGAATGAATTATTTAAGAATTGCTCTCTATTTCACTGTCATTGTGTTTTGTTTCGTAATTCATTTTGATAATGGGATTTATCAGATTTTCTCAGCTGCCTTCATACAGCTGTACGCACGCTTTATTCTCTTATGGAGACATATAAATCCATGGGTTTGAAGATTCTTACTAGTCAGGTGTATTCCTAGGCGTCGAATATAGGGTGTTTAGTCCATCACGTTGAGAAAGGGGTAGGTCTTGACTATTACATATGTGACTTATGAAATGGTATCTGTGCTAATTTCTATCTCTGGTTTTATGCAGCACCCCAATTCACCTTTCCCCTTAAGCAAACATAAGTTGGTTTTCTAAATTTGAGACCCTGTTCTGTTTTGTAATTCAGTTCAGGTGTAGCCAAGATTACATTCCGTGTATTAGAGATATCTTATGATGTTTCATTTTCTGTGTGACTTATTTCACTTAGAATCATCGTACCTGAATCCACTCATTATGCCACGACGGGCCTGATGACATAAATGTCATTGGTGAGTGATATTCCATTGTACGTACGTACTACAACTTCTTTATCCATTTTTCGCTTTCTGGGATATTTAACTTGTACCGTAGACGAGGTTCTTGTAAACAGAGCCGTCTGAAACTTTGGGGTGGCTGTGTGTTTTTGATTTTAATTTCGCTAAACTATAGGACCATAAGTGGAAATGCCGTAGGCTCCGTTGCTTTGTTTTTTAGGTGTTTCAGGAAACACCATACACTTCTCCAGAGTGGCTCTTGGCAATTTACATCCCGCACTTCAGCATAACAAGGCTCCCTGTTCTCCATGGCCTCTGCTGCCTTTCTGGATTTTACACTTTTTTCCGATGGCCCTTTTGACCGGGGGGCAGTGAGACTTCATTGTAGTGCAGATTTCTTTAACATGCTTCCTTGGTTGGCCAAAAAGGGCGTATGCGTTTTTTCCTGAATATATTCAGGAAAAAACGCATACGCCCTTTTTGGCCAAGTGCATCATTGTCGACGTTCTGCCTCGTTTCCTATGCTTTAAATGCAATCCAGTATACTCCCTGGAATCGTTTTCCTGAAATTCTGCCCCTCTTTCAAGTCCTCTTCGCAGCCTTCCTTCAATATATTTTTGGACGATAGCTGTCCTTTATAACTCTGCAGTGTGTGAAGTACAGTGCCACTGAACTCCTTTCTTGAAATCGCTTTCTTGTGAGCTGGCCGCAAACCCGCAGGATTGCTTCAGGCCCTAATCTGGTTCCGGCACGGCATGCTGAGCCTTTGGTTAATTCCTCTTCCTGGTGGGAAATGAGCGTTAAATTTTCCCGTACAGACACCTGCAGCTAGTCTCTCATTGGTTCTCCCTATTCCTGTTCATCTTGCGCAGAAATTGCAAACTGTGCCAAACAGGAGGTTAAAGGCACTGACTCTCCAAGTGGGGAGAGTATTAGTAAAGGGTCTGGAATTGTGAACCCGAGTAAAAGGGTACAAAAACTGAGATGCATTTGAAAACGTTTGCCAGTCACACGGTGCACCATACTGTGAGTTTCCCATGCATGTTTTAGCTGAAGGAAGTATCCCTTAAACCTGGAGAGTTGGGAACCATTGAATGGGTACCATGCAGTATGACTTCAAAGGGTCTGCATTTGCTCATCGAACCTCACCAATGCTATCAGCCTGAAGTGCCCAACCTTATGTCTCACTCAGCTCTGGGTGTAGATGTGGTAAATCCAGGTTGCATCACAAGCCCTGAATGAATTATTTAAGAATTGCTCTCTATTTCACTGTCCTTGTGTTTTGTTTTGGTAATTCATTTTGATAATGGGATTTATCGGATTTTCTCTGCTGCATTCATTCCGCTGTACACACGCTTCATTCTCTTACGGAGACATATAAATCCATGGGTTTGATGATTCTTACTAGTCAGATGTATTCCTAGGTGTTGAATACGGGGTGCTTAGTCCATTTCGTTGAGCAAGGGGTAGGTGTTGACTATAACATATTTGGCTTATGGAAAGGTATCTGTGCAAATTTCTATCTCTGGTTTGATGCAGCACCCCAACTCACCTTTCCCCTTAAGCAAGCATAAGTTGATTTTCTAAATTTGAGACCCTGTTCTGTTTTGTAATTCAGTTCATGTGTAGCCAAGTTTACATTCAGTGTATTAGTGATATCTTATGATGTTTCATTTTCTGTGTGACTTATTTCACTTAGAATCATCGTACCTGAATCAACGCATTATGCCACGACGGGCCTGATGGCTTAGATTTCATTGCTGAGTGATATTCCATTGTACGTACGTACCACAACTTCTTTATCCATTTTTCGCTTTCTGGGATATTTAACTTGTACTGTAGATGAGGTTCTTGTAATCAGAGCCGTCTGAAACTTTGGGGTGGCTGTGTGTTTTTGATTTTAATTTCCCTAAGCTATAGGACCATAAGTGGAATTGCCGTAGGCTCCGTTCCTTTCTTTTTTAGGTGTTTCAGGAAACACCATACACTTCTCCAGAGTGGCTCTTGGCAATTTACATCCCACCCATCAGCATAACAAGGCTCCCTGTTCTCCATGGCCTGTGCTGCCTTTCTGGATTTTACACTTTTTTCAGATGGCCCTTTTCACCGTGGGGCGGTGAGACTTCATTGTAGTGCAGATTTCTTTAACATGCTTGCTTGGTTGGCCAAAAAGGGCATATGCGTTTTTTCCTGAATATATTCAGGGAGAAACGCATACGCACTTTTTGGCCAAGTGCATCATTGTCGACGTTCTGCCTCTTTTCCTATGCTTTAAATGCAATTCCAGTCTACCCCCTGAAATCGTTTTCCTGCAATTCTGCCCCGCTTTCAAGTCCTCTTCGCAGCCTTCCTTCAATATATTTTTGGACGATAGCTGTCATTTATAACTCTGCAGGTTTGTGAATTACATTGCCCGTGAGGTCCTTTCTTCAAATCGCTTTCTTGTGAGCTGGCCGCAAACCCGCAGGATTGATTCAGGCCCTAATCTCGTTCCGGCACGGCATGCTGAGCGTTTGGTTAATTCCTATTCCTGGTTGGAAATGAGGGTTAAATTTGCCCGTGCAGACACCTACAGCTAGTCTCTCATTGGTTCTCCCTATTCCTGTTCATCTTGCGCAGAAATTGCAAACTCTGCCAAACAGCAGGTTAAAGGCACTGACTCTCCAAGTGGGGAGAGTGTTAGTAAAGGGTCTGGAATGGTGAACCCGAGTAAAAGGGGACCAAAACTGAGATGCATTTGAAAACTTTCCCGGTCACACGTTGCACCATACTGTGGGTTTCCCATGCATGTTTTACCTGAAGGAAGAATCGCTTAAACCTGGAGAGTTGGGACCCATGGAATGGGTACCATGCAGTATGACTTCAAATGGTCTGCATTTGCTCATCGAACCACACCAATGCTATCAGCCCGAACTGTCCAACCTTATGTCTCACTCAGCTCTGGGTGTAGATGAGGTAAATCCAGGTTGCATCACAAGCCCTGAATGAATTATTTAAGAATTGCTCTCTATTTCACTGTCATTGTGTTTTGTTTTTGTAATTCATTTTGATAATAGGATTTATCGGATTTTCCCTGCTGCCTTCATGCAGCTGTACACACGCTTGATTCTCTTATGGAGACATATAAATCCATGGGTTTGAAGATTCTTACTAGTCAGGTGTATTCCTAGGCGTTAAATATAGGGTTTTTAGCCCATTTCGTTGAGCAAGGGGTAGGTCTTGACTATTACATATTTAACGTATGGAATGGTATCTGTGCTAATTTCTATATCTGGTTTTATGCAGCACCCCAACTCACCTTTCCCCTTAAGCAAACATAAGTTGGTTTTCTAAATTTGAGACCCTGTTCTGTTTTGTAATTCAATTCATATGTAGCCAAGATTACATTCGGTGTATTAGTGATATCTTATGATGTTTCATTTTCTGTGTGACTTATTTCACTTAGAATCATCGTACCTGAATCCACTCATTATGCCACGACGGGCCTGATGACATAGATTTCATTGGTGAGTGATATTCCATTGTACGTTCGTACCACAATTTCTTTATCCATTTTTCGCTTTCTGGGATATTTAACTTGTACCGTAGAAGAGGTTCTTGTAAACAGAGCCGACTGAAATTTTGGGGTGGCTGTGTGTTTTTGATTTTAATTTCCCTAAGCTATAGGACCATAAGTGGAAGTGCCGTAGGCTCTATTGCTTTGTTTTTTAGGTGTTTCAGGAAACACCATACACTTCTCCAGAGTGGCTCTTGGCAATTTACATCCCACCCATCAGCATAACAAGGCTCCCTGTTCTCCATGGCCTGTGCTGCCTCTCTGGATTTTACACTTTTTTCTGATGGCCCTTTTGACTGGGGGGCAGTGAGACTTCATTGTACTGCAGATTTCTTTAACATGCTTGCTTGGTTGGCCAAAAAGTGCGTAGGCGTTTTATCCTGAATATATTCAGGTAAAAACGCATACGCCCTTTTTGGCCAAGTGCATCATTGTCAAAGTTTTGCCTCTTCTCCTATGCTTTAAATGCAATTCCAGTCTACCCCCTGAAATCGTTTTCCTGCAATTCTGCCCCGCTTTCAAGTCCTCTTCGATATATTTTTGGACGATAGCTGTCAATAATAACTCTGCAGGTTTGTGAATTACAGTGCCGCTGAGCTCCATTCTTCAAATCGCTTTCTTGTGAGCTGGCCGCAAACCTGCAGGATTGCTTCAGGCCCTAATCTGGTTCCGGAACAGCATGCTGAGCCTTTGGTTAAATCCTCTTCCTGGTGGGAAATGAGCCTTAAATTTACCCTTGCAGACACCTACAGCTAGTATCTCATTGGTTTTCCCTATTCCTGTTCATCTTGCACAGAAATTGCAAACTGTGCCAAACAGGAGGTTAAAGGCACTGACTCTCCAAGTGGGGAGAGTGTTAGTAAAGGGTCTGGAATTGTGAACCCGAGTAAAATGGGACGAAAACTGAGATGCATTTCAAAACGTTTCCCGGTCACACGGTGCACCATACTGTCGGTTTCCCATGCATGTTTTAGCTGAAGGAAGAATTGATTAACCCTGGAGAGTTGGGACCCATGGAATGGGTACCATGCAGTATGACTTCAAAGGGTCTGCATTTGCTCATCGAACCTCACCAATGCTATCAGCCCGAAGTGTCCAACCTTATGTCACACTCAGCTCTGGGTGTAGATGAGGTAAATCCAGGTTGCATCACAAGCCCTGAATGAATTATTTAAGAATTGCTCTCTATTTCACTGTCATTGTGTTTTGTTTCGTAATTCATTTTGATAATGGGATTTATCAGATTTTCTCAGCTGCCTTCATACAGCTGTACGCACGCTTTATTCTCTTATGGAGACATATAAATCCATGGGTTTGAAGATTCTTACTAGTCAGGTGTATTCCTAGGCGTCGAATATAGGGTGTTTAGTCCATCACGTTGAGAAAGGGGTAGGTCTTGACTATTACATATGTGACTTATGAAATGGTATCTGTGCTAATTTCTATCTCTGGTTTTATGCAGCACCCCAATTCACCTTTCCCCTTAAGCAAACATAAGTTGGTTTTCTAAATTTGAGACCCTGTTCTGTTTTGTAATTCAGTTCAGGTGTAGCCAAGATTACATTCCGTGTATTAGAGATATCTTATGATGTTTCATTTTCTGTGTGACTTATTTCACTTAGAATCATCGTACCTGAATCCACTCATTATGCCACGACGGGCCTGATGACATAAATGTCATTGGTGAGTGATATTCCATTGTACGTACGTACTACAACTTCTTTATCCATTTTTCGCTTTCTGGGATATTTAACTTGTACCGTAGACGAGGTTCTTGTAAACAGAGCCGTCTGAAACTTTGGGGTGGCTGTGTGTTTTTGATTTTAATTTCGCTAAACTATAGGACCATAAGTGGAAATGCCGTAGGCTCCGTTGCTTTGTTTTTTAGGTGTTTCAGGAAACACCATACACTTCTCCAGAGTGGCTCTTGGCAATTTACATCCCGCACTTCAGCATAACAAGGCTCCCTGTTCTCCATGGCCTCTGCTGCCTTTCTGGATTTTACACTTTTTTCCGATGGCCCTTTTGACCGGGGGGCAGTGAGACTTCATTGTAGTGCAGATTTCTTTAACATGCTTCCTTGGTTGGCCAAAAAGGGCGTATGCGTTTTTTCCTGAATATATTCAGGAAAAAACGCATACGCCCTTTTTGGCCAAGTGCATCATTGTCGACGTTCTGCCTCGTTTCCTATGCTTTAAATGCAATCCAGTATACTCCCTGGAATCGTTTTCCTGAAATTCTGCCCCTCTTTCAAGTCCTCTTCGCAGCCTTCCTTCAATATATTTTTGGACGATAGCTGTCCTTTATAACTCTGCAGTGTGTGAAGTACAGTGCCACTGAACTCCTTTCTTGAAATCGCTTTCTTGTGAGCTGGCCGCAAACCCGCAGGATTGCTTCAGGCCCTAATCTGGTTCCGGCACGGCATGCTGAGCCTTTGGTTAATTCCTCTTCCTGGTGGGAAATGAGCGTTAAATTTTCCCGTACAGACACCTGCAGCTAGTCTCTCATTGGTTCTCCCTATTCCTGTTCATCTTGCGCAGAAATTGCAAACTGTGCCAAACAGGAGGTTAAAGGCACTGACTCTCCAAGTGGGGAGAGTATTAGTAAAGGGTCTGGAATTGTGAACCCGAGTAAAAGGGTACAAAAACTGAGATGCATTTGAAAACGTTTGCCAGTCACACGGTGCACCATACTGTGAGTTTCCCATGCATGTTTTAGCTGAAGGAAGTATCCCTTAAACCTGGAGAGTTGGGAACCATTGAATGGGTACCATGCAGTATGACTTCAAAGGGTCTGCATTTGCTCATCGAACCTCACCAATGCTATCAGCCTGAAGTGCCCAACCTTATGTCTCACTCAGCTCTGGGTGTAGATGTGGTAAATCCAGGTTGCATCACAAGCCCTGAATGAATTATTTAAGAATTGCTCTCTATTTCACTGTCCTTGTGTTTTGTTTTGGTAATTCATTTTGATAATGGGATTTATCGGATTTTCTCTGCTGCATTCATTCCGCTGTACACACGCTTCATTCTCTTACGGAGACATATAAATCCATGGGTTTGATGATTCTTACTAGTCAGATGTATTCCTAGGTGTTGAATACGGGGTGCTTAGTCCATTTCGTTGAGCAAGGGGTAGGTGTTGACTATAACATATTTGGCTTATGGAAAGGTATCTGTGCAAATTTCTATCTCTGGTTTGATGCAGCACCCCAACTCACCTTTCCCCTTAAGCAAGCATAAGTTGATTTTCTAAATTTGAGACCCTGTTCTGTTTTGTAATTCAGTTCATGTGTAGCCAAGTTTACATTCAGTGTATTAGTGATATCTTATGATGTTTCATTTTCTGTGTGACTTATTTCACTTAGAATCATCGTACCTGAATCAACGCATTATGCCACGACGGGCCTGATGGCTTAGATTTCATTGCTGAGTGATATTCCATTGTACGTACGTACCACAACTTCTTTATCCATTTTTCGCTTTCTGGGATATTTAACTTGTACTGTAGATGAGGTTCTTGTAATCAGAGCCGTCTGAAACTTTGGGGTGGCTGTGTGTTTTTGATTTTAATTTCCCTAAGCTATAGGACCATAAGTGGAATTGCCGTAGGCTCCGTTCCTTTCTTTTTTAGGTGTTTCAGGAAACACCATACACTTCTCCAGAGTGGCTCTTGGCAATTTACATCCCACCCATCAGCATAACAAGGCTCCCTGTTCTCCATGGCCTGTGCTGCCTTTCTGGATTTTACACTTTTTTCAGATGGCCCTTTTCACCGTGGGGCGGTGAGACTTCATTGTAGTGCAGATTTCTTTAACATGCTTGCTTGGTTGGCCAAAAAGGGCATATGCGTTTTTTCCTGAATATATTCAGGGAGAAACGCATACGCACTTTTTGGCCAAGTGCATCATTGTCGACGTTCTGCCTCTTTTCCTATGCTTTAAATGCAATTCCAGTCTACCCCCTGAAATCGTTTTCCTGCAATTCTGCCCCGCTTTCAAGTCCTCTTCGCAGCCTTCCTTCAATATATTTTTGGACGATAGCTGTCATTTATAACTCTGCAGGTTTGTGAATTACATTGCCCGTGAGGTCCTTTCTTCAAATCGCTTTCTTGTGAGCTGGCCGCAAACCCGCAGGATTGATTCAGGCCCTAATCTCGTTCCGGCACGGCATGCTGAGCGTTTGGTTAATTCCTATTCCTGGTTGGAAATGAGGGTTAAATTTGCCCGTGCAGACACCTACAGCTAGTCTCTCATTGGTTCTCCCTATTCCTGTTCATCTTGCGCAGAAATTGCAAACTCTGCCAAACAGCAGGTTAAAGGCACTGACTCTCCAAGTGGGGAGAGTGTTAGTAAAGGGTCTGGAATGGTGAACCCGAGTAAAAGGGGACCAAAACTGAGATGCATTTGAAAACTTTCCCGGTCACACGTTGCACCATACTGTGGGTTTCCCATGCATGTTTTACCTGAAGGAAGAATCGCTTAAACCTGGAGAGTTGGGACCCATGGAATGGGTACCATGCAGTATGACTTCAAATGGTCTGCATTTGCTCATCGAACCACACCAATGCTATCAGCCCGAACTGTCCAACCTTATGTCTCACTCAGCTCTGGGTGTAGATGAGGTAAATCCAGGTTGCATCACAAGCCCTGAATGAATTATTTAAGAATTGCTCTCTATTTCACTGTCATTGTGTTTTGTTTTTGTAATTCATTTTGATAATAGGATTTATCGGATTTTCCCTGCTGCCTTCATGCAGCTGTACACACGCTTGATTCTCTTATGGAGACATATAAATCCATGGGTTTGAAGATTCTTACTAGTCAGGTGTATTCCTAGGCGTTAAATATAGGGTTTTTAGCCCATTTCGTTGAGCAAGGGGTAGGTCTTGACTATTACATATTTAACGTATGGAATGGTATCTGTGCTAATTTCTATATCTGGTTTTATGCAGCACCCCAACTCACCTTTCCCCTTAAGCAAACATAAGTTGGTTTTCTAAATTTGAGACCCTGTTCTGTTTTGTAATTCAATTCATATGTAGCCAAGATTACATTCGGTGTATTAGTGATATCTTATGATGTTTCATTTTCTGTGTGACTTATTTCACTTAGAATCATCGTACCTGAATCCACTCATTATGCCACGACGGGCCAGATGACATAGACTTCATTGGTGAGTGATATTCCATTGTACGTACGTACCACAACTTCTTTATCCATTTTTCGCTTTCTGGGATATTTAACTTGAACCGTAGACGAGGTTCTTGTGAAGAGAGCCGTCTGAAACTTTGGGGTGGCTGTGTGTTTCTGATTTTAATTTCCATATGCTATAGGACCATAAGTGGAAATGCCGTAGGCTCCGTTGCTTTGTTTTTTAGGTGTTTCAGGAAACACCATACACTTCTCCAGAGTGGCTGTTGGCAATTTACATCCCACCCATCAGCATAACAAGGCTCCCTGTTCTCCATGGCCTGTGCTGCATTTCTGGATTTTACACATTTTTCAGATGGCCCTTTTGACCAGGGGACAGTGAGACTTCATTGTAGTGCAGATTTCTTTAACATGCTTGCTTGGTTGGCCCAAAAGGGCGTATGCGTTTTTTCCTGAATATATTCAGGAAAAACCGCATACGCCCTTTTTGGCTAAGTGCATCATTGTCGACGTTCTGCCTCTTTTCCTGTGCTTTAAATGCATTTCCAGTCTACCCCCTGAAATCGTTTTCCTGCAATTCTGCCCCACTTAGAAGTCGTCTTCGCAGCCTTCCTTCAATATATTTTTGGACGATAGCTGTCATTTATAACTCTGCATGTTTGTGAGTTACAGTGCCCCTGAGCTCCTTTCTTCAACTCGCTATCTTGTGAGCTGGCCGCAAACCCGCATGTTGCTTCAGGCCCTAATCTGGTTCCGGCCCGGCATGCTGAGCCTTTGGTTAATTCCTCTTCCTGGTGGGAAATGAGCGTTAAATTTGCCCGTGCAGACACCTACAGCTAGTCTCTCATTGGTTCTCCCTATTCCTGTACATCTTGCGCAGAAATTGCAAACTGTGCCAAACAGGAGGTTAAAGGCACTGACTCTCCAAGAGGGGAGAGTGTTAGTAAAGGGTCTGGAATGGTGAAGCCGAGTAAAAGGGGACGAAAACTGAGATGCATTTGAAAACGTTTCCCGGTCACACGGTGCACCATACTGTGGGTTTCCCATGCATGTTTTAGCTGAAGGAAGATTCCCTTAAACCTGGAGAGTTGGGACCCATGGAATGGGTACCATGCAGTATGACTCCAAAGGGTCTGCATTTGCTCATCGAACCTCATCAATGCTATCAGCCCGAAGTGCCCAACCTTATGTCTCACTCAGCTCTGGGTGTAGATGTTGTAAATCCAGGTTGCATCACAAGCCCTGAATGAATTATTTAAGAATTGCTCTCTATTTCACTGTCCTTGAGTTTTGTTTTTGTAATTCATTTTGATAATGGGATTTATCGTATTTTCTCTGCTACATTCATGCCACTGTACACAGGCTTCATTCTCTTACGGAGACATATAAATCCATGGGTTTGATGATTCTTACTAGTCAGATGTATTCCTAGGTGTTGAATACGGGGTGCTTAGTCCATTTCGTTGAGCAAGGGGTAGGTGTTGACTATAACATATTTGGCTTATGGAAAGGTATCTGTGCTAATTTCTATCTCTGGTTTTATGCAGGCCCCCAACTCACCTTTCCCCTTAAGCAAACATAAGTTGGTTTTCTAAATTTGAGACCCTGTTCTGTTTTGTAATTCAGTTCATGTGTAGCCAAGATTACATTCCGTGTATTAGTGACATCTTATGATGTTTCATTTTCTGTGTGATTTATTTCACTTAGAATCTTCGTACCTGAATCCACTCATTATGCCACGACGGGCCAGATGACATAGATTTCATTGGTGAGTGATATTCCATTGTACGTACGTACCACAACTTCTTTATCCATTTTTCGCTTTCTGGGATATTTAACTTGTACCGTAGACGAGGTTCTTGTAAACAGAGCCGTCTGAAACTTTGGGGTGGCTGTGTGTTTTTGATTTTAATTACCCTAAGCTATAGGACCATAAGTGGAAGTGCCGTAGGCTCCGTTGCTTTGTTTTTTAGGTGTTTCAGGAAACACCATACAATTCTCCAGAGTGGCTGTTGGCAATTTACATCCCACCCATCAGCATAACAAGGCTCCCTGTTCTCCATGGCTTGTGCTGCATTTCTGGATTTTACACTTTTTTCAGATGGCCCTTTTGGCCGGGGGGCAGTGAGACTTCATTGTAGTGCAGATTTCTTTAACATGCTTGCTTGGTTGGCCAAAAAGGGCGTATGCGTTTTTTCCTGAATATATTCAGGAAAAAACTCATACGCCCTTTTTGGCCAAGTGCATCATTGTCGACGTTCTGCCTCTTTTCCTATGCTTTAAATGCAATTCCTGTCTACCCCCTGAAATCGTTTTCCTGCAATTCTGCCCCGCTTTCAAGTCCTCTTCGCAGCCTACCTTCAATATATTTTTGGACGATAGCTGTCATTTATAACTCTGCAGGTTTGTGAATTACAGTGCCCCTGAGCTCCTTTCTTCAAATCGCTTTCTTGTGAGCTGGCCGCAAACCCGCAGGATTGCTTCAGGCCCTAATCTGTTTCCGGCACGGCATGCTGAGCCTTTGTTTAATTCCTCTTCCTGGTGGGAAATGAGCGTTAAATTTGCCCGTGCAGACACCTACAGCTAGTCTCTCATTGGTTTTCCCTATTCCTGTTCATCTTGCGCAGAAATTGCGAACTGTGCCAAACAGCAGGTTAAGGACACTGACTCTCCAAGTGGGGAGAGGGTTAGTAAAGCGTCTGGAATTGTGATCCCGAGTAAAAGGGGACGAAAACTGAGATGCATTTGAAAACGTTTCCCGGTCACACGGTGCACCATATTGTGGGTTTCCGATGCATGTTTTAGCTGAAGGAAGAATCGCTTAAACCTGTAGAGTTGGGACCCACGGAATGGGTACCATGCAGTATGTCTTCAGATGGTCTGCATTTGCTCATCGAACCTCACCAATGTTATCAGCCCGAAGTGTACAACCTTATGTCTCACACAGCTCTGGGAGTAGATGAGGTAAATCCAGGTTGCATCACAAGCCCTGAATGAATTATTTAAGAATTGCTCTCTATTTCACTGTCATTGTGTTTTGGTTTTGTAATTCATTTTGATAATAGGATTTATCGGATTTTCTCTGCTGCCTTCATGCAGCTGTACACACGCTTGATTCTCTTATGGAGACATATAAATCCATGGGTTTGAAGATTCTTACTAGTCTGGTGTATTCCTAGGCATTGAATAGAGGGTGTTTAGCCCATTTCGTTCAGCAAGGGGTAGGTCTTGACTATTACGTATGTGATGTATGAAATGGTATCTGTGCTAATTTCTATCTCTGGTTTTATGCAGCAGCCCAACCCACCTTTCCCCTTAAGCAAACATAAGTTGGTTTTCAAAATTTGAGACCCTGTTCTGTTTTGTAATTCAGTTCATGTGTAGCCAAGATTACATTCCGTGTATTAGTGATATGATGTTTCATTTTCTGTGTGACTTATTTCACTTAGAATCATTGTACCTGAATCCACTCATTATGCCACGACGGGCCTGATGATATAGATTTCATTGGTGAGTGATATTCCATTGTACGTACGTACCACAATTTCTTTATCCATTTTTCGCTTTCTGGGATATTTAACTTGTACCGTAAACGAGGTTCTTGTGAAGAGAGCCGTCTGAAACATTGGGGTGGCTGTGTGTTTTTGATTTTAATTTCCCTAAGTTATAGGACCATAAGTGGAAGTGCCGTAGGCTCCGTTGCTTTGTTTTTCAGGTGTTTCAGGAAACACCATACACTTCTCCAGAGTGTCTCTTGGCAATTTACATCCCACCCATCAGCATAACAAGGCTCCCTGTTCTCCATGGCCTGTGCTGCCTTTCTGGATTTTACACTTTTTTCAGATGGCCCTTTTTAACGGGGGGCAGTGAGACTTCATTGTAGTGCAGATTTCTTTAACACGCTTGCTTGGTTGGCCAGAGAGTGCGTATGCGTTTTTTCCTGAATATATTCCGGAAAAAACGCATACGCCCTTTTTGGCCAAGTACATCATTGTCGACGTTCTGCCTCTTTTCCTATGCTATAAATGCAATTCCAGTCTGCACCCTGAAATCGTTTTCCTGCAATTCTGCCCCGCTTTCAAGTCCTCTTCGCAGCCTTCCTTCAATATATTTTTGGACGATAGCTGTCATTTATAACTCTGCAGGTTTGTGAATTACAGTGCCCCTGAGCTCCTTTCTTCAAATCGCTTTCTTGTGAGCTGGCCGCAAACCCACAGGATTGCTTCAGGCCCTAATCTGGTTCCGGCACGGCATGCTGAGCCTTTGGTTAATTACTCTTCCTGGTGGGAAATGAGCATTAAATTTGCCCGTGCAGACACCTACAGCTAGTCTCTCATTGGTTCTCCCTATTCCTGTTCATCTTGCGCAGAAATTGCAAACTGTCCCAAACAGGAGGTTAAAGGCACTGACTCTCCAAGTGGGGAGAGTGTTAGTAAAGGGTCTGGAATTGTGAACCCGAGTAAAAGGGGCAAAAACTGAGATGCATTTGAAAACGTTTCCCGGTCACACGGTGCACCATACTGTGGGTTTCCCATGCATGTTTTAGCTGAAGGAAGAATCGCTTAAACCTGGAGAGTTGGGACCCATGGAATGGGTACCATGCAGTATGACTTCAAATGGTCTGCATTTGCTCATCGAACCTCACCAATGCTATCAGCCCGAAGTGTTCAACCTTATGTCTCACTCAGCTCTGGGTTTAGATGAGGTAAATCCAGGTTTCATCACAAGCCCTGAATGAATTATTTAAGAATTGCTCTCTATTTCACTGCCATTGTGTTTTGTTTTTGTAATTCATTTTGATAATAGGATTTATCGGATTTTCTCTGCTGCCTTCATGCAGCTGTACACACGCTTGATTCTCTTATGGAGACATATAAATCCATGGGTTTGAAGATTCTTACTAGTCAGGTGTATTCCTAGGCGTTGAATATAGGGTGTTTAGCCCATTTCATTGAGAAAGGGGTAGGTGTGGAGTATTACATATTTAACTTATGGAATGGGATCTGTGCTAATATCTATCTCTGGTTTTATGCAGCACCGCAACTCACCTTTCCCCTTAAGCAAACATAAGTTGGTTTTCTAAGTTTGAGACCCTGTTCTGTTTTGTAATTCAGTTCATGTGTAGCCAAGATTACATTCGGTGTATTAGTGATATCATATGATGTTTCATTTTCTGTGTGACTTATTTCACTTAGAATCATCGTACCTGAATCCACTCATTATGCCACGATGGGCCAGATGACATAGATTTCATTGGTGAGTGATATTCCATTGTACGTACGTACCACAACTTCTTTATCCATTTTTTGCTTTCTGGGATATTTAACTTGTACCGTAGACGAGGTTCTTGTAAACAGATCCGTCTGAAACTTTGGGGTGGCTGTGTGTTTTTGATTTTAATTTCCCTAAGCTATAGGACCATAAGTGGAAGTGCCATAGGCTGTGTTGCTTTGTTTCCTACGTGTTTCAGGAAACACCATACACTTCTCCAGTGTGGCTGTTTGCAATTTACATCCTGCCCATCAGCATAACAAGGCTCCATGTTCTGCATGGCCTGTCCTGCCTTTCTGGATTTTACACTTTTTGTAGATGACCCTGTTGACTGGGGGGCAGTGAGACTTCCCTTGTAGTGCAGATTTCCTTTACATGCTTGCTTAGTTGGCCAAAAAGGGCGTATGCCTTTTTTCCTGAATATATTCAGGAAAAAACGCATATGCACTTTTTGGCCAACTGCATCATTGTCGACGTTCTGCCTCTTTTCCTATGCTTTAAATGCAATTCCCGTGTACCCCCTGAAATCGTTTTCCTGCAATTCTGCCTCGCTTACAGCTTCTCTTTGCATCCTTCCTTCAATATATTTTTGGACGATAGCTGTCATTTATAACTCTGCAGGTTTGTGAGTTACAGTGCCCCTGAGCTCCTTTCTTCAACTCGCTATCTGGTGAGCTGGTCGAAAACCCGCAAGATTGCTTCAGACCCTAATCTGGTTCGGGCAGGGCATGCTGAGCCTTTGGTTAATTCCTCTTCCTGGTGGGAAATGAGCGTTAAATTTGCCTGTGCAGACACCTACAGCTAGTCTCTCATTGGTTCTCCCTATTCCTGTTCATCTTGCGCAGAAATTGCAAACTGTGCCAAACAGGAGGTTAAAGGCACTGACTCTCCAAGTGGGGAGAGTGTTAGTAAAGGGTCTGGAATGGTGAACCCGAGTAAAAGGGGACGAAAACTGAGATGAATTTGAAAACGTTTGCCGGTCACATGGTGCACCATACTGTGGGTTCCCCATGCATGTTTTAGCTGAAGGAAGAATCCTTTAAACCTGGAGAGTTGAGACCCATGGAATGGGTACCATGCAGTATGACTTCAAAGGGTCTGCATTTGCTCATCGAACCTCACCAATGCTATCAGCCTGAAGTGCCCAACCTTTTGTCTCACTCAGCTCTGGGTGTACATGTGGTAAATCCAGGTTGCATCACAAGCCCTGAATGAATTATTTAAGAATTGCTCTCTATTTCACTGTCCTTGTGTTTTGTTTTTGTAATTCATTTGATAATGGGATTTATCGGATTTTCTCTGCTGCATTCATGCCGCTGTATACACACTTGATTTCCTTATGGAGACATATAAATCCATGGGTTTGAAGATTCTTACTAGTCAGGTATATTCCCAGTCGTTGAATATGGGGTGTTGAGTCCATTTCGTTGAGCAAGGAGTAGGTCTTGTCTATTACATATTTGGCTTATGGAATGGTATCTGTGTTAATTTCAATCTCTGGTACTATGCAGCACGCCAACTCATCTTTCCCCATAAGCAAGCATAAGTTGTTTTTCTAAATTTAAGGCCCTGTTCTGTTTTGTAATTCAGTTCATGTGTAGCCAAGTTTACATTCCGTGTATTAGTGATATCTTATGATGTTTCTTTTTCTGTGTGACTTATTTCACTTAGAATCATCGTACCTGAATCCACTCATTATGCCGCTACGGGCCTGATGACATAGATTTGATTGCTGAGTGATATTACATTGTACGTACATACCACAACTTCTTTATCCATTTTTCGCTTTCTGGGATATTTAACTTGTACCGTAGACGAGGTTCTTGTAAACAGAGCCGTCCCAAACATTGGGGTGGATGTGTGTTTTAGATTTTAATGTCCCTAAGCTACAGGACTATAAGTGGAAGTGCCATAGGCTGTGTTGCTTTGTTTCCTACAAGTTTCAGTAAACACCATACACTTCTCCAGAGTGGCTGTTGGCAATTTACATCCCGCCCGTCAGCATAACAAGGCTCCCTGTTCTCCATGGCCTGTCCTGTATTTCTGGATTTTAAACTTTTTTCAGATGGCCCTGTTGACCGGGGGGCAGTGAGACTTCCCTTGTAGTGCAGATTTTTTTTCACGCTTGCTTGGTTGGCCAAAAATGGTATATGCGTTTTCTCCTGAATATATTCAGGAAAAAACGCATATGCCCTTTTTCGCCAAGTGCATCATTGTCGACATTCTGCCTCTTTTCCTATGCTTTAAGTGCAATTCCAGTCTACCCCCTGAAATCGTTTTCCTGAAATTCTGCCCCTCTTTCAAGTCATCTTCGCAGACTTACTTCAGTATATTTTTGGACGATAGCTGTCATTCATAACCCTGCACGTTTCTGAATTACAGTGCCCCTGAGCTCCTTTCTTCAACTCGTTTTCTTGTGAGCTGGCAGCAAAACCGCAGGATTGCTTTAGGCCCTAAGCTCTTTCCAGCAGGGGACGCTGAGCATTTGGTTAATTGCTCTTCATGGTGGGAAATGATCGTTACATTTGCCAGTGCAGACACCTACAGCTAGTCTCTCATTGATTCTCCCTATTCCTGTTCATCTTGCGCAGAAATTGCAAACTGTGCGAAACAGGAGGTTAAAGGCACTGTCTCTCCAAGTGGGGAGAGTGTTAGTAAAGGGTCTGGAATGGTGAACCCGAGTACCAGGGGACGAAAACTGAGATGCATTTGAAAACGTTTCCCAATCACACGGTGGACCATACTCTGGGTTTCCCATGCATGTTTTAGCTGAAGGAAAAATCGCTTAAACCTGGACAGTTGGGACCCATGGAATGGGTACCATGCAGTATGACTACGAAGTGTATGCATTTGCTCACCGAACCTCACCAATGCTATCAGCCCGAAGTGTCCAGGCTTATGTCTCACGCAGCTCTGGGTTTAGATGTGGTAAATCCAGGTTGCATCACAAGCTCTGAATGAATTATTTAAGAATTGCTCTCTATTTCACTGTCATTGTGTTTTGTATTTGAAAATTATTTTTATAATGGGATTTATCGGATTTTCACTGCTGCGTTTATGCTGCTGTACACACGCTTGATTCTCTTAAGGAGACATATTAATCCATGGGTTTTAAGTTTCTTACTAGTCAGGTATATTCCTAGGCGTTGAATATGGGGTGTTGAGTCCATTTCGTTGAGCAAGGAGTAGGTCTTGTCTGTTACATATTTGGATTATGGAATGGTATCTGTGCTAATTTCTATCTCTGGTTTTATGCAGCACCCCAACTCACCTTTCCCCATAAGCAAGCATAAGTTGGTTTTCTATATTTAAGTACCTGTTCTGTTTTGTAATTCAGTTCATGTGTAGCCAAGGTTTCATTCCGTGTATTAGTGATATCTTACGATGTTTCTTTTTCTGTGTGACTTATTTCTCGTAGAATCCTCGTACCTGAATCCACTCATTATGCCGCAACGGGTCTGATGACATAGATTTCATTGCTGAGTGATATTCCATTGTACGTACGTACCACAACTTCTTTATCCATTTTTCGCTTTCTCGGATATTTACCTCGTACCTTAGATGAGGTTCTACTAAACAGAGCCGTCCCAAACTTTGGGGTGGCTGTGTTGTTTTGATTTTAATGGCCCTAAGCTATAGGACCATAAGTGGAAATGCCATAGGCTGTGTTGCTTTGTTTCCTTCGTGTTTCAGGAAACACCATACACTTCTCCAGAGTGGCTGTTGGCAATTTTCATCCCGCCCATCAGCATAACAAGACTCCCTGTTCTCCATGGCCTAGCCTGTCTTTCTGGATTTTACACTTTTTTCAGATGGCCCTGTTGACCGGGGGACAGTGAGACTTCCCTTGTAGTGGAGATTTCCTTTACACGCTTGCTTGGTTGGCCAAGTAGGGCGTATGCTTTTTTCCTGAATATATTCAGGAAAAAACGCATACGACCTTTTTGGCCAAGTGCATCATTGTCGACATTCTGCCTCTTTTCCTATGGTTTAAGTGCAATTCCAGTCTACCCCCTGAAATCGTATTCCTGAAATTCTGCCCCTATTTCAAGTCCTCTTCGCAGACTAACTTCAATTTATTTTTGGACGATAGCTGTCATTCATAACTCTGCAGGTTTGTGAATTACAGTGCCCCTGAGCTCATTTCTTCAACTCGTTTTCTTGTGAGCTGGCAGCAAAACCGCAGGATTGCTTTAGGCCCTAATCTCTGGCAGGGCACGCTGAGCCATTGGTTAATTCCTCTTCCTGGTGGGAAATGGACGTTACATTTGCCCGTGCAGACACCTACAGCTAGTCTCTCATTGGTTCTCCCTATTCCTGTTCACCTTGCGCAGAAATTGCAAACTGTGCCAAACAGGAGCTTAAAGGCACTGACTCTCCAAGTGGGGAGAGGGTTAGTAAAGCGTCTGGAATGGTGAACCCGAGTACCAGGGGACGAAAACTGAGATGCATTTTAAAACGTTTCCCAATCACACGGTGGACCATACTCTGGGTTTCCCATGCATGTTTTAGCTGAAGGAAGAATCCCTTAAACCTGGAGAGTTGAGACCCATGGAAAGGGTTCCATGCAGTATGACTTCAAAGGGTCTGCATTTGCTCACTGAACCTCACCAATGCTATCAGCCCGAAGTGTCCAGCCTTATGTCTCACCCAGCTCTGTGTGTAGATGTGGTAAATCCAGGTTGCATCACAAGCCCTGAAAGAATTATTTAAGAATTGCTCTCTATTTCACGGTCATTGTGTTTTGTATTTGAAAATTATTTTGATAATGGGATTTATCGGGTTTTCACTGCTACCTTTATGCCGCTGTACACACGCATGTTTCTCTTATGGAGACATATAAATCCGTGGGTTTTAAGATTCTTACTAGTCAGGTATATTCCTAGGCCTTGAATATGGGGTGTTGAGTCCATTTCGTTGAGCAAGGAGTAGGTCTGGTCTATTACTTATTTGGTTTATGGAACGGTATCTGTGCTAATTTCAATCTCTGGTTTTATGCAGCACCCCAACTCACCTTTCCCCTTAAGCAAGCATAAGTTGGTTTTCTAAATTTGAGACCCTGTTCTGTTTTGTAATTCAGTTCATGTGTAGCCAAGTTTACATTCCGTGTATTAGTGATATCTTATGATGTTTCTTTTTCTGTGTGACTTATTTCACATAGAATCATCGTACCTGAATACTCTCATTATGCCGCTATGGGCCTGATGACATAGATATAATTGCTGAGTGATATTCCATTGTACGTATGTACCAGAACTTCTTTATCCATTTTTCACTTTCTGGGATATTTAACTCGTACCGTAGATGAGGTTCTTGTAAACAGAGCCGTCCCAAACTTTGGGGTGGCTGTGTGTTTTTGATTTTAATTTCCCAAAGCTATAGGACCATAAGTGGAAGTGCCATAGGCTGTGTTGCTTTGTTTCCTACGTGTTTCAGGAAACACCATACACTTCTCCAGAGTGGCTGTTGGCAATTTACATCCTGTAAATCAATATTATAAGGCTCCCTGTTCTCCATGGCCTGTCCTGTCTTTCTGGATTTTACACTTTTTTCAGATGGCCCTTTTGACTGGGGCGCAGTGAGACTTCATTGTAGTGCAGATTTCCTGTACACGCTTGCTTGGTTGGCCAAAAAGTGCGTATGCGTTTTTTCCTGAATATATTAAGGAAAAAACGCTTACGCCCATTTTGGCCAAGTGCATCATTGTCAACATTCTGTCTCTTTTCCTGTGCTTTAAGTGCAATTCCAGTCTACCCCCTGAAATCGTTTTCCTGGAATTCTGCCCCGCTTTCTAGTCCTCTTCGCAGACTTACTTCAATATATTTTTGGACGATAGCTGTCATTCATAACTCTGCAGGTTTGTGAATTACAGTGCCCCTGAGCTCCTTTCTTCAACTCGCATTCTTCTGAGCTGGCTGCAAAACCGCAGGATTGCTTCAGTCCCTAATCTGTTTCCGGCAGGGCACGCTGAGCCTTTGATTGATTCCTCTTCCTGGTGGGCAGTGAGGGATACATTTGCCCGTACAGACTCCTACAGCTAGTCTCTCATTGGTTCTCCCTATTCCTGTTCATCTTGCGCAGAAATTGCAAACTGTGCCAAACAGGAGGTTAAAGGCACTGACTCTCCGAGTGGGGAGAGTGTTAGTGAAGGGTCTGGAATGGTGAACCCGAGTCCCAGGGGACAAAAACTGAGATGCATTTGAAAACATTTCCCAATCACCCAATGTACCATAGTCTGGGTTTCCCATGCGTGATTTAGCTGAAGGAAGAATTTCTTAAACCTAGAGAGTTGGGACCCTTGGAATGGGTACCAAGCAGTATGACTTCAAAGGGTCTGCATTTGCTAACCGAACCTCACCAATGCTATCAGCCAGAAGTGTCAACACTTATGTCTCACCGAGCTCTGGGTGTAGATGTGGTAAATCCAGGTTGCATCACAAGCTCAGAATGAATTATTTAAGAATTGCTCTCTATTTCACTGTCATTGTGTTTTGTTTTTGAAATTTTTTTTATAACGGGATTTATCGGATTTTCATTGCTGCGTTTAGGTCGCTGTACACACGCTTGATTCTCTTACGGAGACATATAAATCTATGGGTTTTAACATTCTTACTAATCACGTATATTCCTAAGGGTAGAATATGTGGTGTTGAGCCCATTTCGTTGAGCAAGAAGTAGGTCTAGTCTCTTACATGTTTGGCTTAAGGAACGGTATCTGTGCTAATTAAAATCTCTGGTTTTATGCAGCACCACAACTCACCTTTCCACATAAGGAAGCATAAGTTGGTTTTCTAAATTTGAGACCCTGTTCTGTTTTGTAGTTCAGTTCATCTGTAGCCAAGTTTACATTCCGTGTATTAGTGATACCTTATGATGTTTCTTTTTCTGTGAGACTTATTTCACGTAGAATCATCGTACCTGAATCCACTCATTATGCCGCTACAGGCCTGATGACATAGATTTCATTGCTGAGTGATATTACATTGTACGTACGTACCACAACTTCTTAATCCATTTTTCGCTTTCTGGGATATTTAACTTGTACAGTAGATGAGGTTTTTGTAAACAGAGCCATCCCAAATTTTGGGGTGGATGTGTGTTTTTGATTTTAATGTCCCTAAGCTACTGGACCATAAGTGGAAGTGCCATAGGCTGTGTTGCTTTGTTTCCTACATGTTTCAGGAAACACCATACACTTCTCCAGTGTGGCTGTTGACAATTTACATCCTGCCCATCAGCATAACAAGGCTCCATGTTCTCCATGGCCTGTCCTGCCTTTCTGGATTTTACACTTTTTCCAGATGGCCCTGTTGACTGGGGGGCAGTGAGACTTCCCTTGTAGTGCACATTTCTTTACACGCTTGCTTAGTTGGCCAAAAAGGGCGTATGCGTTTTTTCCTGAATATATTCAGGAAAAAACGCATATGCCCTTTTTGGCCAAGTGCATCATTGTCGACATTCTGCCTCTTTTCCTATGCTTGAAGTGTAATTCCAGTCTACCCCCTGAAACCGTTTTCCTGAAATTCTGCCCCTCTTTCAAGTCCGCTTCGCAGACTTACTTCAATATATTTTTGGACGATAGCTGTCATTCATAACTCTGCAGGTTTGTGAATTACAGTGCCCCTGAGCTCATTTCTTCAACTCGTTTTCTTGTGAGCTGGCAGCAAAACCGCAGGATTGCTTTAGGCCCTACACTCTTTCTGGCAGGGCATGCTGAGCCATTGGTTAATTCCTCTTCCTGGTGGGAAATGAGCGTTACATTTGCCCGAGCAGACACCTACAGCTAGTATCTCATTGGTTCTCCCTATTCCTGTTCACCTTGCGCAGAAATTGCAAACTGTGCCAAACAGGAGCTTAAAGGCACTGACTCTCCAAGTGAGGAGAGGGTTAGTAAAGCGTCTGGAATGGTGAACCCGAGTAACAGGGGACGAAAACTGAGATGCATTTGAAAACGTTTCCCAATCAAACGGTGGACCATATTCTGGGTTTCCCATGCATGTTTTAGCTGAAGGAAGAATCCCTTAAACCTGGAGAGTTGGGACCCATGGAAAGGGTTCCATGCAGTATGACTTCAAAGGGTCTGCATTTGCTCACCGAACATCACCAATGCTATCAGCCCGAAGTGTCCAGCCTTATGTCTCACCCAGCTCTGGGTGTAGATGTGGTAAATCCAGGTTGCATCACAACCCTGAATGAATTATTTAAAAATTGCTCTCTATTTCACTGTCATTGTGTTTTGTATTTGAAAATTATTTTGATAATGGGATTTATCGGGTTTTCACTGCTACCTTTATGCCGCTGTACACACGCATGTTTCTCTTACGGAGACATATAAATCCGTGGGTTTTAAGATTCTTACTAGTCAGGTATATTCCTAGGCCCTGAATATGGGGTGTTGAGTCCATTTCGTTGAGCAAGGAGTAGGTCTGGTCTATTACTTATTTGGCTTATGGAACGGTATCTGTGCTAATTTCAATCTCTGGTTTTATGCAGCACCCCAACTCACCTTTCCCCATAAGCAAGCATAAGTTGGTTTTCTAAATTTGAAACCCTGTTCTGTTTTGTAATTCAGTTCATGTGTAGCCAAGTTTACATTCCGTGTATTAGTGATATCTTATGATGTTTCTTTTTCTGTGTGACTTATTTCACGTAGAATCATCGTACCTGAATACTCTCATTATGCCGCTATGGGCCTGATGACATAGATATAATTGCTGAGTGATATTCCATTGTACGTATGTATCAGAACTTCTTTATCCATTTTTCACTTTCTGGGATATTTAACTCGTACCGTAGATGAGGTTCTTGTAAACAGAGCCGTCCCAAACTTTGGGGTGGCTGTGTGTTTTTGATTTTAGTTTCCCAAAGCTATAGGACCATAAGTGGAAGTGCCATAGGCTGTGTTGCTTTGTTTCCTACGTGTTTCAGGAAACACCATACACTTCTCCAGAGTGGCTGTTGGCAATTTACATCCCGTAAATCAATATTATAAGGCTCCCTGTTCTCCATGGCCTGTCCTGTCTTTCTGGATTTTACACTTTTTTCAGATGACCCTTTTGACTGGGGCGCAGTGAGACTTCATTGTAGTGCAGATTTCCTGTACACGCTTGCTTGGTTGGCCAAAAAGTGCGTATGCGTTTTTTCCTGAATATATTAAGGAAAAAACGCTTACACCCATTTTGGCCAAGTGCATCATTGTCAACATTCTGTCTCTTTTCCTGTGCTTTAAGTGCAATTCCAGTCTACCCCCTGAAATCGTTTTCCTTGAATTCTGCCCTGCTTTCTAGTCCTCTTCGCAGACTTACTTCAATATATTTTTGGACGATAACTGTCATTCATAACTCTGCAGGTTTGTGAATTACAGTGCCCCTGAGCTCCTTTCTTCAACTCACATTCTTCTGAGGTGGCTGCAAAACCGCAGGATTGCTTCAGTCCCTAATCTGTTTCCGGCAGGGCATGCTGAGCCTTTGATTAATTCCTCTTCCTGGTGGGCAGCGAGCGATACATTTGCCCGTACAGACTCCTACAGCTAGTCTCTCATTGGTTCTCCCTATTCCTGTTCATCTTGCGCAGAAATTGCAAACTGTGCCAAACAGGAGGTTAAAGGCACTGACTCTCCGAGTGGGGAGAGTGTTAGTGAAGGGTCTGGAATGGTGAACCCGAGTACAAGGGGACAAAAACTGAGATGCATTTGAAAACATTTCCCAATCACCCAGTGTACCATAGTCTGGGTTTCCCATGCGTGTTTTAGCTGAAGGAAGAATCACTTAAACCTGGAGAGTTGGGACCCATGGAATGGGTACCATGCAGTGTGACTTCAAATGGTCTGCATTTGCTCATCGAACCTCACCAATGCTATCAGCCTGAAGTGTCCAACCTTATGTCTCTCTCAGCTCTGGGTTTAGATGAGGTAAATCCAGGTTGCATCACAAGCCCTGAATGAATTATTTAAGAATTGCTCTCTATTTCACTGTCATTGTGTTTTGTTTTTGTAATTCATTTTGATAATAGGATTTATCGGATTTTCTCTGCTGCCTTCATGCAGCTGTACACATGCTTGATTCTCTTATGGAGACATATAAATCCATGGGTTTGAAGATTCTTACTAGTCAGGTGTATTCCTAGGCGTTGAATATAGGGTGTTTAGCCCATTTCGTTGAGCAAGGGGTAGGTCTTGACTATTACATATTTGACGTAAGGAATGGTATCTGTGCTAATTTCTATCTCTGGTTTTATGCAGCACCCCAACTCACCTTTCCCCTTAAGTAAACATAAGTTGGTTTTCTAAATTTGAGACCCTGTTCTGTTTTGTAATTCAGTTCATGTATAGCCAAGATTACATTCCGTGTATTAGTGATATCTTATGATGTTTCATTTTCTGTGTGACTTATTTCACTTAGAATCATCGTACCTGAATCCATTTATTATGCCAGGATGGGCCAGATGACATAGACTTCATTGGTGAGTGATATTCCATTGTACGTACGTACCACAACTCCTTTATCCATTTTTTGCTTTCTGGGATATTTAACTTGTACCGTAGACGAGGTTCTTGCAAACAGAGCCGTCTGAAATTTAGGGGTGGCTGTGTGTTTTTGATTTTAATTTCCCTAATCTATAGGACCGTAAGTGGAAGTGCTGTAGGCTCCGTTGCTTTGTTTTTTAGGTGTTTCAGGAAACACCATACACTTCTCCAGACTGGCTGTTGGCAATTTACATCCCACCCATCAGTATAACAAGGCTCCCTGTTCTACATGGCCTGTGCTGCATTTCTGGATTTTATACTTTTTTCAGATGGCCCTTTTGACCGGGGGGCAGTGAGACTTCATTGTAGTGCAGATTTCTTTAACATGCTTGCTTGGTTGGCCAAAAAGTGTGTATGCGTTTTTTCCTGAATATATTTAGGAAAAAATGCATACGCCCTTTTTAGCCAAGTGCATCATTGTCGACGTTCTGCCTCTTTTCCTATGCTTTAAATGCAATTCCAGTCTACCCCCTGAAATTGTTTTCCTGCAATTCTGCCCCGCTTTCAAGTCCTCTTCGCAGCCTTCCTTCAATATATTTTTGGACAATAGCTGTCAATTATAACTCTGCAGGTTTGTGAATTACAGTGCCCCTGAACTCCTTTCTTCAAATTGCTTTCTTATGAGCTGGCCGCAAACCCGCAGGATTGCTTCAGGCCCTAATCTGGTACCGGCACGGCATGCTGAGCCATTGGTTAATTCCTCTTCCTGGTTGGAAATGAACGTTAAATTTGCCCGTTCAGACACCTACAGCTAGTCTCTCATTTGTTCTCCCTATTCCTGTTCATCTTGCACAGAAATTGCAAACTGTGCCAAACAGCAGGTTAAAGGCACTGACTCTCCAAGTGGGGAGAGTGTTAGTAAAGGGCCTGGTATTGTGAACCCGAGTAAAAGGGGACGAAAACTGAGATGCATTTGAAAACGTTTCCCGGTCACATGGTGAACCTTACTGTGGGTTTCCCATGCATGTTGTAGCTGAAGGAAGAACCACTTAAACCTGGAGATTTGGGACCCATGGAATGGGTACCATGCAGTATGACTTCAAAGGGTCTGCATTTGTTCATCGAACCTCACCAATGCTATCAGCCCGAAGTGCCGAACCTTATGTCTCACTCAGCTCTGGATGTAGATGTGGTAAATCCAGGTTGCATCAGAAGCCCTGAATGAATTATTTAAGAATTGCTCTCTATTTCACTGTCCTTGTGTTTTGTTTTTGTTATTCATTTTGATAATGGGATTTATCGGATTTTCTCTGCTGCCTTCATGCCTCTGTACGCACGCTTCATTCTCTTCTGGAGACATATAAATCCATGGGTTTGAAGATTTTTACTAGTCAGGTGTATTCCTAGGCGTTGAATATGTGGTGTTTAGTCCATTTCGTTGAGCAAGGGGTAGGTCTTAACTATTACATATTTGGCTTATGAAAAGGTATCTGTGCTAATTTCTATCTCTGGTTTTATGCAGAACCCCAATTCACCTTTCCCCTTAAGCAAGCATAAGTTGGTTTTCTAAATTTGAGACCCTGTTCTGTTTTGTAATTCAGTTCATGTGTAGCCAAGTTTACATTCCGTGTATTTGTGATATCTTATGATGTTTCATTTTCTGTGTGACTTATTTCACTTAGAATCATCATATCTGAATCCACTCATTATGCCGCGATGGGCCTGATGACATAGATTTCATTGCTGAGTGATATTCCATTGTACGTACGTACCACAACTTCTTTATCCATTTTTCACATTCTGGGATATTTAACTTGTACCGTAGACGAGGTTCTTGTAAAGACAGCCGTCTGAAACTATGGGGTGGCTGTGTGTTTTTGATTTAAATTTCCCTAAGCTATAGGACCATAAGTGGAAGTGCCGTAGGCTCCGTTGCTTTGTTTTTTAGGTGTTCCAGGAAACACCATACACTTCTCCAGAGTGGCTGTTGGCAATTTACATCCCGCCCATCAGCATAACAAGGCTCCCTGTTCTCTTTGGGTTGTGCTGCCTTTCTGGATTTTACACTTTTTTCAGATGGCCCTTTTGACCGGGGGGCAGTGAGACTTCATTGTAGTGCAGATTTCATTAACATGCTTGCTTCGTTGGCCGAAAAGGGCGTATGCGTTTTTTCCTGAATATATTCAGGAGAAACGCATACGCCCTTTTTGGCCAAGAACATCATTGTCAACGTTCTGCCTCTTTTCCTATGCTTTAAATGCAATTCCCGTCTACCCCCTGAAATCGTTTTCCTGCAATTCTGCCCCGCTTACAAGTTCTCTTCGCAGCCTTCCTTCAATATGTTTTTGGACGATAGCTGTCATTTATAACTCTGCAGGTTTGTGAGTTACAGTGCCCCTGAGCTCCTTTCTTCAACTCGCTATCTTGTGAGCTGGCCGCAAACCCGCTGGATTGCTTCAGGCCCTAATCTGGTTCCAGCACGGCATGTTGACCCTTAGGTTAATTCCTCTTCCTGGCAGGAAATGAGCGTTAAATTTGCCCGTGCAGACACCTACAGCTAGTGTCTCATTGGTTCTCCCTATTCCTGTTCATCTTGTGCAGAAATTGCAAACTGTGCCAAACAGGGGGTTAAAGCACTGACTCTCCAAGTGGGGAGAGTGTTCGTATAGGGTCTGGAATGGTGAATCCGAGTAAAAGGGGATGAAAACTGAGATGCATTTGAAAACGTTTGCCGGTCACACAGTGCACCATACTGTGAGTTTCCCATGCATGTTTTAGCTGAAGGAAGAATCCCTTAAACCTGGAGAGTTGGGACCCATGGAATGAGTACCATGCAGAATGACTTCAAAGGGTTGCATTTGCTCATCGAACCTCACCAATGCTATCAGCCCGAAGTGCCCAACCTTATGTCTCACTCAGCTCTGGGTATAGATGTGGTAAATCCAGGTTGCATCACAGGCCCTGAATGAATTATTTAAGAATTGCTCTCTATTTCACTGTCCTTGTGTTTTGTTTTTGTAATTCATTTTGATAATGGGATTTATCGGATTTTCTCTGCTGCATTCATGCCGCTGTACACAGGCTTAATTCTCTTCTGGAGACATATAAATCCATGGGTTTGAAGATTCTTACTAGTGAGGTGTATTCCTAGGCGTTGAATATGTGGTGTTTAGTCCATTTCATTGAGCAAGGGGTAGGTCTTAACATTTACATATTTGGCTTATGAAAATGTATCTGCGCTAATTTCTATCTCTGGTTTTATGCAGCACCCCAATTCAACTTTCCCCTTAAGCAAGCATAAGTTGGTTTTCTAAATCTGAGACCCTGTTCTGTTTTGTAATTCAGTTCATGTGTAGCGAAGTTGACATTCCGTGTATTAGTGATATCTTATGATGTTTCATTTTCTGTGTGACTTATTTCACTTACAATCATCATACCTGAATCCACTCATTATGCCGCAATGGGCCTGATGACATAGATTTCATTGCTGAGTGATATTCCATTGTACGTACGTACCACAACTTCTTTATCCATTTTTCACATTCTGCGATATTTAACTTGTACCGTAGACGAGGTTCTTGTAAAGACAGCCGTCTGAAACTATGGGGTGGCTGTGTGTTTTTGATTTTAATTTCCCTAAGCTATAGGACCATAAGTGGAAGTGCCGTAGGCTCCATTGCTTTGTTTTCTAGGTGTTCCAGGAAACACCATACACTTCTCCAGAGTGGCTGTTGGCAACTTACATCCCGCCCATCAGCATAACAAGGCTCCCTGTTCTCCATGGCCAGTGCTGCCTTTCTGGATTTTACACTTTTTTCAGATGGCCCTTTTGACCGGGGGGCAGTGAGACTTCATTGTAGTGCAGATTTCTTTAACATGCTTGCTTGGTTGGCCAAAAAGGGTGTATGCGTTTTTTCCTGAATATATTCAGGAAAAAACGCATACGGCCTTTTTGGCCAAGAGCATGATTGTCGACGTTCTGCCTCTTTTCCTATGCTTTAAATGCAATCCCCGTCTACCCCATGAAATCGTTTTCCTGCAATTCTGCTCCGCTTACATGTTCTCTTCGCAGCCTTCCTTCAATATATTTTGGACGATAGCTGTCATTTATAACTCTGCAGGTTTGTGAGTTACAGTGCCCCTCAGCTCCTTTCTTCAACTCGCTATCTTGTGAGCTGGCCGCAAACCCGCTGGATTGCTTCAGGCCCTAATCTGGTTCCGGCAGGGCATGCTGAGCTTTTGCTTAATTCCTCTTCCTGGTGGGAAATGAGCGTTAAATTTGCCCGTGCAGACACCTACAGCTAGTCTCTCATTGGTTCTCCCTATTTCTGTTCATCTTGCGCAGAAATTGCAAACTGTGCCAAACAGGAGGTTAAAGGCACTGACTCTCCAAGTGGGCAGAGTGTTAGTAAAGGGTCTGGAATTGTGAACCCCAGTAAAAGGGGACAAAAACTGAGATGCATTTGAAAACGTTTTCCGGTCACATGGTGCACCATACTGTGGGTTTCCCATGCATGCTTTAGCTGAAGGAAGAATCACTTAATCCTGGAGACTTGGGACCCATGGAATGGGTACCATGCAGTATGACTTCAAATGGTCTGCATTTGCTCATCGAACCTCACCAATGCTATCAGCCCGAAGTGTCCAACCTTATGTCTCACTCAGATCTGGGTGTAGATGAGGTAAATCCAGGTTGCATCACAAGCCCTGAATGAATTATTTAAGAATTGCTCTCTATTTCACTGTCATTCTGTTTGCTTTTTGTAATTCATTTTGATAATGGGATTTATCGGATTTTCTCTGCTGCCTTCATGCAGCTGTACACACGCTTGATTCTCTTATGGAGACATATAAATCCATGGGTTTGAAGATTCTTTCTAGTCAGGTGTATTCCTAGACGTTGAATATAGGGTGTTTAGCCCATTTGGTTGAGCAAGGGGTAGGTCTTGACTATTACATATTTGACGTATGGAAGGGTATCTGTGCTAATTTCTATCTCTGGTTTTATGCAGCACCCCAACTCACCTTTCCCCTTACGCGAACATAAGTTGGTTTTCTAAATTTGAGACCCTGTTCTGTTTTGTAATTCAGTTCATGTGTAGCCAAGATTACATTCCGTGTATTAGTGATATCTTACGATGTTTCATTTTCTGTGTGATTTATTTCACTTAGAATCATCGTACCTGAACCACTTATTATGCCAGGACGGGCCAGATGACATAGATTTCATTGGTGAGTGATATTCCATTGTACGTACGTACCACAACATCTTTATCCATTTTTTCGCTTTCTGGGATATTTAACTTGTACCGTAGACGAGGTTCTTGTAAACAGAGCCATCTGAAACTTTGGGGTGGCTGTGTATTTTTGATTTTAATTTCCCTAAGCTATAGGACCATAAGTGGAAGTGCCGTAGACTCCGTTGCTTTGTTTTTTAGTTGTTTCAGGAAACACCATACACTTCTCCAGAGTGGCTCTTGGCAATTTACATCCCACCCATCAGCATAACAAGGCTCCCTGTTCTCCATGGCCTGTGCTGCATTTCTGGATTTTACAGTTTGTTCAGATGGCCCTTTTTAACGGGGGGCAGTGAGACTTCATTGTAGTGCAGATTTCTTTAACATGCTTGCTTGGTTGGCAAAAAAGGGCGTATGCGTTTTTTCCTGAATATATTCAGGAAAAAACGCATACGCCCTTTTTGGCCAAGTGCATCATTGTCGACGTTTTGCCTTTTTTCCTATGCTTTAAATGCAGTTCCAGTCTACCCCCTGAAATCGTTTTCCTGCAATTCTACCCCGCTTTCAAGTCCTCTTCGCAGCCTTCTTTCAATATATTTTTGGACGATAGCTGTCATTTATAACTCTGCAGGTTTGTGAATTACTTGGCCCCTGAGCTCCTTTCTTCAAATCGCTTTCTTGTGAGCTGGCCGCAAACCCGCAGGATTGCTTCAGGCCCTAATCTGGTTCCGGCACGGCATGCTGAGCGTTTGGTTAATTCCTCTTCCTGGTTGGAAATGAGCGTTAAATTTGCCCGTGCAGACACCTACAGCTGGTCTCTCATTGGTTCTCCCTATTCCTGTTCATCTTGCGCAGAAATTGCAAACTGTGCCAAACAGCAGGTTAAAGGCACTGGCTCCCCAAGTGAGGAGATTGTTAAAAGGGTCTGGAATGGTGAACCCGATTAAAAGGGGACGAAAACTGAGTTGCATTTGAAAACGTTTCCCGGTCACACAGTGCACCATACTGTGGGATTCCCATGCATGTTTTAGCTGAAGGAAGAATCGCTTAAACCTGGAGAGTTGGGACCCATGGAATGGGTACCATGCAGTATGACTTCAAATGGTCTGCATTTGCTCATCGAACCTCACCAATGCTATCAGCCCGAAGTGTCCAACCTTATGTCTCACTCTGCTCTGGGTTTTGATGAGGTAAATCCAGGTTGCATCACAAGCCCTGAATGAATTATTTAAGAATTGTTCTCTATTTCACTGTCATTCTGTTTTGTTTTTGTAATTCATTTTGATAATGGGATTTATCGGATTTTCTCTGCTGCATTCATGCAGCTGTACACACGCTTGATTCTCTTATGGAGACATATAAATGCATGGGTTTGAATATTCTTTCTAGTCAGGTGTATTCCTAGGCGTTGAATATAGGGTGTTTAGCCCATTTGGTTGAGCAAGGGGTAGGTCTTGACTATTACATATTTGACGTATGGAAGGGTATCTGTGCTAATTTCTATCTCTGGTTTTATGCAGCACCCCAACTCACCTTTCCCCTTAAGCAAACATAAGTTGGTTTTCTAAATTTGAGACCCTGTTCTGTTTTGTAATTCAGTTCATGTGTAGCCAAGATTACATTCGGTGTATTAGTGATATCTTATGATGTTTCATTTTCTGTGTGACTTATTTCACTTAGAATCATCGTACCTGAATCCACTCATTATGCCACGACGGGCCAGATGACATAGATTTCATTGGTGAGTGATATTCCATTGTACGTACGTACCACAACTTCTTTATCCATTTTTCGCTTTCTGGGATATTTAACTTGTACCGTAGACGAGGTTCTTGTAAACAGAGCCGTCTGAAACTTTGGGGTGGCTGTGTGTTTTTGATTTTAATTTCCCTAAGCTATAGGACCATAAGTGGAAGTGCCGTAGGCTCCGTTGCTTTGTTTTTTGGTGTTTCAGGAAACACCATACACTTCTCCAGAGTGGCTGTTGGCAATTTACATCCCACCCATCAGCATAACAAGGCTCCCTGTTCTCCATGGCCTGTGCTGCATTTCTGGATTTTACACTTTTTCAGATGGCCCTTTTGACCGGGGGGCAGTGAGACTTCATTGGAGTGCAGATTTCTTTAACATGTTGCTTGGTTGGCCAAAAAGGGCGTATGCGTTTTTTCCTGAATATATTCAGGAAAAAACGCATACGCCCTTTTTGGCCAAGTGCATCATTGTCGACGTTCTGCCTCTTTTCCTATGCTTTAAATGCAATTCCAGTCTACCCCCTGAAATCGTTTTCCTGCAATTCTGCCCCGCTTTCAAGTCCTCTTCGCAGCCTTCCTTCAATATATTTTCGGACGATAGCTGTCATTTATAACTCTGCAGGTTTGTGAATTACAGTGCCCCTGAGCTCCTTTCTTCAAATCGCTTTCTTGTGAACTGGCCGCAAACCCGCAGGATTGCTTCAGGCCCTAATCTGGTTCCTGCACGGCATGCTGAGCCTTTGGTTAATTCCTGTTCCTGGTTGGAAATGAGCGTTAAATTTGCCCGTGCTGACACCTACAGCTAGTCTCTCATTGGTTCTCCCTATTCCTGTTCACCTTGCGCAGAAATTGCAAACTGTGCCAAACAGGAGGTTAAAGGCACTGACTCTCCAAGTGGGGAGAGTGTTAGTAAAGGGTCTGGAATTGTGAACCCGAGTAAAAGGGGACAAACACTGAGATGCATTTGAAAACGTTTCCCGGTCACATGGTGCACCATACTGTGGGTTGCCCATGCATGCTTTAGCTGAAGGAAGAATCACTTAAACCTGGCGAGTTCGGACCCATGGAATGGGTACCATGCAGTATGACTTCAAATGGTCTGCATTTGCTCATCGAACCTCACCAATGTTATCAGCCCGAAGTGTACAACCTTATGTCTCACTCAGCTCTGGGTGTAGATGAGGTAAATCCAGGTTGCATCACAAGACCTGAATGAATTATATAAGAATTGCTCTCTATTTCACTGTCATTGTGTTTTGATTTTGTAATTCATTTTGATATTTGGATTTATCGGGTTTTCTCTGCTGCTTTCATGCAGCTGTACAAACGCTTGATTCTCTTATGGAGACATATAAATCCATGGGTTTGAAGATTCTTACTAGTCAGGTGTATTCCTAGGTGTTGAATATAGGGTGTTTAGCCCATTTGGTTGAGCAAGGGGTAGGTCTTCACTATTACATATTTGACGTATGGAATGGTATCTGTGCTAATTTCTATCTCTGGTTTTATGCAGCACCCCAACTCACCTTTCCCCTTATGCAAACATAAGTTGGTTTTCTAAATTTGAGACCCTGTTCTGTTTTGTAATTCAGTTCATGTGTAGCCAAGATTACATTCGGTGTATTAGTGATATCTTATGATGTTTCATTTTCTGTGTGACTTATTTCGCTTAGAATCATCGTACCTGAATCCACTCATTATGCCACGACGGGCCAGATGACATAGATTTCATTGGTGAGTGATATTCCATTGTACGTACGTTCCACAACTTCTTTATCCATTTTTCGATTTCTAGGATATTTAACTTGTACCGTAGACGAGGTTCTTGTAAACAGAGCCGTCTGAAACTTTGGGGTGGCTGTGTGTTTTTGATTTTAATTTCCCTAAGCTATAGGACCATAAGTGGAAGTGCCGTAGGCTCCGTTGCTTTGTTTTTTAGGTGTTTCAGGAAACACCATACACTTCTCCAGAGTGGCTGTTGGCAATTTACATCCCACCCATCAGCATAACAAGGCTCCCTGTTCTCCATGGCCTGTGCTGCATTTCTGGATTTTACACTTTTTTCAGATGGCCCTTTTGACCGGGGGGCAGTGAGACTGCATTGTAGTGCAGATTTCTTTAACATGCTTGCTTGGTTGGCCAAAAAGGGTGTATGCGTTTTTTCCTGAATATATTCAGGAAAAAACGTATACGCCCTTTTTGTCCAAGTGCATCATTGTCGACGTTCTGCCTCTTTTCCTGTGCTTTAAATGCAATTCCAGTCTACCCCCTGAAATCGTTTTCCTGCAATTCTGCCCCGCTTTCAAGTCCTCTTCGCAGCCTTCCTTCAATATATTTTCGGACGATAGCTGTCATTTATAACTCTGCAGGTTTGTGAATTACAGTGCCCCTGAGCTCCTTTCTTCAAATCGCTTTCTTGTGAGCTGGCCGCAAACCCGCCGGATTGATTCAGGCCCGAATCTGTTTCCAGCTCGGCATGCTGAGCCTTTGGTTAATTCCTCTTCCTGGTGGGAAATGAGCGTTAAATTAGCCCGTGCAGACACCTACAGCTAGTCTCTCATTGGTTCTCCCTATTCCTGTTCATCTTGCGCAGAAATTGCAAACTGTGCCAAACAGCAGGTTAAAGGCACTGACTCTCCAAGTGGGGAGACTGTTAGTAAAGGGTCAGGAATTGTGAACCCGACTAAAAGGGGACGAAAACTGAGATGCATTTTAAAACGTTTCCCGGTCACACGGTGCACCATACTGTGGGTTTCCCATGCATGTTTTAGCTGAAGGAAGAATCGCTTAAACCTGGAGAGTTGGGACCCATGGAATGGGTACCATGCAGTATGACTTCAAATGGTCTGCATTTGCTCATCGAACCTCACCAATGCTATCAGCCTGAAGTGTCCAACCTTATGTCTCTCTCAGCTCTGGGTGTAGATGAGGCAAATCCAGGTTGCATCACAAGCCCTGAATGAATTATTTAAGAATTGCTCTCTATTTCACTGTCATTGTGTTTTTTGTTTCTGTAATTTATTTTGATAATGGGATTTATCGTATTTTCACTGCTGTGTTCATGCCTCTGTAGACCCGCTTGATTCTCTTACGGAGACATATAAACCCATGGGTTTGAAAATTCTTACTAGTCAGGTATATTCCTAGGCGTTGAATATGGGGTTTTGAGTCCATTTTGTTGAGCAAGCAGTAGGTCTTGACTATTACATATTTGGCTTATGGACCAGTATCTGTGCTAATTTCAATCTCTGGTTTTATGCAGCACCCCAACTCACCTTTATGCTTAAGCAAGAATAAGTTGGTTTTCTATATTTGAGACCCTGTTCTGTTTCGTAATTCAGTTCATGTGTAGCCAAGATTACATTCCATGTATTAGTGATATAGTATGTCTTTTTCTTTTTGAATTCTGTGACTTTGAATGATCATACGTAACTCCTCTGGAGTTGTTTCACGTGGCCATATTGCATTGATTTCCAGGCTGAGTCATATTCCACTCTACATAAGCACCACATCTGTATCCATTTTTTCCCTCCAGAGACATTTAAGTTATATCCTAGTCGAGGATCTTTTAAACAGTGAGGCGGTATACATTCGGGTGCCTGTGTCCTCTCGATTTTTGTTTTGCCATGATATACGTCCATGAGTGCAAGCGCCCTGTGCTCTGTAGCTCATTTTTTAGATGCTTTAGTAAACACAGTACACTTCTCCAGAGTGACCGTTGGCAATATACATTTCCAGTATAAGCCTCACAGGGCTCCCTTTTCTCCTTGCCCTGTCCTGCATTTCTGGTGTTTACACTTTATGAGGACGGCTCTTCTGACTGATGCGAAGTGATATGTTTTGTAGTATTGATTTCCAGTGCCCACCTGTTTGGTTGGCTAAAAAAGTGTATGCCCTTTTCTTGAATATATACAGAAAATGACGCATACACCCTTTTTGGCCAACTGCAATGTTGGCAATGTTTAGCCCCTTTTCTTGTGCTTAATGGCGAGTTCTTTCTACCTCTTCCAATCCCTTTCCTGCCATTCTCCGTTGCTTACATGTCCTTTTCTCTGACTTTCCTCAAGACATTTTTCAGTGATAGATATTTTCAACTCTGCAGTTTCGTGAATTTTAGTGCCACTGAGCTCCATTTTTCAACTTGTGTTTATGGGAACTGGCCACAAAGCAGCGGGATTTCCTCAAGCCCTATTCTGTTTCCATGGGCAACCCTAGCCTTTGGTCAATTCGTCTTCCTGATTGGAAATTAGAGTGACATGTGTCTGTCCGAAAACCTAGGACTTGTCTCTCATTGTTCCTCCTCCTTCTGCTTCATCCTCTGGACAAATTCCAAACTGTATGCAACAGGATGTTGACAGTGCTGACATCTCCAAGTGGGGAGACTGTTCGTAAAGACGCTGGAGGGGTGAACCCGAGCACCAGGAGATGAGGAGATGAGATGCCTTTTCCAAACTCTTCCCGATCAGACGGTATACCATCCTCTGGGTGTGACAGGCAAGCGTTAGCTGTAGGAAGGGTCCCATTCATGTGAGGAGAACACCAGGGCTTTTTCAAAATCAGTGTCTCTCCGCAACCCAAAGTGGGGAATGTTTTAAGCTACGGCTACACATATGTTCATTAAGGGCCTTAGGAAGTAGGCAGAGTCGAAACTTTAGATGATTGAAGTCTTCAGGGTCAGAAGCACTCACCACCGGCTTCCCTTAGGTTCCATTTTAACTGTCATTAATAGATGATGTCAATAAAAATATCTATTCTTTTTCAGATTATTTCCCCTTATAGGTTATTGCAAAATATTGAGTGTAGTTCCCTGTGCTATACAGCAGTTCCTTGTTGATGATCGATTTTATACATAGCAGTGTGTATGTGTTAATCCCAAACTGTTAATTTATCCCTCCTCTCACCTTTCCCCTTTGGTAATAATAAATTATAAGACTTTATACTTCTCAGAAATGGGGGAGCTGAAAGAGAGGTATCATTGTCAATGGAAAAGCATTTAAAACAAGATTGAAGCTTTAACCAAGATTATTAGATGTACATCCTTGGAAAGAAAACACTTCGTTTCTCTAATATTGACCTGACAAATAAGACAAACCTTTTCACTGAACTTGCTTATAATAAAGTGATGGAAATACCAAATGGAAGTGTTAGAAACATCTTATTTTACCCGAGCCTTATACACTGTTCTATGTTAATTACAGTTTGGCTCACACATCTGTTCATTGAAGTTACAATGTTCTGAATTTCTGTTACTGATCCTCCAGAGTGGACCCCAACAAGTGTCCCCCTGCCCAGGGTCATTGGAGCCAACAGATCGAGACTGAGTTTGGTTCAGAAGGAAAGGAAACTTTATATTTTGATCAGAGAATGGAGAGGTGAGAGCATGTGCTACCCCGTGGGCTGTGGGCTGGGCTGCTGTGTAGAGATCCTGTCAGAGTCAGTCAGAGGGAGGGGGCGGAGCTCTTGAGGGCCCGGCTGGCTGCAGCTCAGGCTCTATATCACGGAGTGTGCACTGTGCCCCAGGAGCTGAGGTGTCGACCCAGCCATTCTGCACTAGGAAATCTGGTCTGAAGTGCCGGGTGTGGAACCTCTGTATGCGGGACCCTAGGAGCACGTGTAATTAGACAAAGCACAAAGGATAAAAAAGGTTAGACTTTATTTTATTGCCCAGATTCTATGTTTCTCTCCCAGGGATTTTTAAGGGGCTTTGCCTCGGACAAACCCCTCTTCTGCCTTTTGTCCCCTTCCTCATTCTTGGAGTGTTGAGGGTGCAGACCCTTCTTCTGTAACTGCTGAGTGCTGAGTTAGGAGCCCTCATACCCGTGGGCGAGGGTCAGAACTTCTCCCCAGCAGCCTCCAGGTGACGTTGATTGTCCCCAGGTCTCCTGCCTCCCTGCTCGTCCGCCTGAGCACCAGTATTGGAAGTGTTATAGATTCTAATGACCTTTAAGGGTCCAGGAAGGAGATGTGCAGTGACGCTGTGAGGTCCAGTTTCACCGCGCCCCTCATTTGTTCGGCCACCCTAGGCTGACTGTTTCTGCCAGCGTAGATGCTCTGACCAGTAGTCTGCGCTTTCTTCAATTAGGCCCCTGAATTAACGTAAAAACAGCACCAGGTGTCAGGACCCTGTCCGCTCAACTCCCAGACAGTCCAGGGTCAGTGGTGATGAAGGACCATGATGGCCACTGAGTCAACAGCCTTTTGAAGTAAACAGGAGTCCAGCCGGTCTTATTGGCCACCATTATCACAGTGTCTGTAGGCTTTTCTATGGTGACAGCATGATATACGGTTCCCCCACCAAGATTATTAGGTCCGATCTGGGGGCAGTAAGTCCTGCAAGAAGTAGTCTACTCTTTTGGGACACACTCTTGTTGTTTTAGGAGAGAAACTCCAGGTCAAGTGATGGTCACATTAGTCGTCATGGTGCCCCGTTGCCCCCGGTTATCTCTCTGGAGGTTGGAGTTGGAGGGCCTCCTCACTCGAGGTCAGTGTGCCCACGGAGCAAACCCTGCAACTTCAGGGCATGGTTGGGGGTTAGGATCACCACGTGGGACCCTTTTCCCTTAGGAGGGAGGTGGCCTTTTGGGCTGCTGATTTCCAGGTTTTTAGATACTGCCAGTATCTTGGCCAGATGTGGCAGTGGGCCAAGCCCCTTGGTAACTGTAATTTATCCTACCTGGATGGCATTTTTGCATTGTTCCATTTCAAGTGGTCCCAGTTTTTGCACTAATCCTCCAATGGCGATTCACTTTTCACCAGGAATGTAAAGATCAAAGGGTTTAGCTAAATTAGGGAGTTCCAGGGCAAGGGTCTGAATTGACTGCTCTTTCCATTCTTGAAAGGCCACTTCTGGATTCTATTCAAAAGGATCATCATCTTTTCCTTTCAGTGTTTCATATAGAGGCCCAGTTAGTAGACTGTAGTTAGGGATCCAGAAGCAGCAAACCCTGGCCTCCCCAGGAACCCCTAAGCTGTCTTCTAGTTTTAGATATGGGTAAGGCTGTAAATTGTTTCTTCCCTTTCCTGGGTTGGGCTTCTCCGACCTTCTCTGAGAATGAAGCCCAGGCAGGTCGCCGTAGTCTGTGATATTTGAGCTTTTTCTTGGACAACTTGTATCCTTTATTGGCTTGGTAGTTCAGAGGTCCCCTTAGTAGGGCTGGTGATCAGAATCTCGTCTGCATATTGAAGGAGTGTTTCCTTTTCCAGTGGTAGAACTTTTAGGTCTTTAGCTGAGCTTTCCCCAAAGATGGTGTGGGAATTTTTGAACCCTTGGGGCAAGACGGCCCAGAAGTATTGTTTTAGTTGTATGTTGAGTCCTGCCACTCACAAGCCAAAATTTCTTGTGACTCTGACACTAATGGAATACAAAAGAAGGCATCATTGAAGACTAATACAGAATACCATGTCCTGGAGGTTGGTAGAATGACCAGCAGGGTGTAGGATTTAGGAACTACTGGAGGTATATCCTCGGTGGCTTCACTGACTGTCCTGACATCCTTTACCAGGGCTCCAGCAGCCCATGGGGCTCTCGAGATCAGGCCAATCCCAGGATATTTAGATCACCTGTGCAGGTACCCTACCCCCACCCCAGAACACGGGGCTCTTATGGTCAGGCCCCTCTCAGGATACAGAGCTACCCTTGCAGTTACGGTGGCAGGGCTGGGCACACAGGAACCGTGCACATCGCCCTCATTGCAGAGCACTCCCAGCTCACCTGTCACTCAGATCTGACACAGAGCACCTCAGAGCAGGACTTGAACTAACAAACAGCAGCTCCGACAGGTCTGTGACCCTGGGCATCACTCTGTGTGGCCTCCCTCCACCTGGTCTTCCAGAGACTTCCACTGCACCCGGGGCACCAGGCCTCTGTCTCCACCCACCACCCACCCCTCCTCTCCCTGACTCCTGGGTTCCTCTCATTAGGAGAGGGTTTTCTTGAAGTTGTCTCCCACTCATGGGCCAGATAATATAATTAGAAAACAAGCCAGAGCTGCAGCCCCTTGTCTATCCTGACTCTCAGGAGCCCACACCTGTTCCTTGGACCTGGCCGATTCAGAAAGTTCCATTTTCTGCAACTGTGAGCCCCTGAGTGGTGATTATTGGCTGGCCCTGGAAGCCTGACCATGCCGGCCACTCCTCCCCAGGTGTGCCTGGGTTGAGATCAATATAAACACCGCTCCAGGCAGCAAGAGCCCCTGCAGCTGTGCCTGACGCCATTTTCTCTGCCCAGTCAGCAGTCTCGGGGCTGGGCTGGTGGGAGGGAGTGAGAGGCCACGGCTTTGTGGGTGGCCCAGTGTGAGTGGGGCTCTGCTGGACTTTCTGCAGCAGTTGCCAAGATGCCACCTGCTAAAGAAGAGGATGTGTCACCCATACCTGCTGCTGGAATTTCTCCCTGGGCAGAGGTGAGTAAGGAAGAAAGCAGTGGGGGCCGGGACAGGAGGGGTATCTCAGGCAGGGAAATGGAAAGCTTCCAGAAGAGCACCCAGGGCCAGGACCATCCTGTCTGGCCTGCAGGCACCAAGTCGGCTGGCATGCTGTCGCTCATGTGGCTCCATGGCCCTTCCTCTAGGCTTTCAAGTCCTTGTACATATTCAGGTGTTTTACCTGGGAAGGGTGGGAACATTTCAGCAGCAGCTGGCCTGGGGCTCGGCCCACGTTTACTCACAGATGCCTCGGCACGGGCCCCCAGCTTTGCAATGAGGACGCTTGTTGCGTGGGGCCTGCTGGCTGAATGGGAGATGATTCCCCACCACTGACCAACTTCAGAATTGTTTACAACTGGAGCAAGGGCCCTGATACGGTTTTCCTCTGTGTAACTGGTGGGTTCTGTTTTTTTTTCTTTTTTTCGTTTTTGGTTCAAGGTAGATTTTATTCCTCTTTTTTGTATTTACAGATATAAGCATGGAAATAATTTATTCATATAAATACATGTATGTGAAGGGAAGAATATTTTTTCTGTTTTACTTTTTGTAATTTTGAATTTTATTTTATTTTTTTATACAGCAGGTTCTTTTTGGTTACCTATTTTATAAATAGAAATGTATACATGCCAATCCCAATCTCTCAACTCCTCCCACCACCACCCCCCTAACAGCTTTCCCCCCTTGGTGTCCATACGTTTGTTGTCTACATCTGTTGCTCTATTTCTGCCTTGCAAAACGGTTCATCTGTACAATTTTTCTAGGTTCCACATATATGCATTTATATACAGGATTTGTTTTTCTCTTTCTGACTTACTTCACTCTGTATGACAGTCTCTAGATCCATCAACGTCTCTACAAATGACCCAATTTCATTCCTTTTTATGGCTTAGTAATATTCCATTTTATATATGTACCTCATCTTTATGCATTCGTCTGTCTGTGGGCATTTAGGTTGCTTCCATTACCTGGATATTGTAAATAGTGATGCAATGAACATTGCGGTGAATGTCTCTTTTCGTTTTATGGTTTTGTCTGGGTATATGCCCAGTAGTGGGATTGCTGTATTATATGGTAATTCTATTCTTAGTTTTATAAGAAACTCCATAATGTTCTCCACAGTGACTGCATCAATTTACATTCCCAACAATTGTGGAAGAGGTTTCCTTATCTCCGTACCCTTTCCAGCATTTGTTGTTTGTAGATTTTCTGATGATGCCCATTCTAACAGGTGTGAGGTGATACACCATGGATTAGTCTATTTCGTTGAGCAAAGAGTAGGTCTTGTCTATTACATATTTGGCTTATGGAACGGTATGTGTGCTCATTTCAATCTCTGGTTTTATACAGCACCCCAACTCAACTTTCCCCTTAAGCAAGCATAAGTTTTTATCTAAATGTGAGACTCTGTTCGGTTTTGTAATTCAGTTTATGTGTAGCCAAGTTTACACTCCCTCTATTTGTGATATCTTATGATAATTATGTTTCACTGTGTGACATATTTCTCTTAGAATCATCATACTTAAATCCACTCAATTTGCTGCTACAGGCCTGATGACATTGATTTCATTGCTGAGTGATATTCCGTTGTACGTAAGTAGGACAACTCCTTTATCCATTTTTTTTTTCTGGGATATTTAATTTGTACTGGACTCGAGGTTCTTGTAAACACAGCAGCCCTGGATATTGTGTTGGCTGTGTCTTGTTGATTTTAATTTTCCTAAGCTATAGGGCCAAAAGTGGAAGTGCCCTAGGCTCTGTAGCTTTGTTTTTTAGATGTTTCAGCATACACCATAAACATCACCAGAGTGTCTGTTGGCAATTTACATCCCGTCCATCAGCATAACAAGGCTCCCTGTTCTCCATGGCCTGTCCTGTGTTTCTGGGTTTTACACTTTTTTCAGATGGCTCTTTTGACGAATGGGAAATGAGAGTTCATTGTAGTGCGGATTTCCATTGCTCGAATTCTTGGTTGGCCACAAAGGGCATATGCGTTTTTTCCTGAATATATTCAGGAAAAAATGTATACGCACTTTTTGTCCAAGTGCATCACTGTCAAAGATCTGCCGCTTTTCACATGCTTTAAATGCAATTCCAATCTACCTCCTGAAATATGATTCCTGCAATTCTGCCTCGTTTTCAAGTCCTCTGTGCAGACTTACTTCAATATATTTTTGCCAATAGCTGTCATTTATAACTCTGCAGGTTTGTGAATTACAGTGCCTGTGATTTCCTTTCTTAACTCGTTTCCTTGGAAGCTGGCCACAGAACCGCAGGTTTGCTTCAGGCCGTAATCAGGGTCCCGCACGGCACTCTGAGCCTTTGGTTAATTCCTCTTCCTGGTGGGAAATTAGAGTTAAATGTGCCCCTCCAGACACCTGCCTCACTCCCAGCCCCTTGGTGATGTGTGTCCTCTGGTTTGAGGCCACATGTGCTGGGTTCCTCACCTTTCGCAGATGTGGCCCCACTGGTGTGCGGACACTCCTGCCTGGTTCCCATCCCCTTGGTGATGTGAGCCCTCCAGTGAGAGTCTGATCCTGGTTGGGCTCCTCACACTTCTGTGAGGTGGGCCCTCTTCTCTGAGGTCACTCCTGCCTGGCTGACACACCCCGCCTTGGCGACGTCGGCCCTCTGGTGGCAGTTGGAGCCCGCTGGGAGCCTCCTCACCTCAGTGATGAGGCCCTCTGGCATCAGGCCCTAACTGCTGGTTACCCACATTTTCTGATACGTGCTAAGTGGTGTGAGGGCACTCCTGCCAGGTTCCCATCCCCATGTGCCTTCTGCTCTATGGTCCCAACACCTGTGTTGTTCACAGTTTCAGGATGTTGGCTCTCTGGTGTTAGTTCACTCAGACCTAGATCCCATAGACTCTGTGCTCTGAGCCGCCTGCTGGGAGGTTCCTACTGCTGGATTCCTTACCATTTTTATTCTTTGGGTCCTGTGTTTTCATGCTCCTCCTTCCTGACTCACTCCCAGCCCTTTTGTGATGTAGGTCCTCTGGTTTGAGGCCACATGTGCCGGTTTCCTCACCTTTATTGATGTGGCCCCACTGGTGTGAGGACACTCCTGCCTGGTTCCCATCCCCTTGTTGATGGGGGCCCTCTGGTGAGAGTCTGATCCTGGCTGGATTCCTCACCCTTCTGGGAGGTGGGCCCTCTGCTGTGAGGTCACTCCTGCCTGGCTGGCACACATCACCTTGGCGATGTGCGCCCTCAGTTGGGAGTTGGTGCCTGCTGGGAGTCTCCTCCCCTCGGTAATGAGGGCCCTCTGGCGTCAGGCCCTAACTCATGGGCTCCCAAAATTTTCTGATATGTGCCCTGTCGTGCGAGTACACTCCTGCCACGTTCCCATCCCCATGGGGATGTGGGCCTTCTGCTCTGAGGTCCCACCAGCTGGGTTGCTCACAGTGTCATGATGTGAGCCCTCTGCTGTGAGTTCACTGTGGCCTGGATCCCATAGACTCCGTACTCTGGGCCACCTGCTGGGGGGTTCCAACTGCTGGATTCCTCACATTTTTTATTCTGTGGGCCCTGTGTTGTTAGGCTACTCCTGCCTGCCTCACTCGGAGCACCTTGGAAATGTGGGTCCTCTGGTTTAGGCCACATGTGCTGGGTTCCTCACCTTTCTATAATGTGGCCACACTGGTGTGAGGACACTCCTGCCTTGTTCCGGTCCCCTTGGTGATGTGGGCTCTCTGGTGAGAGTCTTATCCTGGCTGGTTTCCTCACCCTTCTGTGAGGAAGGCCCTCTGCTGTGAGGTCACTCCTGCCTGACTGGCACACGTCACCTTGGCGACGTGGGCCCTCAGTTGGGAGTTGGTGCCTGCTGGGAGTCTCCTCCCCTCAGTAATGAGGGCCCTCTGGCGTCAGGCTCTAACTCCTGGGCTCCCAAAATTTTCTGATGTGCGCCCTGTGCTGTGAGTACACTCCTGCCAGGTTTCCAACCCCATGGGAATATGGGCCTTCTGCTCTGAGGTCCCAACTGTGGGTGGCTCAGTTTCATGATGAGGGCCCTCTGGTGTGAGTTCACTCCGGCCTGGATCCCATAGCCTCGCTGCTCCTGGCCGCCTGCGGGGAGGTTCCAACTGCGGGATTCCTCACCTTTTTTCTTCTATGGGCCCTCTGTTTGGAGACTCCTCCTGCCTGACTCACTCCCAGCCCCTTGGTGATGTGTGTCCTCTGGTTTGAGGCCACGTGTGCTGGGTCCCTCACCTTTCGATGATGTGGCCCCACTGGTGTGAGGACACTCCTGCCTGGTTTCTATCCCCTTGTTGATGTGGGCCCTCTGGTGAGAGTCTGATCCTGGCTGGGTTCCTCACCCTTCTGTGAGGTGGGCCCTCTGCTGTGAGGTCACTACTGACTGGCTGGCACACCCCGCCTTGGTGACATCGGCCCTCTTGTGGCAGTTGGAGCCTGCTGGGAGCCACCTCCCCTCAGTGATGAGGGCTCTCTAGCGTCAGGCCGTAACTTCTGGGTACCCACTTTTTCTGATACGTGCTAAGTGGTGCGAGGACACTCTTGCCATGTTCCCAACCCCATGGGGATGTGGGCCTTCTGCTGTGAGGTCCCAATGGCTGGGTTGCTCACAGTTTCATGATATGGGCCCTCTGCTGTGAGTTCACTGCAGCCTGGATCGCATAGACTCGGTGCTCTGGGCCGCCTTCTGGGAGGTTCCCACTGCAGGATTCCTCAGCTTTTTTATTCTATGGGCCCTGTGTTGTGAGGTTACTCCTGCGTGCCTCACTCCGAGCCCCTTGGAGATGTGGGTCTTCTGGTTTAGGCCACATGTGCTGGGTTCCTCACCTTTCTATGATGTGGTCACACTGATGTGCAGACAGTCCTGCCTGGTTCTGATCCTCTTGGTGATGTGGGCCCTCTGGTGAGAGTCTAATCCTCTTTGGGTTCCTCACACATTTTTGAGGTTGGCCCTCTGCTCGGAGGTCACTCCTGCCTGGCTGGCACACCCCGCATTGGCGACGTTGGCCCTCTTGTAGCAGTTGGAGCCTGCTGGGAGCCTCCTCTCCTCGGTGATGAGGGGCCTCTGGCGTCAGGCCCTAACTGCTGGGCTCCCCACATTTTCTGATGTGTGCCCACTGGTACGATGACACTCCTGCTTGGTTCGCTTCCCCATGGGGATGTGGGCCTTGTGCTCTGAGGTCACAATGGCTAGGTTGCTCACAGTTTCATGATGAGGGCCCTCTGTTGTGAGCTCATCATCGCCTGGATCCCATAGCCTCGGTGCTCTAGGCCACCTGCTGGGATGTTCCAACTGCTGGATTCCTCACCTTTTTTATACAATGGGCCACGTGTTTTGAGGTTCATCCTGCCTGCGTCGCTCCGAGACCCATGGAGATGTGGGTCCTCTGGTTTGAGGCCACATGTGCTGGGTACCTCAACTTGTGATGATGTGGCCCCACGGGTGTGAAGACACTCCTGCCTGATTCCCAGCCCCTTGCTGATGTGGGCCCTCTGGTGAGAGTCTGATAATGGCTGGGTCCCTTACCCTCCTGTGAGGTGGGCCCTCTGATGTGAGGTCACTCCTGCCTGGCTGGCTCACGTCACCTTGGCGATGTGGGCCCTCTGTTGGCCACTGAAGCATGCTGGGAGCCCCCTACCCTCTTTAAGGAGGGCCTTGGAAAAAACGCATATGCACTTTTTGAACAAGTGCATCATTGTCGAGGTTCTGCCTATTCTCCTATGCTTTCAGTGCACTTCCCGTCTACCTCCTGAAATCGTTTTCCTGGAATTCTGCCCCGCTTTCAAGTCCTCTTCGCAGCCTTCCTTCAATATATTTTTGGACGATAGCTGTCATTTATAACTCTGCAGATTTGTGAATTACAGTGCCCCTGAGCTCCTTTCTTCAACTCGCTATCTTGTGAGCTGCCTGCACACCCGCAGTATTGCTTCAGGCCCTAATCTGGTTCCGGCATGGCAAGCTGAGCCTTTGGTTAATTCCCCTTCCTGGTGAGAAATGAGCATTAAATTTGCCCGTGCAGAAACCTACAGCTAGTCTCTCATTGGTTCTCCCTATTCCATTTCATCTTGCGCAGAAACTGGAAACTGTGCCAAACAGAAGGGTAAATGTACTGAATCTCCAAGTGGGGAGAGTGTTAGTAAAGGCTCTGGAATGGTGAACCCAAGTAAAAGGGGACGAAAATTGAGATGCATTTGAAAAAGTTTCCCGGTCACACAGTGCAACATACTGTGGGTTTCCCATGCATGTTTTAGCTGAAGGAAGAATCCCTTAAACCTGGAGAGTTGGGACCCATGGAATGGGTACCATGCAGTATGACTTCAAAGGGTCTGCATTTGCTCATCGAACCTCACCAATGCTATCAGCCCGAAGTGTCCAACCTTATGTCTCACTCAGCTCTGGGTGTAGATGTGGTAAATCTAGGTTGCATCACAAGCCCTGAATGAATTATTTAAGAATTGCTCTCTATTTCACTGTCCTTGTGTTTTGTTTTTGTAATTCATTTTGATAATGGGATTTATCGGATTTTCTCTGCTGCATTCATGCCACTGTACACACGCTTCATTCTCTTACAGAGACATATAAATCCATAGGTTTGAAGATTCTTACTAGTCAGGTGTATTCCTAGGCATTGAATATGGGGTGTTTAGTCCATTTCGTTGAGCAAGGGGTAGGTGTTGACTATTACATATTTGGCTTATGGAAAGGTATCTGTGCTAATTTCTATCTCTGGTTTTATGCATCACCCCAACTCACCTTTCCCCTTAAGCAAGCGTGAGTTGGTTTTCTAAATTTGAGACCCTGTTGTGTTTTGTAATTCAGTTCATGTGTAGCCAAGTTTACATTCCGTGTATTAGTGATATCTTATGATGTTTCATTTTCTGTGTGAGTTATTTCACTTAGAATCATCGTGCCTGAATCCACTCATTGTGCCGTGACGGGCGTGATGACATAGATTTCATGGATGAGTGATATTCCATTGTACGTACATACCACAACTTCTTTATAGATTATTCACATTCTGGGATATTTAACTTTTACCGTAGACGAGGTTCTCGTAAACAGAGCCGTGTGAAACATTGGGGTGGCTGTGTGTTTTTGATTTTAATTTCCCTAAGCTATAGGACCATAAGTGGAAGTGCCGTAGGCTCCGTTGCTTTGTTTTTTAGGTGTTCCAAGAAACACCATACACTTCTCCAGAGTGGCTGTTTGCAATTTACATCCCGCCCATCAGCATAACAAGGCTCCCTGTTCTCCATGGCCTGTGCTGCCTTTCTGGATTTTACACATTTTTCAGATGGCCCTTTTGACCGGGGGGCAGTGAGACTTCATTGTACGGCAGATTTCTTTAACATGCTTGCTTGGTTGGCCAAAAAGTGTGTATGCGTTTTTTCCTGAATATATTCAGGAAAAAACGCATATGCCCTTTTTGGCCAAGAGCATCATTGTCAACGTTCTGCGTCTTTTCCTATGCTTTAAATGCAATTCCCGTCTACCCCCTGAAATCGTTTTCCTGCAATTCTGCCCTGCTTACAAGTCGTCTTCGCAGCCTTCCTTCAATATTTTTTTGGACGAGAGCTGTCATTTATAACTCTGCAGGTTTTTGAGTTACAGTGCCCCTGAGCTCATTTCTGCAACTCGCTATCTTGTGAGCTGGCCGCAAACCCGCAGGATTGCTTCAGGCCCTAATCTCTTTCCGGCTCGGCATGCTGAGCCTTTGGTTAATTCCTCTTCCTGGTGGGAAATGAGCGTTAAATTTGCCCGTGCAGAAACCTATAGCTAGTCTCTCATTGGTTCTCCCGATTCCTGTTCATCTTACGCAGAAATTGCAAACTGTGCCAAACAGCAGGTTAAAGGCACTGACTCTCCAAGTGGGGAGAGGGTAAGTAAAAGATCTGGAATTGTGAACCCTAGTAAAAGGGGACGAAAACTGAGATGCATTTGAAAACGTTTCCCGGTCACACGGTGTACCATACTGTGGGTTTCCCATGCATGTTTTACCTGAAGGAAGATTCGCTTAAACCTGGAGAGTTGGGACCCATGGAATGGGTACAATGCAGTATGACTTCAAATGGTCTGCATTTGCTCAGCGAACCTCACCAATCCTATCAGCCCGAAGTGTTCAACCTTATGTCTCACTCAGGTCTGGGTGTAGATGAGGTAAATCCAGGTTGCATCCCAAGCCCTGAATGAATTATTTAAGAATTGCTCTCTATTTCACTGTCATGTGTTTTGTTTTTGTAATTCATTTTGATAATGGGATTTATCGGATTTTCACTGCTGCGTTTAGGCCACTGTACACACGCTTGATTTCCTTATGGAGACATATAAATCCATGGGTTTTAAGATTCTTACTTCTCAGGTATATTCCAAGGCGTTGAATATGGGGTGTTGAGTCCATTTCGTTGAGCAAGGCGTAGGTCTTTTCTATTATATATTTGGCTTATGGAACGGTATCTGTGCTAATTTCAATCTCTGGTTTTATGCAGAACCCCAACACACCTTTCCCCATAAGCAAGCATAAGTTGGTTTTCTAAATTTGAGACCCTGTTCTGTTTTGTAATTCAGTTCATGTGTAGCCAAGTTTACATTCCGTGTATTAGTGATATCTTATGATGTTTGTTTTTCTGTGTGACTTATTTCTCGTAGAATCATCGTACCTGAATCCACTCATTATTCCGCTACGGGCCTGATGACGTAGATTTCATTGCTGAGTGATATTCCATTGTACGTACGTACAACAACTTCTTTATTCATTTTTTGCTTTCTCGGATATTTAACTTGCATCGTAGACGAGGTTCTTGTAAACAGAGCCGTCCCAAAATTTGGGGTGGCTGTGTGTGTTTGATTTTAATTTCCCTAAGCTATACGACCATAAGTGGAAGTGCCATAGGCTGTGTTTCTTTGTTTCCTTCGTGTTTCAGGAAACACCATACACTTCTCCAGAGTGGCTGTTGGCAATTTACATCCCGCCCATCAGCATAACAAGGCTCCCTGTTCTCCATGCCCTGTCCTGCCTTTCTGGATTTTACACATTTTTCAGATGGCCCTTTTCACCGGGGGGCAGTGAGACTTCATTGCAGTGCAGATTTCCTTTACACGCTTGCTTGGTTGGCCAAAAAGTGCGTATGCGTTTTTTCCTGAATATATTCAGGAAAAGAACGCATACGACCTTTTTGGCCAAGTGCATCATTGTCGACATTCTGCCTCTTCCTATGCTTTAAGTGCAATTCCAGTCTACCCCCTGAAATCGTTTTCCTGAAATTCTGCCCCGCTTTCAAGTCCTCTTCGACGACTAACTTCAATATATTTTTGGACGATAGCTCTCATTCATAACTCTGCAGGTTTGTGAATTACAGTGCCCCTGAGCTCCTTTCTTCAACTCGCTTTCTTGTGAGCTGGCCGCAAAACCGCAGGATTGCTTCAGGCCCTAATCTTTTTCCAGCAGGCACGCTGAGCCTTTGGTTAATTCCTCTTCCTGGTGGGAAATGAGCGTTCCATTTGCCCGTGCAGACACCTACAGCTAGTCTCTCATTGGTTCTCCCTATTCCTGATCATCTTGCGCAGAAATTGCAAACTGTGCCAAACAGGAGGTTAAAGGCACTGACTCTCCAAGTGGGGAGAGTGTTAGTAAGGCGTCAGGAACGGTGACCCCGAGTACCAGGGGACGAAAACTAAGATGCTTTTGAAAACGTTTCCCAATCACACGGTGGACCATACTCTGGGTTTCCCATGCATGTTTTAGCTGAAGGAAGAATCCCTTAAACCTGGAGAGTTGGGACCCATGGAATGGGTACCATGCAGTATGACTCCAAAGGGCCTGCGTTTGCTCACCGAACCTCACCAATGCTATCAGCCCGAAGTGTCCAGCCTTATGTCTCACCCAGCTCTGGGTGTAGATGTGGAAATCAAGGTTGCATCACAAGCCCTGAATGAATTATGTAAGAATTGCTCTCTATTTCACTGTCATTGTGTTTTGTTTTTGAAATTTATTTTGGTAATGGGATTTATCGGATTTTCACTGCTGCGTTTAGGCCGCTGTACACACGCTTGATTTCCTTATGGAGACATATAAATCCATGGGTTTTAAGATTCTTACTTGTCAGGTATATTCCCAGGCGTTGAATATGGGGTGTTGAGTCCATTCCGTTGAGCAAGGAGTAGGTCTTCTCTATTATATATTTGGCCTATGGAACGGTATCTGTGTTAATTTCAATCTCTGGTTTTATGCAGCACCACAACTCACCTTTCCCCATAAGCAAGCATAAGTTGGTTTTCTAAATTTGAGACCCTGTTCTGTTTTGTAATTCAGTTCATGTGTAGCCAAGTTTACATTCCGTGTATTAGTGATACCTTATGATGTTTCTTTTTCTGTGTGACTTATTTCACTTAGAATCCTCCTACCTGAATCCACTCATTATGCCGCTATGGGCCTGATGACATAGATTTCATTGCTGAGTGATATTACATTGTACGTACGTACCACAACTTCTTTATCCATTTTTGCATTCTGGGATATTTAACTTGTACCGTAGACGAGGATCTTGTAAACAGTGCCGTCCAAAACATTGGGGTGGCTGTGTGTTTTTGATTTTAATTTCCCTAAGGTATAGGACCATAAGTGGTAGTGCCGTACGCACCATTACTTTGTTTTTTAGGTGTTTCAGGAAACACCATACACTTCTCCAGAGTGGCTGTTGGCAAATTACATCCCGCCCATCAGCATAACAAGGCTCCATGTTCTCCATGGCCTGTGCTGACTTTTTGGATTTTACACTTTTTTCAGATGGCCCTTTTGACTGGGCGGCAGTGAGACTTCATTGTAGTGCCGATTTCTTTAACGTGCATGCTAGGTTGGCCAAAAAGTGCATATGCATTTTTTCCTGAATATATTCAGGAGAAACGCATATGCCCATTTTGGCCAAGTGCATCGTTGTCAAGGTTCTGCCTCTTTTCCTATGCTTTAAATGCAATTCCAGTCTACCCCCTGAAATCGTTTTCCTGCAATTCTGCCCCGCTTTCAAGTCCTGTTCCAAGACTTACTTCAATATATTTTTGGACGGTAGCTGTCATTTATAACTCTGCAGGTTTGTGAATTACAGTGTCCCTGAGCTCCTTTCTTCAACTCGCTTTCTTGTGAGCTGGCCGCAAACCCGCAGGATTGCTTCAGGCCCTAATCTGGTTCCGGCATGGCATGCTGAGCCTTTCGTTAATTCCTCTTCCTGGTGGGAAATGAGCGTTCCCTTTGCCCGTGCAGACACCTACAGCTAGTCTCTCATTG